>NC_139698.1:28990779-29305779 GCF_964188405.1 Protomyctophum parallelum | reverse complement strand
ATGGTTAGCGACCTATGTGGCCTGTTAAGACTGAGGTTAGGGTTATGGTTTGGGATAATGTTAGTAACCGGTCGGACTAACGGGAGGTCGGTCGGTACAATGACACGTACCCGACCATTTTGAGGTCACAGAGGATTTGTGGGTCCGAGTCGTCCGTCCGCTCTGAGGTTGCCGTATTTGACCCGGGGCGAGCATATTTTTGGACGAGCATTCTTGTATTCGCTGGTAGCTAACAAGGTTTCCCACGCGTTTCCCACAAGGGTTTGAATCCCAGATACGATGTAAAACCTATGGACTGAAACTTTAATTCACAGATAAGTATGATAATTACTAATCATTTGAAAACCTTAATTACTAGTTACTTTGTAGATTTAGATTATTATTATTACATACCGGTACATAAAATCACTTCAGCCCTAGCCAATCTACAAGATCACAATGGTGAGCTTCTATGTCTGCCATTTTCAAAGCATCTTGTATACATTTGGAAACTTTGTGAAATGGGGGCATCCTGCAAGATGATTATTCTTTACTTTTTTACTAGTTAAGTATATTTTAATGCAACTACAGTACGTAATGTGTACCGTTACTCAAGTACATTTTGAATACTGGACCTTTATACTTTAATCAGAGGGTTTCTACATGGTATTGATACTTTTAATAATAGGTAAAATAATTGAGTACCTATTCCACCAAACAAAAGCATCTTGAGTGAGCACTGAGCAGTAATATAGAGGCTAAAGTTTAAATGGATATGGTGTTGGGCAGAGCTCTGCGGACCTTGGCCTGCATGCCGCTGGTGGAATGTGTCTAAGCTCTTCTGAGTGGATTAAACTCAGTGCTTCTCAAACTTGACATGCCAAACAACCCCCAAATTGATATTATATTTGGCCATGGACGGCCATCTGAAAATGTCAGAGGATGTCAGAGGATTTGAATTAAAAAGGTTTTGAAAATACCACCTAAGCCATATATTTTAGACTTCAGCTATTCAGCTATGTCTTATAAAGCCTTAAGGCCTACATTGAGGCCTAAAAACACTACTCCACTACATTTTAGAGGCACATTTTTACTCCACTAACAATTATCTGAGCGTTTTAGTTGATGTTACTTTGCCTTTGCTTCAAAATCTTTCAAAAACAGCACATCCACATTAGCTCACATCACATTGGGATGCGTTGGGAGTTTAGATTGGCTTTTTTCGAATGGCTAAATATGGTTTAAGTGGTTAATGATAAATAATTATAATGCAATAATCCATTTTACATATTCTGAAATGGGCATTAAATTAACCTGCTTTTTGTTCAATTTTGCACAACAGAAAAGTGAAGCTTTTGGACATGCTTCACACACTGTTGTCACTGTTGTCATGCTTCAGATGACATCACAATATATATGATAACTTAAGTTGAAAGTTCCCAGTGGATTCCTCTCGACTCGTGTCAACCTCATGTGCAACCACACTTGTAATTTCCCAGAATTGCTAGTTAGTATTACTACTATAAGAATATTTTGATGCTATTGCCAATACCTTATACTTTGACTTAGAATTGCTTTAACAACTTACTTAGTAGTTTTTACACTGGTATTTCTACATCTAATATTATGTCCGAAATCTGAGTACTTCTTCCACCACTGATCAGAAGCTGAGAGACTAAAGTTATTACCTTGTTTACAAAACCATGTGTATTGTGTACCGATTGGATTAACGATTTCACACTTCAGGAATCATGTGAATGAGAAAAAAATATGAGTGAATTCTGCTCCCTAGTGGCTGGTTGTGAGAAGTACACACCCTGGCCTACAGCCACTGCAAATCTGCAATACATTATTACTGCCTGCCTGCCTGCCTGCCTGCCTGTCTGTTGGTGGCAGTAATTGTCTCCACCAGGCCGTGTGTGTGTGTGTGTGTGTGTGTGTGTGTGCGCGCGTGCGTGCGTGTGTGTGTCATCGATTGGAAGGAGAGGCGCACAAATGTGAGTGTGCTTGAGGAGGCAGATATCGACAGCATTGGCACAATCATGTGTAAACACCAGCTCAGATGGACAGGCCATGTTGTGCGAATGCCAGACACTAGTCTTCCTAAACAGGTCCTCTACTCAGAGCTAGCAACTGGTCAGAGAACTGGAGGTCAGAACAGTACAGTAACTGTACAGTACTTCAACTGTACAGAGATTACACAATGCGGAGGGTGAAGGCGAGATTTATTGCAGAAAGTTGATTACAGTATGGAGCTGGGATTGAGTGAAAGGACAGAGAAGTGACTGATAACATGATAAACAGAGTGATGAGGAGGAGACATGGTGGATGAGCTTTGGCGTGGGCCCCATGGGGACGGGCCGGAGCCTCGGCTCGAATCCTGCCTGGCGGAGGCAGGGGGGCTCTTGAGCCTGCCCCCCAAAAGGAATTTTAAGGGTACATACCTGGAGGGATTGATACCGGCTCGTTGCCCTAGGGCACCGTTGACCCGCCCGGGGCCTGGAGGAGAGGGAGAGAGGAACCTGCAGAGTTGGGACCTTGCAGAGGCGGATGGAGAATGGGAGAGCAGAGTTAGCAGGCGTAAGTAGTCTAGTTGGGTGGGGGTTCACCACCCTTTTTGACCACTGGGGGCGCCACTGAGTCAATTAATGCATAAATTATGCAAATGAGTAATTAATTTATGCATTCAATTATTTACATTCCTTGAATTCCATACATTCCATAAATCATAAATCATATTGTATATATATATATCATAAATATAATTACCATAGTGTTATTATTAAATAATAAAAGCTAATAATAGTTTTTATAATGTATGTGTGTGTTTAAAAAAAAAAAGCTGATCATCTCTCTCTCCCTCCCTTCCTCTTTCTTCCTGTGGGACACAGCTGTGTCGGAACAGCTGTGTTGACCGTGTTGACCGTCTAGACACCTCCGTTTTCAAAGTGTGAAAATGAGAACAATGGGGGTTCGATTCCTTTCAAAAATGCCGGCTGGCATTCTGAAAAAGTGCCAGGTGCAGGTTCCGAAGGCCAGGTGCAGAGATTCCGCATACAGGTGTGAAAAGGAAACAATAGGGCTCTCCATTCCTTTGAACTGACATCTGGCAGTTTTCAAAGGGTGTTGTGTAAACAGGGGTGGGGGGGGACTCTCCATTCCTTTCAAGTGCCAGGTGGACATCAGAATGTGTTAATTAGATTTTAAAAAACATGGGTGTTGTGTAAACAAGGGTGGGGGCTCTCTCCACTCCTTTCAAGTGCCAGGTGGCTATTGAGAATCCGTTTCAAGTGCCAGGTGGACATCAGAATGTGTTAATTAGATTTAAAAAAACAGGGGTGGGGGCTTCACTCCTTTGATGTAGCTTGTATGCATCATGCATGAGGGGGACAGGGGGTGGGGTTCCTTATCTTTTGAAATTTGCATGTGACATGTGACAGGTGACAGGTGACAGTTGACAGTTGACAGGTGACAATTGCCAGCTGACAGGTGACAGGGGAAACACATGGCTTTTGTTATGTGTCATCATCATCATTTATTTAACTCACAACCATGATCACATGGTTTGGAGCACAGATTCATAAAAAGTATACAATCGAAAGTATACAATACATTACAGATTACACGATATACATATACATATCGTAAGGCTTTCCCTATTTATACAGTGGGAGAAAATTTTTCATATGGCTGTCTGGATGGATGGTTCGGAGGGTGCACACTAGACTGACTTTTGGTTATTTATTGGGTAAGTCATGGATACCCCGCCTAGTAGTCAATTTCTATATATATATATAAATTACACTGCAGTACCAACTATGTCCTGATGTGATTTTAATGGTTTGTGTTTTGTTTTGTGACTGGAGAAGGTAAGTGTGGTCCTAATGTTGGTGGGTAACGTAGGTATTGTATTATTTTGGGGTTTTGTGTTGTGTTTTTAGAATTTTGTAGGTTTCATGTTGTCCTAATGTTTTGGTCAGCGTAGATCTTGTATTATTTTTGTGTTTTGTGTTGTGTTTTGTGAATTTTGCAGGCTTCATGTTTGTCCTAATGTTTTGTTCAACGTAGATCTTGTATTATTTTTGTGTTTTGTGTTGTGTTTTGTGAATTTTGCAGGCTTCATGTTTGTCTTAATGTTTTGTTCAACGTAGATCTTGTATTATTTTGGTGTGTTGGGTGGTGTTTTGTGAATTTTACAGGATTCATGTGTCCTAATGTCTTGTTCAACGTAGGTCTTGTATTATTTTTGTGTTTTGTGTTGTGTTTTGTGAATTTTGCAGGCTTCATGCTGTCCTAATGTTGGTGGTTAACGTAGGTCTTATATTATTTTGGTGTGTGGGGTGGTGTTTTGTGAATTCCGCAGGCTTCATGTTTGTCCTAATGTTTGTGGTTAAAGTAGGTCTTGTATTATTTTTGTGTTTTGGTGTTGTGTTTTGTGAATTGTGCAGGCTTCATGTGTCCTAATGTTTTGGTCAATGTGGGACTTGTATTATTTTTGTGGTTTTGTGTTGTGTTTTAGAATTTTGCAGGTTTCATGTCGTCCTAATGTTTGTAGTTAACGTAGGTCTTGTATTATTTTCGGTGTTTTGGGTTGTGTTTCTAGAATTTTGTAGGCTTCATGTTTGTCTTAATGTTTTGTTCAACGTAGATCTTGTATTATTTTTGGTGTGTTGGGTGGTGTTTTGTGAATTTTACAGGATTCATGTGTCCTAATGTTTTGTTCAACGTAGGTCTTGTATTATTTTTGTGTTTTGTGTTGTGTTTTGTGAATTTTGCAGGCTTCATGCTGTCCTAATGTTGGTGGTTAAAGTAGGTCTTGTATTATTTTTGTGTTTTGTGTTGTGTTTTGTGAATTGTGCAGGCTTCATGTGTCCTAATGTTGGTGGTTAACGTAGGTCTTGTATTATTTTTGTGTTTTGGGTTGTGTTTTGTGAATTTTGCAGGCTTCATGTTTGTCCTAATGTTTTGTTCAACGTAGATCTTGTATTATTTTTGTGTTTTGTGTTGTGTTTTGTGAATTTTGCAGGCTTCATGTTTGTCTTAATGTTTTGTTCAACGTAGATCTTGTATTATTTTGGTGTGTTGGGTGGTGTTTTGTGAATTTTACAGGATTCATGTGTCCTAATGTTTTGTTCAACGTAGGTCTTGTATTATTTTTGTGTTTTGTGTGGTGTTTTGTGAATTTTGCTGGCTTCATGCTGTCCTAATGTTGGTGGTTAACGTAGGTCTTGTATTATTTTGGTGTGTGGGGTGGTGTTTTGTGAATTCTGCAGGCTTCATGTTTTTCCTAATGTTTGTGGTTAAAGTAGGTCTTGTATTATTTTTGTGTTTTGTGTTGTGTTTTGTGAATTGTGCAGGCTTCATGTGTCCTAATGTTTTGGTCAATGTGGGACTTGTATTATTTTTGGGGTTTTGTGTTGTGTTTTAGAATTTTACAGGTTTCATGTCGTCCTAATGTTTGTAGTTAACGTAGGTCTTGTATTATTTTCGGTGTTTTGGGTTGTGTTTCTAGAATTTTGTAGGCTTCATGTTGTCCTAATGGTTGTGGTTAACGTAGGGTCTTGTATTATTTTGGTGTTTTGTGTTGTGTTTTGTGAATTTTGCAGGCTTCATGTTTGTCCTAATGTTTTGTTCAACGTAGATCTTGTATTATTTTTGTGTTTTGTGTTGTGTTTTGTGAATTTTGCAGGCTTCATGTTTGTCTTAATGTTTTGTTCAACGTAGATCTTGTATTATTTTGGTGTGTTGGGTGGTGTTTTGTGAATTTTACAGGATTCATGTGTCCTAATGTCTTGTTCAACGTAGGTCTTGTATTATTTTTGTGTTTTGTGTTGTGTTTTGTGAATTTTGCAGGCTTCATGCTGTCCTAATGTTGGTGGTTAACGTAGGTCTTATATTATTTTGGTGTGTGGGGTGGTGTTTTGTGAATTCTGCAGGCTTCATGTTTTTCCTAATGTTTGTGGTTAAAGTAGGTCTTGTATTATTTTGGTGTTTTGGTGTTGTGTTTTGTGAATTGTGCAGGCTTCATGTGTCCTAATGTTTTGGTCAATGTGGGACTTGTATTATTTTTGTGGTTTTGTGTTGTGTTTTTAGAATTTTGCAGGTTTCATGTCGTCCTAATGTTTGTAGTTAACGTAGGTCTTGTATTATTTTCGGTGTTTTGGGTTGTGTTTCTAGAATTTTGTAGGCTTCATGTTTGTCTTAATGTTTTGTTCAACGTAGATCTTGTATTATTTTTGGTGTGTTGGGTGGTGTTTTGTGAATTTTACAGGATTCATGTGTCCTAATGTTTTGTTCAACGTAGGTCTTGTATTATTTTTGTGTTTTGTGTTGTGTTTTGTGAATTTTGCAGGCTTCATGCTGTCCTAATGTTGGTGGTTAAAGTAGGTCTTGTATTATTTTTGTGTTTTGTGTTGTGTTTTGTGAATTGTGCAGGCTTCATGTGTCCTAATGTTGGTGGTTAACGTAGGTCTTGTATTATTTTTGTGTTTTGTGTTGTGTTTTGTGAATTTTACAGGCTTCATGTTTGTCCTAATGTTTTGTGCAACGTAGATCTTGTATTATTTTTGTGTTTTGTGTTGTGTTTTGTGAATTTTGCAGGCTTCATGTTTGTCTTAATGTTTTGTTCAACGTAGATCTTGTATTATTTTGGGGTGTTGGGTGGTGTTTTGTGAATTTTACAGGATTCATGTGTCCTAATGTTTTGTTCAACGTAGGTCTTGTATTATTTTTGTGTTTTGTGTTGTGTTTTGTGAATTTTGCAGGCTTCATGCTGTCCTAATGTTGGTGGTTAACGTAGGTATTGTATTATTTTGGTGTGTGGGGTGGTGTTTTGTGAATTCTGCAGGCTTCATGTTTTTCCTAATGTTTGTGGTTAAAGTAGGTCTTGTATTATTTTTGTGTTTTGGGTTGTGTTTTGTGAATTGTGCAGGCTTCATGTGTCCTAATGTTTTGGTCAATGTGGGACTTGTATTATTTTTGGGGTTTTGTGTTGTGTTTTAGAATTTTACAGGTTTCATGTCGTCCTAATGTTTGTAGTTAACGTAGGTCTTGTATTATTTTCGGTGTTTTGGGGTGTGTTTCTAGAATTTTGTAGGCTTCATGTTGTCCTAATGTTTGTGGTTAACGTAGGGTCTTGTATTATTTTGGTGTTTTGTGTTGTGTTTTGTGAATTTAGCAGGATTCATGTTTTCCTAAGGTTTTGGGTTAACGTAGGTCTTGTATTATTTTTGTGTTTTGTGTTGTGTTTTGTGAATTTTGCAGGCTTCATGCTGTCCTAATGTTGGTGGTTAAAGTAGGTCTTGTATTATTTTGGTGTTTTGGGTAGTGTTTTTAGAATTTTGTAGGTTTCATGTGTCCTAATGTTGGTGGTTAACGTAGGTCTTGTATTATTTTGGTGTTTTGTGTTGTGTTTTGGAATTTTGTAGGATTCATGTTGTCCTAATGTTTTTTGGTCAACGTAGGACTTGTATTATTTTTGGTGTTTTGTGTTGTGTTTTAGAATTTTGTAGGTTTCATGTTGTCCTAATGTTTTGGTCAGCATAGTCTTGTATTATTTTTGGTGTTTTGTGTTGTGTTTTGTGAATTTTGCAAGTTTCATGTTGTCCTAATGTTGGTGGTTAACGTAGGTCTTGTATTATTTCTGGTGTTTTGTGTTGTGTTTTAGAATTTTGTAGGTTTCATGTTGTCCTAATGTTTTGGTCAATGTGGGACTTGTATTATTTTTGGGGTTTTGTGTTGTGTTTTAGAATTTTGCAGGTTTCATGTCGTCCTAATGTTTGTAGTTAACGTAGGTCTTGTATTATCTTCGGTGTTTTTGGTTGTGTTTCTAGAATTTTGTAGGTTTCATGTTGTCCTAATGTTTGTGGTCAATGTAGGACTTGTATTATTTTTAGCGTGTTGGGTGATGTTTTGGGAATTTTGCAGGTTTCATGTTGTCCTAATGTTTGTGGTTAACGTAGGGTCTTGTATTATTTTGGTGTTTTGTGTTGTGTTTTGGGAATTTTGGCAGGATTCATGTTTTCCTAAGGTTTTGGGTTAACGTAGGTCTTGTATTATTTTGGTGTTTTGTGTTGTGTTTTAGAATTTTACAGGATTCATGTTTTCCTAATGTTCTGGGTTAACGTAGGTCTTGTATTATTTTTGGTGTTTTGTGTTGTGTTTCTAGAATTTTGTAGGTTTCATGTTGTCCTAATGTTTGTGGTTAACGTAGGTCTTGTATTATTTTTGTGTTTTGTGTTGTGTTTTGTGAATTTTGCAGGCTTCATGTTTGTCCTAATGTTTTGTTCAACGTAGATCTTGTATTATTTTGGTGTGTTGGGTGGTGTTTTGTGAATTTTACAGGATTCATGTGTCCTAATGTTTTGTTCAACGTAGGTCTTGTATTATTTTTGTGTTTTGTGTTGTGTTTTTAGAATTTTGCAGGTTTCATGTTGGCCTAATGTTTGTGGTTAACGTAGGGTCTTGTATTATTTTGGTGTTTTGTGTTGTGTTTTGTGAATTTTGCAGGATTCATGTTTTCCTAAGGTTTTGGGGTTAACATAGGTCTTGTATTATTTTGGTGGTTTGTGTTGTGTTTTTAGAATTTTACAGGATTCATGTAGTCCTATGTTTTGTTCAACGTAGGTCTTGTATTTATTTTGGTGTATTGGGGGGTGTTTTTAGAATTTTGTATGCTTCATGTTGTCCTAATGTTTTGGACAGCGTAGGTCTTGTATTATTTTTGAGGTGTTGTGTTGTGTTTTTAGAATTTTGTATGCTTCATGTTGTCCTAATGTTGTTGGTTAATGTAGGTCTTGTATTATTTTTGAGGTTTTGTGGTGTGTTTTGAGTTTTGCAGGCTTCATGTTATCCTAATGTTTTGGTCAACGTATGACTTGTATTATTTTTTGGTGTGTTGGGTGGTGTGTTTGAGTTTTATGTAGGTTTCATGTTGTCATAATGTTTGTGGTCATTGTATGCCTTGTATTATTTTTGGAGTGTTGTGTTGTGTGGTTTATGAATTTTGCAGGGTTCATGTTGTCCTAATGTTTTTGTATAACGTATGTCTTGTATTATTTTGGGGGTATGAGAGAGAATATTACATTATTACAAGCCCTGTTGTAATAATATAATATTCTCTCTCATACCCCCAAAATAATACAAGACATACGTTATACAAAAACATTAGGACAACATGAAACCTGCAAAATTCATAAACCACACAACACAACACTCCAAAAATAATACAAGGCATACAATGACCACAAACATTATGACAACATGAAACCTACATAAAACTCAAACACACCACCCAACACACCAAAAAATAATACAAGTCATACGTTGACCAAAACATTAGGATAACATGAAGCCTGCAAAACTCAAAACACACCACAACACCTCAAAAATAATACAAGACCTACATTAACCAACAACATTAGGACAACATGAAGCATACAAAATTCTAAAAACACAAC
The DNA here is from genome assembly GCF_964188405.1 of Protomyctophum parallelum. Classification (NCBI taxonomy): domain Eukaryota; kingdom Metazoa; phylum Chordata; class Actinopteri; order Myctophiformes; family Myctophidae; genus Protomyctophum; species Protomyctophum parallelum. The sequence goes on along the minus strand of NC_139698.1, from coordinate 29,296,342 downwards.
ACAACACCTCAAAAATAATACAAGACCTACGCTGTCCAAAACATTAGGACAACATGAAGCATACAAAATTCTAAAAACACCCCCCAATACACCAAAATAAATACAAGACCTACGTTGAACAAAACATAGGACTACATGAATCCTGTAAAATTCTAAAAACACAACACAAACCACCAAAATAATACAAGACCTATGTTAACCCCAAAACCTTAGGAAAACATGAATCCTGCAAAATTCACAAAACACAACACAAAACACCAAAATAATACAAGACCCTACGTTAACCACAAACATTAGGCCAACATGAAACCTGCAAAATTCTAAAAACACAACACAAAACACAAAAATAATACAAGACCTACGTTGAACAAAACATTAGGACAAACATGAAGCCTGCAAAATTCACAAAACACAACACAAAACACAAAAATAATACAAGACCTACGTTAACCACAAACATTAGGACAACATGAAACCTACAAAATTCTAGAAACACAACACAAAACACCAAAAATAATACAAGACCTACGTTAACCCAGAACATTAGGAAAACATGAATCCTGTAAAATTCTAAAACACAACACAAAACACCAAAATAATACAAGACCTACGTTAACCCAAAACCTTAGGAAAACATGAATCCTGCCAAAATTCCCAAAACACAACACAAAACACCAAAATAATACAAGACCCTACGTTAACCACAAACATTAGGACAACATGAAACCTGCAAAATTCCCAAAACATCACCCAACACGCTAAAAATAATACAAGTCCTACATTGACCACAAACATTAGGACAACATGAAACCTACAAAATTCTAGAAACACAACCAAAAACACCGAAGATAATACAAGACCTACGTTAACTACAAACATTAGGACGACATGAAACCTGCAAAATTCTAAAACACAACACAAAACCCCAAAAATAATACAAGTCCCACATTGACCAAAACATTAGGACAACATGAAACCTACAAAATTCTAAAACACAACACAAAACACCAGAAATAATACAAGACCTACGTTAACCACCAACATTAGGACAACATGAAACTTGCAAAATTCACAAAACACAACACAAAACACCAAAAATAATACAAGACTATGCTGACCAAAACATTAGGACAACATGAAACCTACAAAATTCTAAAACACAACACAAAACACCAAAAATAATACAAGTCCTACGTTGACCAAAAAACATTAGGACAACATGAATCCTACAAAATTCCAAAACACAACACAAAACACCAAAATAATACAAGACCTACGTTAACCACCAACATTAGGACACATGAAACCTACAAAATTCTAAAAACACTACCCAAAACACCAAAATAATACAAGACCTACTTTAACCACCAACATTAGGACAGCATGAAGCCTGCAAAATTCACAAAACACAACACAAAACACAAAAATAATACAAGACCTACATTAACCCAAAACCTTAGGAAAACATGAATCCTGCTAAATTCACAAAACACAACACAAAACACCAAAATAATACAAGACCCTACGTTAACCACAAACATTAGGACAACATGAAGCCTACAAAATTCTAGAAACACACCCCAAAACACCGAAAATAATACAAGACCTACGTTAACTACAAACATTAGGACGACATGAAACCTGTAAAATTCTAAAACACAACACAAAACCCCAAAAATAATACAAGTCCCACATTGACCAAAACATTAGGACACATGAAGCCTGCACAATTCACAAAACACAACCCAAAACACAAAAATAATACAAGACCTACTTTAACCACAAACATTAGGAAAAACATGAAGCCTGCAGAATTCACAAAACACCACCCCACACACCAAAATAATACAAGACCTACGTTAACCACCAACATTAGGACAGCATGAAGCCTGCAAAATTCACAAAACACAACACAAAACACAAAAATAATACAAGACCTACGTTGAACAAAACATTAGGACACATGAATCCTGTAAAATTCACAAAACACCACCCAACACCCCAAAATAATACAAGATCTACGTTGAACAAAACATTAAGACAAACATGAAGCCTGCAAAATTCACAAAACACAACACAAAACACAAAAATAATACAAGATCTACGTTGCACAAAACATTAGGACAAACATGAAGCCTGTAAAATTCACAAAACACAACACAAAACACAAAAATAATACAAGACCTACGTTAACCACCAACATTAGGACACATGAAGCCTGCACAATTCACAAAACACAACACAAAACACAAAAATAATACAAGACCTACTTTAACCACCAACATTAGGACAGCATGAAGCCTGCAAAATTCACAAAACACAACACAAAACACAAAAATAATACAAGACCTACGTTGAACAAAACATTAGGACACATGAATCCTGTAAAATTCACAAAACACCACCCAACACACCAAAAATAATACAAGATCTACGTTGAACAAAACATTAAGACAAACATGAAGCCTACAAAATTCTAGAAACACAACCCAAAACACCGAAAATAATACAAGACCTACGTTAACTACAAACATTAGGACGACATGAAACCTGCAAAATTCTAAAAACACAACACAAAACCACAAAAATAATACAAGTCCCACATTGACCAAAACATTAGGACACATGAAGCCTGCACAATTCACAAAACACAACACCAAAACACCAAAATAATACAAGACCTACTTTAACCACAAACATTAGGAAAAACATGAAGCCTGCAGAATTCACAAAACACCACCCCACACACCAAAATAATATAAGACCTACGTTAACCACCAACATTAGGACAGCATGAAGCCTGCAAAATTCACAAAACACAACACAAAACACAAAAATAATACAAGACCTACGTTGAACAAGACATTAGGACACATGAATCCTGTAAAATTCACAAAACACCACCCAACACACCAAAATAATACAAGATCTACGTTGAACAAAACATTAAGACAAACATGAAGCCTGCAAAATTCACAAAACACAACACAAAACACAAAAATAATACAAGATCTACGTTGAACAAAACATTAGGACAAACATGAAGCCTGCAAAATTCACAAAACACAACACAAAACACCAAAATAATACAAGACCCTACGTTAACCACAACCATTAGGACAACATGAAGCCTACAAAATTCTAGAAACACAACCCAAAACACCGAAAATAATACAAGACCTACGTTAACTACAAACATTAGGACGACATGAAACCTGTAAAATTCTAAAACACAACACAAAACCCCAAAAATAATACAAGTCCCACATTGACCAAAACATTAGGACACATGAAGCCTGCACAATTCACAAAACACAACACAAAACACAAAAATAATACAAGACCTACTTTAACCACAAACATTAGGAAAAACATGAAGCCTGCAGAATTCACAAAACACCACCCCACACACCAAAATAATACAAGACCTACGTTAACCACCAACATTAGGACAGCATGAAGCCAGCAAAATTCACAAAACACCACACAAAACACAAAAATAATACAAGACCTACGTTGAACAAAACATTAGGACACATGAATCCTGTAAAATTCACAAAACACCACCCAACACACCAAAATAATACAAGATCTACGTTGAACAAAACATTAAGACAAACATGAAGCCTGCAAAATTCACAAAACACAACACAAAACACAAAAATAATACAAGATCTACGTTGAACAAAACATTAGGACAAACATGAAGCCTGCAAAATTCACAAAACACAACCCAAAACACAAAAATAATACAAGACCTACGTTAACCACCAACATTAGGACACATGAAGCCTGCACAATTCACAAAACACAACACAAAACACAAAAATAATACAAGACCTACTTTAACCACCAACATTAGGACAGCATGAAGCCTGCAAAATTCACAAAACACAACACAAAACACAAAAATAATACAAGACCTACGTTGAACAAAACATTAGGACACATGAATCCTGTAAAATTCACAAAACACCACCCAACACACCAAAAATAATACAAGATCTACGTTGAACAAAACATTAAGACAAACATGAAGCCTACAAAATTCTAGAAACACAACCCAAAACACCGAAAATAATACAAGACCTACGTTAACTACAAACATTAGGACGACATGAAACCTGCAAAATTCTAAAACACAACACAAAACCACAAAAATAATACAAGTCCCACATTGACCAAAACATTAGGACACATGAAGCCTGCACAATTCACAAAACACAACACCAAAACACAAAAATAATACAAGACCTACTTTAACCACAAACATTAGGACAAACATGAAGCCTGCGGAATTCACAAAACACCACCCCACACACCAAAATAATATAAGACCTACGTTAACCACCAACATTAGGACAGCATGAAGCCTGCAAAATTCACAAAACACAACACAAAACACAAAAATAATACAAGACCTACGTTGAACAAGACATTAGGACACATGAATCCTGTAAAATTCACAAAACACCACCCAACACACCAAAATAATACAAGATCTACGTTGAACAAAACATTAAGACAAACATGAAGCCTGCAAAATTCACAAAACACAACACAAAACACAAAAATAATACAAGATCTACGTTGAACAAAACATTAGGACAAACATGAAGCCTGCAAAATTCACAAAACACAACACAAAACACAAAAATAATACAAGATCTACGCTGACCAAAACATTAGGACAACATGAAACCTACAAAATTCTAAAAACACAACACAAAACCCCAAAATAATACAATACCTACGTTACCCACCAACATTAGGACCACACTTACCTTCTCCAGTCACAAAACAAAACACAAACCATTAAAATCACATCAGGACATAGTTGGTACTGCAGTGTAATTTATATATATATATAGAAATTGACTACTAGGCGGGGTATCCATGACTTACCCAATAAATAACCAAAAGTCAGTCTAGTGTGCACCCTCCGAACCATCCATCCAGACAGCCATATGAAAAATTTTCTCCCACTGTATAAATAGGGAAAGCCTTACGATATGTATATGTATATCGTGTAATCTGTAATGTATTGTATACTTTCGATTGTATACTTTTTATGAATCTGTGCTCCAAACCATGTGATCATGGTTGTGAGTTAAATAAATGATGATGATGACACATAACAAAAGCCATGTGTTTCCCCTGTCACCTGTCAGCTGGCAATTGTCACCTGTCAACTGTCAACTGTCACCTGTCACCTGTCACATGTCACATGCAAATTTCAAAAGATAAGGAACCCCACCCCCTGTCCCCCTCATGCATGATGCATACAAGCTACATCAAAGGAGTGAAGCCCCCACCCCTGTTTTTTTAAATCTAATTAACACATTCTGATGTCCACCTGGCACTTGAAACGGATTCTCAATAGCCACCTGGCACTTGAAAGGAGTGGAGAGAGCCCCCACCCTTGTTTACACAACACCCATGTTTTTTAAAATCTAATTAACACATTCTGATGTCCACCTGGCACTTGAAAGGAATGGAGAGTCCCCCCCCACCCCTGTTTACACAACACCCTTTGAAAACTGCCAGATGTCAGTTCAAAGGAATGGAGAGCCCTATTGTTTCCTTTTCACACCTGTATGCGGAATCTCTGCACCTGGCCTTCGGAACCTGCACCTGGCACTTTTTCAGAATGCCAGCCGGCATTTTTGAAAGGAATCGAACCCCCATTGTTCTCATTTTTACACTTTGAAAACGGAGGTGTCTAGACGGTCAACACGGTCAACACAGCTGTTCCGACACAGCTGTGTCCCACAGGAAGAAAGAGGAAGGGAGGGAGAGAGAGATGATCAGCTTTTTTTTTTTAAACACACACATACATTATAAAAACTATTATTAGCTTTTATTATTTAATAATAACACTATGGTAATTATATTTATGATATATATATATACAATATGATTTATGATTTATGGAATGTATGGAATTCAAGGAATGTAAATAATTGAATGGATAAATTAATTACTCATTTGCATAATTTATGCATTAATTGACTCAGTGGCGCCCCCAGTGGTCAAAAAGGGTGGTGAACCCCCACCCAACTAGACTACTGGCGTAGGAGCGGGCGACCTCTCGGCAGAGGGTTGCGAGATGGAGGCAGGCCTGCGTGGCCGGAGGACGGCGGCGTTTTGATGGAAGTGAGTGAGCGTCCTGGAGAGGGAGAACATGTTAGAAATGGGCAGAGGAAGAGGTACCCGCCACCCGACGCATCCACCAGTCAGTGTATGTACCGCGCTAGTAGACGCCATGGACTTCTGGGCATCGAGCACGGATGCGGCGGAGGGTCTGATGTAGGAGGTGAAGGCAGAGGACGACCAGCGGCCCATGGATTGCAGGGTGAGGGCAGGAACGCCGCTGGCAGCAGCGGTGGTGGCAGCTCCGATTCTCAGGGAGTGGCTGGAGTAGCGGTCAGGAGGGAGACCACATCTTACGAGCAGTGAGCGGAGATGGGAGGTGAACGCGTGTTGGTGGAGGGGGAGACCGTTCGGGAGGATGAAGAGAGGAAGGTGACCGGAGGAGCGTTTTCTGGCGGAGAGGAAGCGCAGCATGGAGGAGAAGGGGCAGAAGTTGCCGGAGACCTTAGCCACTGGAACGAGGCAGCCTTTGCGGTTACAGTCAGCTTTTGAGTGTTTCAGGGATAGTTTGAAGCCATTAGGGGTGAAACATAGGTCCGAGAGGCAGATGTCACTAGAGGGATCGAACGCCGTGGACTTAGTGGTGAACTCGCCTACCCTGAGGAATCCATAAAAGGCGAGGAGAAGGACGGCTTCGAGGAGGCAGTCTAGATAGGGAGTGAAGACTCCTTTCCTGAGTTCTGTGACGAGGGAATGGAGAACGTTTAGTGTTATGGGGAGACGCTTGTCCGGGGCGTGACGTGACGATCGCTGAAAGCCCTTTAGGAGGAGTTTGATATGAGAGTTGGCGAACAGGCTAGGGAAGAGGGGGTCGTGAAGGCGGGCGTGGAACTGGATCCCTGCCAGTAGGCCATTCATGTAGCCGCAGCTGAGATGGTTAAACTTGAAATTGAAAGTGAGAAAAGGGGAGACGGTCGATATGAGTACTGGGAAGAGGGGGATGGAATAGCAGGCGCAAAACTGACCGAATTTGCGCCAGGCCGAGGCGTAACAAGATGTGGTGGCAGAAGAGAGGGCGGATTTAACATAGACATCGGCGAGAGAACGGAGGCATTGAAAACGGGGCATCAGTACAGGACCAGCTCTCGGTGCGCGAGGCAGATCAAGGGGAGTGGTTTGTTAAGGTGGCCCGGGACGTGAGCCGCTCGGACTGTGAAGTTGAACATGACTGAGGACCAGGTAATGAATCTCATGAGGGGCATGATCTGATTGGAGGAGGAGCGGCCTTTATTTATGACGAAGACTGTGGCCTCATTGTCGCAATTGAACACTATACGCTTGCAGGCCCAGCGGGACCCCCAGAGCTTGCAGGCTACTGCAATGGGGTACAGCTCGAAGTGCGCTATGGAAACTGGCGGCTGAGTTAGTTCGATAGGCCAGCTGTCGGAAAACCACTCCCCTTGGAAGATCCCCCCAAAACCTACGGAAGGCGCCACGTCGGTGAATACGTGCATTTTGTGGGCTGGAATTACGGGGACGTGATAAAAGAGGGAAATACCGTTCCAATCTTGCAACAACCTTGACCAGAACAGGAGATCGGACTGGCAGCCTGCATCTAGAACAACTACATCGCTGAGGGAACCGACGCTGCTGGCCAATTCCAGCAGCCGAGATATGAACGAGCGGCCCTGGGGAATTATTCTGATTGCGTAATTAAAGTGTCCCAGTAGTGAAAGCAGCTGGCGCTTGGTACGGGGCGAAGCAGCGCTCTGGATTAATTCTCTGACACGAGTTAGCTTTTCCAACGGGAGAAAGGCTTTCATTTCTACGGAGTCTAGGAGGATGCCGAGAAACTCGACGGACTTGGTCGGGCCGACTGTTTTTTCGGACGAGAGAGGGACCCCCAGGGCGTTAAACGTTTCTTTGAGTGAACCGAGGCTGGTGGGGGGGAACTGGGAAGGAAAATCTATTAACAGAAAGTCGTCGAGAAGGTGAAGGACGAAAGGTAGGCGATTAACGTTCAGCAGAATCCAGCAGAGGGCCTCCGAAAGCTGGTTAAATATGTGGGGGCTGCTTCTACAGCCGAAAGTTAAGTGTGTGGCGAAATAAAACGATTTCTCCCATTTAACACAGAAAAGGGACCATTGAGACGGGTGGATTGGCATTACTTTAAAGGCGTCTGTAATATCTGCTTTTGCCAGCCACACACCTTGGCCTGCTATTTTGATGAGTTTGATTGCGTCGTCGATAGAGGCGTAATGCAGAGAAAGGTTTTCGAGCTGCATCATGGAGTTTACGCTGGGACACGGGCCGGAGCGGGGGGCTGACAGGTCTATGATTAAACCTTTTTTTCCCTGAATATTTACGCGTAGCGATCCCGATGGGATTGCTGCGAAACGGATTGAAAGGCGGGGTGGGGTACGGCCCTACCATGAAGCCTTTGAGGACCTCTTTCTCCAGGAGAGAGGCAACTATTTCTGGTTCTAACAGGGCGGATTGGAGATTAGCAGACACATGAGAGTGGGTTAGAGGCGAGAGAACGCCGACGCGGAAGCCTTGCGATAGGCCTGTGAGGAGATAGTCCGTGAATACTGGGTCGGGGTGAGAGGATAGAGCGGCGGATAAAGCGTGAATGTGGATGGGGGTTGAGGGGTGGTTGTTTAGAATGGTTTGGAGTATCGGGGGACTTTGTGAGGTGGCCCCTCCCTGTTGGCGTCCCTCGAAGGACGGGTTCGCCTCGGGCACACAGACTTTGGGTGAGGATCCTTGCAGTTGCTACAAACGTGAGAGAATTGGCATTTACCGAAAGTGCAGACGTTTTCGTTAAAGTTGTTACTTATGGGCATGTTGTTAAAGTAGGTCACCTCTCTTCTGCGGGAGTCCCTCGGGCCCGGGGGGGGCTCGTCCTGGGGGTTAGGATCTTGAAGGTCGAAGTAGGCGGAAGGATTCTGAGCTTTTGGGCGGTTTTCTTTTTTCACCGTGGGAGCGAGGAACACTGACCAGGGGCATGATTCGGCGGAGTGATCTACTTGGTTGCACAGATAGCAGGTAAGGGCCCTGTGGCCGCCTACGTGCAGAATGAGCAGCTCTGTATCTAGGCACGCCCAGTTGAGTCTTGAGTTGAAACGAGAGAGGAAGTTAGCCGCTTTAGCGGAGAAGGCCTTATGGTAATCGTAAAACATAGAACCGCCGTATCTACGTTTGATTTCACTGATGAAAGAAAATAGAAAATGTCCATATTGCTTAATTGCATGGTCTGATAAGGAACATATTGGTCATCATTGGTTGATAACATTCAAAGTGGTGGTGGTGGTAGTACAGTGGTAGGGGCCCCACAGGAGTAGAAGAATGCTGGTGTACCTTGGTGTACTTTAACACAAGTTACAACCCTACCATTAGAAGTAAAATGTATGGTTCTGCAGTACTGTACTGTCCCCCAAGACACAGACAAACCTGTTGTAGATAATAATCAGAGAATCACTACTCACTCACCACTTCAGGTAGGTTGTGTTCTCTTGGGTATATTGTCACCATCTATTCCTCATTGTTCAAAAACAAAAGCTACAATATGAGGCGGTGTGGAGGTGGTTCAGAAGCTACAACAATTCCTGAAGATATAGGCTGATAATTAATTTGGACGATAACCATGACTGTTATCTTGACCTTGTCAACCCAGATCATGTTTAAATCTCTCTCTCTCTCTCTCTCTCTCTCTCTCTCTCTCGTGCACACATTTGAAACTCTTTGTAATGGGCTAGGCTACAGTATTATATATTTATTTTGTTAATTGGCACACATGTGATTTGTCAGTGTAATCTTAATGCTGCATTTAGGTCAGTTAGATGTATTAGAAATGAAAATTGTGCCGTTTAGTTATTTTGTCTGCCCCTTGCATTTGTGAGGAACTTTTATAATTTGTTCTATAGTGCCACTCAGTGGTTAATGGTTATCCACTGGTTCTGGCATGACACTTTAGAAACTTTTCATTAGGTGCACTGGTCCCGGCTGAGGCTGCACTACCTCCTTCGCCAATTACTGCCCGCCTTCGGCACCTGCTGAGTGGGCACCTGCCCACAGCCCTGGCACAGCCAGACACGCACACTGCTGTTTTGTAAAACAATTAAGGCATTTCCTCCTGTCGTACACTATATATGACAGATAGATAGGCTGCAGTGTCTGGGACCGTCAATTATATGAACGTTTATGGAGTGACTGATTATATGCGTAAACATTAATGGAGTGGTGGGCTGGTTCTGTTGCCTATCTCCGATCTCCCGATGCGGCCCCCACTTGCACTTTGGCTCGGCACAGTTGCCATTCGATGCGAGTGTCTTGTTGAGTTTATCTTTAAATGAGGAGGTTGCAAATAACTCCAGAAAGACGTCCTCATCCATGTCATGCAAATATTCCAGCACAGGCAGCGCCTCTCCCAAAATCCTCTCCTAGCTCTCACATGTAAGCGCTCAATCCGCTCATGCAAAGCATTGTCAATAATGTGTGATTTTAATTGCTTGTAGGCCTACACTTTGAAATATTCTACCAATTTCATATGACAATGTGCCTTTTTTCACATGTAGGTTTATTATTTATTAGTTTTAACAGTAGGCCTACATTTTTGGAGTGAATAGGCTACTTGTGTTTAGATGCCTATCAGCTGATCAGACAATGCTGCTCTGCTTGTCTACGACAGAAAAACAAGTGTACAGACAAAGCCTACAACAGTTACAGCTCCCAACCAGATGTGACTTTTGGTATGGCGTGCGTCAAACATAGCCTATGCTGGAATGATAAATAACTAAAAATGTGGTCATCTCGCGGTACACTGTTTTTTTGGTGTAAATCACATAATAGAATGAGGGCCTAGTGTTACAAATTGCGGCTATTAGTAATGTTGGCTGTCAAATACTACGACAAAATTGTAATTGATGGTTTGCTGGGCTTTGAAGAGACAGGAGCTCGAGAAAATAATACTGTTCTGACCTGCCTCTGACAATTGTACCTCTGTGTTTTACTCAGATGCTTGCTAGTAAAAGCACTGACTGAACCCAGCTGTGACTGTGTCTGCTGCATTATTGAGAACCAGAAGACAGGGGTTACAATTGCATACTGGCCTACAGGGCAGCCCTCCGTAGATTTGTCTACAGCAGGGGTTTTCAACAGGTTGTCCGTGGACCACTGGTGGTTCGTGGAAGTATTGCATGTGGTCCCTGACCATTCATTTTTGTAATAATAATTTAAAAAAATTATATATAAGAATTATATATTAGTAGTCAATGGACCATTGGTTGAGAAACAGGGGGTTGAATACACGGATGCATAGCAAGTGTTACAAAAGCACTAATCTTAGCCCATATCCCCACACAACACAGCAGTGGTCCCCAGGTTGATTCTAAGTCAGGGTGGTGGTCCCTTGTTCATGATCAGTTGAAAATCCCTGGTCTACACTCTAGCCTACAGTTTATGCACTTCCACCATGGACAGCTATAGATAGAAAACAGCATAAACAATTCACTAACATTAAATTAACAACATAATATGTATATAGGCTAATATTGTTTTGCCAATCTTTTCTTTTTCTTGTCTTTTTCTTAACTCAACTCAGCTCAAACTTTATTTATAGAGCACAGCTAGATTACAACAGCCAATGGTTGACCAAACTGCTGACCTATGTTTGTTCACTTCAGGGGAAAAGGCACGCTCTACTCAGACAGTTTTATATAGTTTGAGGCGTGTGCTGGGTGCAGATTCCAAAAGAACATAATAGAAAATGAATTAAATACGCACTTCCAGTCGAGTAAGAGTCTTTATTCATAAAAAATGTGCTCTGCAGCAGCAGTCATACCAGACAGACAAACGCGTTTCGGCGCGCAGGCCTTCGTCAGTGTCAAAATTGTTTTGACACTGACGAAGGCCTGCGCGCCGAAAACTCTTACTCGGCTGGAAGTGCGGATTTAATTAATTTTCTGTTTGTTCACTTGTCACTAGTTGAACTCAGCATGCAAACATTTGTTCCCATTATTTGGTTCTCATGTAGGCTAGCTGGAATAAACACGGGCTACATTCTACAAGAGGACATCTATCTTTTAATATTTGCATTGTATACTGTAGGCTATACTGTCCGTCAAAGGCATTGTTTTGTGCATTTTCACACACGTTTTCATCTTAAGCCATGCAGCCTAGCCACGTTTTGGCACATGATGCGCAATTGACACCAGTCTGTGTTACATGAGCCACTTCTATTTAAAAAAGAATAAACTGACGATTTAACTGTTTCAAATAACAGTGTTGGCTTTAAAATATGAGAGAGATCGAGAGAGTTTCCCATGTGCAACCTTTGCCTAATTTCCTACTTGATTGATCACTGTAGCTCCTGTTGTGTGATCTTTGAATCTTTGGTTTTTGTTAAGTGTGTGTCTGGGGCAGCCAGGCATTCAGTGAGTGAAGGGGGGTGAGCTATAGACTCATTCTGTACCGTTTACGGTCAGTTTCTTTTGCTTTCAGTTTATCTTGCAGTATATTTTTGAGAAACGGTACTGACCTTCAGTGACCTATGAGGATGATGACATGTCAATGTTGTCATCTGTGGGAAGTGGGAGGTGAAGAAATGCCACAGAAAAAATAATTGGAATCTCAAGTCATCATTATTAGGAATAGGAAGGATGTGTGTGTGTGTGTGTGTGTGTGTGTGTGTGTGTGTGTGTGTGTGTGTGTGTGTGTGTGTGTGTGTGTGTGAGAGAGAGAGAGTGTGTGCGCGTGTGTGTGCATTCTATTCGACTAAAATATTACATATATTTTAATACATTTAACAAAGGTATTTTCTTTTATTCTTTTTTCATCCCATGGACCACCTGTAGACCTAATTATACCATGGACCACTAGTATGTAACAATTCAATCAACTCACGATACAATGTTTCACGATTTCTTTAACAAAAACATATTTTTATTATTATTTCTCTTACACAAATCTAGTATTTTCATCTCTTCTCTCTATTTCTTTTTTTTTTAAATACTGTGTTTTCTCTTATTCTCTATAGTAAAAATGTGTAGGAGTAATATAAAAAGTTCCGTTAAGATCAGTTACATAATGTTTAGAAGTGCGCATATAAAGTTGTACACAGATCAGTGCAGTTATAGTTGATATTGACCTGTTGTAGCGCCACAATGAGGCTGATTTGCATGAATAATTTAGCTGAAATCGCACGCTGTGTTCAAGATTTGAGGCATTTTGTTAAAAATAGACCAATCCTGCAAACCTTGGAAGGCAATCTTGGCCAATGGGGATGGAATAATGGGGAAGTGAACAGTTTCGTGTTGATCACATGACTATAGAGTGTCGCAGTCCCGCCCCCTTTCACGCCAGGCCCAGGAAATGAATCACAATGCATTTTTCCCATAGACATTTTTAAAAGTATTTAAAGACCTTTTAAGCGTCATACGAAGCCAACTCGAGTCGTGACAAATCATGACAACAAACACAATATTTTGGACCAAACAAATAATTACAAAGAAGAAAAACAACAAAAAAAGTGTTGTAACCTGCCGTTTTTGAGTGGTGCAACCACTCCAAGGAACAGCAATGTCCGTCATGATTTGTCACGACAAGAGTTGGCTTTGTCTGCGGCGTAAACGTCTTTAAATAAATACTTTTCTGAAAAATCTATGAGGAAAATTAATGGGGATTTCTTTTCCGGGTCTCTCAAGGGGGCGGGACAGCGACGCTCTATAGGGATAGTGTATACCGATTTGCGTGGATAAAATATAATGCACACACACCAGGGAGTGTGTGTGGCATCGACCAGGCCAGCGGTGCCGGAGATTAGCTGTACCCAGACGAAAGGACGCATACGGACGGACACACGGACGGGGTGCAAAATATACTCTCTCCGCATGCCTTCGGCCTGGTGGAGACAATGAACAAAACAAATATTACTATTATACTCTTACAAAGATCCTGCATTTTCTTTTCTTCTCTTTTTTTGTTTTAGTTTTTTTGCAATTTTTTGCATTACGATACATTGTTTATTAAATAAATCTATTTCAATTGTTACCAGTTTGAATCAATTTTAATCGATTTACGAGTATTTACAAAATATACAATAATAATAATCTTAGCCCATATCCCCACGCAACACAATTGGTCCCCAGGTTTATTCTTAGTCACGGTGGTGGTCCCTGCTTCACAATCCATTGAAAACCCCGGTTCTCAACCATTTCAGGCCGTGACCCTGAAATGATCATGACTTAACTTTTAACTTCTTAAACCCCAGGGGGGTCCAGGGGGAAAATCGGGGTCTCCATTGACACGCTGAGCACTGTTCAGAGGTGGACAGCCACTGCCAAACACACACACACGCGCACGCGCATACATGCACACATGCATGCATGCACACACGCATACACGCACACCCCCCCCCCCCCCACAACCTAACTCAGAGCTACAGGTGAGTTTTAACAAACCATGCATGTGTCTTACCGTTACCGGCACGGTATATTAACGGCTGTATATAACGGCTGTTATTGGCAGTTGCCACGTCTGCGGGGGCTTGCCCCGGCACGGACCGGCAGTGGAGTGTCGATCATAATCCCCCCCCCGGACAGTCTGGAGCCACTGCCGGAGAATAATAATAATAATAATAATAAGCTTTATTTATATAGCACCTTTCATACAGGGTTGCAGTTCAAAGTGCTTCACAGGCAGGACATACATCAAGTGCTTTACAGTTAGGTCATATAGGTTATATCAAACCCAATACAGTGAATATTAAGAAATAATAAGACAAGACAGTGAATGTGCATAAAGTCAGATATCGAGATAAAAATAGGCATGAGAAGGTCCAGCATTTAAGATATTTGTTAAGAGAAAAAATAAATAATAATAATAATAATAATAATAAAATACATGATGGGAAGCCTCAATAAAGTGCTACGGTAGGGTGGAGAAGGCAGGCTAATCTGAAGAGGTGTGTTTTTAGTTTTTGTTTGAAAATGTTGGCCTCTCTGATTCCTGAGGAATTGTATTCCATAATTTTGGTGCATAAAAAGAGAATGCGGCCTCTCCTATTTTCTTTCGTGGTTTCTTTTTTCCTTTTGTGATTAGTAAACCTGCTGTTGAGGATCTTAATGTTCTGGATGGAGTGTATGATGGTAAGAAATCTGTTACAGGGCCTTGGCTGTTGAGTGCTTTGTAAACTATAAGTAGTACCTTAAAATCTATTCTATGGGAATGCACTCGGTCCTTCTGGATCCTTGTCCAGACCTTTTATTATCAGATGACACTTAGGTCAAAGGGATGGGCTGCTGTTAACTTTCCTTGTTATTTCTTTCTTGTTTGTACTTGTCTCCAGGGTGTGCTGTTTTTCAGTGATGGAAAAAGTACTCACATTTCTTACTTAAGAAAAAGGTCAAAGGTAAAATAATTCAAGTACAAAAGTATTGGCATAAAAATGTACTTAAAGTACCAGTAGAAAGTACTCATTACCTGGGCCATGGCTCAGTGGTCCAGGCACCTTGGCTAGTAATCAAGTCTGGCAGTGTGCCGCGGGTTCGACTCCCGATCCCGATGGCCTTTACTGCATGTCTTCCCCCCCATCTCTCTCCCCATTTCCTGTCAGCCTACTGTCTGTCCCTCCATATAAAATAAAGGCAAAAGCTACAAAAAAGAAAGAAAAAAGAAAGTACTCATTATGCAGAATGTCCGATTTCACACCTGTATACTGTATACATGATGTTCATATCATGTATACAGTAAACTATAGTAAAACAAAAAAAATACAGATTTACTTGTTCTCATTACTACATTGCTGTTTTTGAGTTTGTATACTGTAAAATGAGTCAAATGATCTACGATAAGGCTTGCGAAATCAATTTAAAAAAATGTATCCCGATCCACAGGGGACTCTCTGGTTTTGCTTGGAAAGCCACCAGGCCTGTTTGAGGCCTAACCCTATTCCTTTCAGTTGCCTTATTCCGTTTTGCATGACACACACAGCACACTCCATATACATCTGTACACTGCAGCCATAAATGATTAATGACTTGCTCAAACCCCCAAACCAGTTCATGTTTGAATGTTATTGTCATTATTTACTTAATTTAGTACAAATAAATATAATTTAAACATTTAAACTTGTGTGTGGAGTCCCTTGTTTTGTCATGTTTTCCCTAGTGCAAACAGTTATAAAGAGAGGAGGGCGAGGACTATAGTTGTTATGCTCAGTGATGGAATAGTGTATCAATATGCCAGAGGTGGTTTTGTAATAATGATTAAAATGTTCAAAGTAACTAGTAAAGTTTTCAAATAATTATAGTTGAGTAAAAAGCACAGTATTTTCCATTGAGATGTATAGTGGTCATATAGATGTATAGGTCGCGAATACATAACAAGCGGCCGAATTGAGTTTTCTCCGACGGGTGGCTGGCATCTCACTTAGAGATAGGGTGAGAAGTTCAGTCATGCGGGAGAGACTCAGTTTAGAGCTGCTGCTCCTTCGCCTGGAAAGGAGCCAGCTTAGGTGGTTCGGGCATCTCGGGCGTCTCCCTATAGGGAGGTCCTCGATGCACGTCTAGCAGCTAGTATACTAACCAGGAAAAGGAAATGTGACCACATCGCACACCAACACTCATAGTGTAGGCTATATGGTGCTGCGTTGTTGCCTATCTGGTCATGACTCTTTAGTCGACTGGTTAACGTAGGCCTACGTGCCATTGGAATGGGGAACCCGGGTTCGCCTCCCGGCCAAGGCTACATTGGTGGCAGCGGTGTGTTTGGGTAACCTCTCTACAAGTATATGTTCCCGGAACGGCACAGACCTTAACCTGGGTAGTCGACAGCTCCGTCAGTCTCCCTGGGGCGGAGGTCCCCCCAGTCAGTGGAGCCTTGCGCCTGGCTGCGCTTCCAGCTAGGGGGGGGGGACGGGACGGACTGCAGGCTATACGGTGCTGTGTTGCTACTTTGTGCCCTGTGGTTTTAAACACTGTGTTAATTGTATTTTTTTCTTTTGCCGATTTATCTTTTCAACTGTGCACGACTACAGCATGGTAATTTGTTGACCATGTGTGCTGGCACATTTTACTGTGTTTCTTTGCTAATTTGTAATGCAATTTGTTGTATGACTTGCTGTGAAGTGCACAGACTCCTTGGGCTTGGTGTGATGTAAAATGACCTGAAATTGAAACTGAAAGTAAAAATCACACCTGGTGCAACTCCCCTCTCCCTCTCCCCCTGCCTCTCTCTCTCTCTCTCTCTCTCTCTGTGTAATTAGCAGGCAACAGTGCAACATTATCTCTCTCTCTCTCTCTCTCCGTTTCTAGCACAACAACGCCACTTTTGCCCCTACTGGTACTCTAAACATAGTCACAACACATAGTCACATAGGTTCGGACATAGGGACATTGCTGGTTGCACCACTCAAAAATACCATAACATTTTACTGAAATGCAGTACTTGAGTAAATGAGTCACAACTCTTCCTGCCAATCTCCCTCCTTCCAGTATATTGTTGGTGAGTAATTGCAGCCCCTCTGTAGTCCTCTGCCAATCACCCGAGAGTACAAGACGTAAAGGTTCGGTCCATCCCCAAATAAGGCGGCCTCAGAAAGGTAGATATATCAGAGGATGCGGGTAGACGGAGACACTATTCGGCTGACTGCTATAGGACAAGACTACAGGGACTTCTTGGATTATTCTTTTCTTTTTAGTTAAACTTATCAGTTTTGGACTTACTTTGTAGTGTTTAGTTATATATCCATTGTGTTGTAACCTTTTCCAGCATATTTTAAATACATCTTTATAAGAATATTTCATATTCAGAAGTTGTCCTTTTCACTGAAGACAGAAGTGACGGTGAGTTGCTCTTATTATATCAAGAGTGAAATGTTTCTAAATGGGTTTCACAGGCAGCATGATGATACATACATACAGCCAATGTCATATAATACAGAACCTATAAATGTCTTGGGTGAAAACTGTTTATAATATTTGGTATTATTAGCATAGTCATTATTATTACCGAAATTGCTCTGAAGTTTGTTCATCTTTAGTGGTTCTCAACCCTTTCAGGCCACGACCCCCCCAAATAATCACATTTGAACTGGGGACCCCCCCAACATAAATATATTTGAACTGAGTCCCTCCAAAATAATCATTTGAAATGGGGACCCCCCCCAAAATAGTTACAGTATATTTGAACTGGGTCCCCCAAAAATAATCAAAATATGGGGACTCCCCCATCATGATTAATTCAGCACTTGGAATGTACGACTCAGATAAATACTGTGGAAAATAGCCGATCTACAAGCTCACAACACCTCTCAATACTAGGCGTTGTGACTTGTGAGCATGTAGATCTGCCATTTTCACATTCTTTCTTATTATTTTACAGTTTGGCCAAATAAAACCAGTTGGCTTTGCTTACCTTTTATGCAGCAATGGACTTTTTTCCCTCTCTTTTTTTAGGTGATTAGGTGATTAAAATTCCGTAAATTGTCACTTCCCACCCAAACTCAGCAGGGCACTGCTCCATGGAACAGTGCCCTGTAGGCCAGGTCTAGCTAATCCGGTAATGGTCTACGACTACGACACATCAGTAATGGCCACGCCCAGGGCAGCCCTCTGTGGATTCGTCTATACCTCTTTTATACGTTTCTGGGGGAAAAGATTAATAACGTGTTCAATGCAAACTGTGTGGTCAAGGTGCACAGGAGAAACCAGAATTGAAGCGTTGATATCCCAAGCAGAATTATAGCAAGATCTGTGAATCTCGTGTAAATTAATTATCTTGAATGCCAAATATGTTTTATTTAATAATAATAATCATCATCATCATTTTCAACAGGTCAGATCTCCAGGATGTGGACCATGGTGAGAGTGTCAGCTGTTCTGTTGGTTCTGTTCATACAGAATGTTAGTGGAAACAGTGCAGGTAAACTGACTCTAATGTCTAATTAACATTAACATTCGCTGGGTGTATCTTAGTTATCTTATTGCTCTCTCTAAAAATCCCAATTTCTTTGGTAAAAAGTTATTATCATACTTAAAAATATGTTGTAGTATACATTATCAGTATACAAATTTAATAGAAATGATATCGGTATACAAAACGATCTAAAAATAATCCTGATTATTATCGCCGATATTGATGATGCAATAATACTGTAATGTATCATATCGCATTGTAATCAATGTCTATTTTGACCAGCAAAACTAAAAATAATAATCAGAGATGAGATATCGAAAATGTAACTTTGATTAACAACAATTTAGATAACAATTGGTACTGAATGTATTTTCCTGAAGTTGTCCTTGCTCCATAGCAGTGCAAGTGTAATTTTAGATTATTATAACTTCACAGCACATGACGGGGACATTCGACTGGTAAATGGAGTGAACAGCTGCTCCGGCAGAGTGGAGGTCTACTTCCGTGGACAGTGGGGGACAGTGTGTGACGATGCCTGGGACATTAATGATGCCAAGGTGGTGTGTAGACAGTTAGGATGTGGCGAGGCACTGTCAGCTCTATCCAGTGCACGTTTTGGACATGGCAGTGGTTCCATCTGGTTGGATGATGTCACCTGCGGAGGCAGTGAATCAAAGCTTGCACAGTGCTCACATATAGGTTTGAGAAACCACAACTGTGGTCACAGTGAAGATGCTGGTGTTGTCTGTGATGAAGGTAAACATGGATATATATACTGTACTGTACAGTGGCCTAATGCCCTTCTTTCTTATATACTGCACATCATACTGTAATTATACATTTTAGTATTATTTGTTTGTTTGTTTTTTCTTGTTTCTTGTTCTCTAAAACAACTACATTTTACACTACTCAACTCTGTCTACAGTCTACACTATCAAAACTTTTAACACTACTAATACTTTGACACCTTACCACCTTTAAAACCTTTAGAACCTTTAAAAGCTTCAAAACATAGAACCTTAAACAACTTTTAAATACTTCAACATGTTTAACACTATTAATACTTTAACTACCATATTTGTAAACTTTTAACACTACAAATACTTTAAAACTTTGAACACTAATGCAACTCTGAATATACTTAATACTATCAACATTCTTAGCGATACTGTTTCTTCCGGAACAGTACTTTCTAGTTGTATTAACTGTTGTAAATAGAAGTTCACACACTATTTTAAGATATGGTAAACATGTACTTCAAAATTGCATACCTTTCAACTTGTTGTTATGGACACATTTTATTTGAGTGTTTCACTGAGCAAAACTTTAATGCTCTTCTTTCTTTCAGTATACAGTATTACACATCATACTGAGTATTAATCTTTTGGGGTACCGCTGTTGTTTTCCTCTTTACAGTAGCAACTCGTCGGACTAGCAGGCGTACTACACTTGATGATGGTAAACATATTTTGAACTGCTGTGTTGCTGTGAAAAAAAAACAGTGAAAAGGTTTTAATTGTTTATTTGTTTATTAACATTAAAAAAGAGGCATGTCATTATTTTTTTTAATAGTTTATTTTAAATCTAACGTCCACTCTCTCTCACACTTATGCCAGTGTGCCAGTGATCACCATCCTTTGTGCCAATGTGGCAATGTTGGCACCGGTGCCAAAGTTTGCCTATCGCTGCTCTAGTGTCCACACAGACATACATGGTAGCATTGAAGGCCTGAGTGTTGTTTACAAATATCTATGAAAATGTATTTTTGATTTACAACAATGTTGACAACAATATTGTTACTGAATGTATTTTCCTCAAGCTTGGTCCAACTTGGCCGTTACATTGTCGAACTAATGCGCCGTCGTAATTACAAGCGGGTCCCCCAATCTCCCAGACTCCCTCCCTAGTCAGAGTTCAGAGTTCAGAGTTTTAATGCCCAACGGCCAGTGCCCGTTGGGCATTGGACGTTGGGCACTGGCCTACTTGGAACGATGCAAGTTGGAAATGTGTCAGGCATGCCTAAATATGGAGTGTGCTTATGGAGTTGAACCGTGGGTCCGACCGACTCGACACCGGGCACTGCACCCCCTGTGGAGGTGTGGAACGCATGTGTCAAATTTGACACACGTTGACAGGTCGGTGGGGCGAACGGTTCTCGAGTTATGTGGATTACAGATGTACAGAAGTACAGACAGAGACTTGGTTCATTTAAAGTTAAGTTGTATTAACTACTGTTCTAAATAGAAGTTCAAAACACTATTTTATGGTAAACGTGTTTAAAGATTGCATACCTTTCAAGTTGTTGTTATGGGCATATTTTCTTTTAGTGTTTCACTGAGCAAAACACTGTAGAAAAAAAGAAGGGAATCTTTCTTTCAGTATTACACATCACATCATAGCCTACTGTCTGTAATTATACATTCTAGTGTATTAATCTTTTGGGGTACCGCTACACATCACATCATAGCCTACTGTCTGTAATTATACATTCTAGTGTATTAATCTTTTGGGGTACCGCTGCAGTGTCTCACTGCTGTTTTCCTCTTTACAGTAGCAACTACACCGTTCGAGTCCAGTCCGACTCTATGGCCTACTACACTTGATGAAGGTAAACAAATTATGAACCGCTGTGTTCCTATTGCCTAGTGAAAAGGTTTTAATTGTACTAAGTATGTTGTACAGTAAATGTACCACATCTATCTCACAACAAAGCATATTCATTTCAAGGTTTCCTCACCTATAAAATTTATTGTAAATTAGATATACAGTAGTGTAGATTTAGTTGCTTTTAATTAGGCATGTAACGATTCACTCAATTCACGATACCATTCAAATAAAATAAAAATCCCAGACAAAAAACACTTTTCTAATATTTACCCAAATAACCCGGAACGATTTCTATTGTAATTTCTTTTGGGTCAAATCTTAGATTGACTGGCCTATAGCTTATAGGGTTTGGGTCAAATCTTAGATTGACTGGCCTTAGTTTAGGGTTTGGGGTGTCGGACTTGTGTGTGTCGGACTGTTAGGACGTCGGACACAAGATATAGGCACCCATGAAAATAGCTGATCTACAAGCAGTGCGAGGCGTTTTGAGCTTGTAGATCGGCTGTTTTCACAACGGTTGCCTCTTTCTTGCGTAATATTTGACAATACGGCCAATTTGGTATCAAATAGGTCTTAAAAGTAATGAAATCGTCTTTATAAATGTGCAGATACCCTATCGGTTTGTTTACCGCTGAGTGAGAAAACACTGTTGCACATTAAAGCTAATCGTCTGAGGGACCCCCAACATCATTCGGGGAGACCCGCCATGTGGGGGCCCACAGCATCATTTAGGGACCCAACTGGGAACCACTGCCCTTATAGTGACC
Source organism: Protomyctophum parallelum (assembly GCF_964188405.1). Classification (NCBI taxonomy): domain Eukaryota; kingdom Metazoa; phylum Chordata; class Actinopteri; order Myctophiformes; family Myctophidae; genus Protomyctophum; species Protomyctophum parallelum. Next base: position 29,273,960 of record NC_139698.1, on the reverse strand, counting down.
TTTGATCCCGCAGCGCAGAGTGGCTTGTAAACTTGGAAGTGATGTCACTGAGGAGGAAGTGATGTCTGTGTGTCAAGTCTGACAAGTCCTCGAAAAGACGTGCTGTGATTGGCCAGTAGTCACTTTGAGTGGCAGCGTGCCCCAGACCCAGAGGAGGCGTCTACCTTTTTATTATGTCTATGATGTACGTTGGCTTTGTAATGGGGTAATGATTAACCTGCACTCATTTTCAGTGGTGTAGAAATAATTTAAAAAAAGTTACTCCCCTTCTGTTTTTGAGTGGCTAGCACCACTCCTATGTGTATGTGTACGTCCGTCCAAGCACGGAAATAGCGTTTGTTGACCACCAAGTGTCACTGTTGCACAGCCTAACACACGTACACGTACACACACACACACACACACACACACACACACACAGCCAATTTGGTTACCGTTTTTGTGCACTCTCAGAGTACAATTATCACTGACGATTTTACTGTGTGCACTGTGGTTTGCACAGCACTATTAAAACCTGATGCATAATATGATCCCGTTTCTTTTTCCCTCCCCTCCCACAAACTTCTAGCCCTACAAGCAGAACCCAATGCTACTGAAGTTTCTGACATTTTTGAGACCCAGACCATGGGGTCGTATTCCACCTCCACCCTGCCACCGGGTACGCACACATAAATAAACGTAAATACCTTCGGATACGTCCTTCTGCGCTCTTTGACGGCTTTTGTTCGTTTGAGGGCTTCTGAATTTGTGAACTATAAGTACCTATAAATACCGCTGCGAATATCTCCTGTGGCGCGGAAGCCGTTAAGTATTTTTAATCTTTGTTTGACCGATTTGGTCGCTTTGATTCTTCTCTTCCTTCCTTGTTTATTGACACCTCATTGTACCGCCTATCTGGCTAGCTAGTGGCTATAGCTATGACAGAGCAGATCAGAGGCAGGAACGTAGCCTGCATGCACAAGCCAACCGCACATCGGGAGGCGGTACAATGAACGGTAAATAAACAAGAAGAATCAAAGCGACCAAATCGGTCAAACAAATTTCAGAAAAGCTTTACGTTCCGAGAGGGGCTAACAAACTTCCTGCCTGTGCCTCTCTGTGTGTGTGTGTGTGTGTGTGTGTGTGTGTGTGTGTGTGTGTGTGTGTGTGTGTGTGTGTGTGTGTGCGCGCGCGTACCTTGCTATGGTATCTACTCTCTATACGCACACACAGAGGAGGACGTATTTAGCTGTGCTCAGGATGGACACCGCTACAGTGACAAGGACTTGTGGAAGCCGGATCCCTGTCACATCTGCATCTGCGCCACGGGAACCGTCCTGTGCGACGTAATTATCTGCGATGAGCTGAAAGACTGCTCCAAGCCCGAGATCCCATTCGGAGAGTGTTGTCCCTTCTGTGCAGCTGAGCCGGCCCTGACCAGTGGTCGTAATTTATTTATTTCACACCTCTCATAAATAAATTACCGTGTGCAAAAACAGAAATCCCGTTTGTTTGCTTTGGGCGGAATTTGGGAAGAGGGGGGACGTGTTGATCAAAGGCTTTGCCATGCAGGCACTATTTTATATCCTTTGGTTTGAATACTGTCCTCCTGACTGTCCCCCAAACAAACAAAGTGATGATTCAAAACAATTTCAACAATGACACTTCTGACAAGATTTCAGTGAAATGCTGCCTCTGTTGTTAATCCCATAGCTGGCTCACCTTGGCCCCAGCTTGGTTCAATGCTGTCGTCTGCTCTTTGCATGGTATCAGAAAAACATATGGAAGTCATTATGGAAATTCCTCACTCAAGCAGACAGCGTCTAGAACGTACTATTCTACTCAATTTTTATGAGGGTCTCTTTGCGAGATTTGGAAGCGTGTGAGCTTTTAGATCTGCTATCTTTAAAGAATGTTCAGGGATGCAATTAAAGGGCACCTGCAGGCTGCAATGAGTCAACATTATGGATTTGTCATACAGCTCTGTTCATGGTTGCAGGAAGAAAAAGAAAAACATTTGAGGCACATCATTGAAATCAGAAGTGTCATTGTCTGAACAAACATGCCATTTGATACAAAAGCTTTATTGAAATGCTCTATTTATCTATTTTCTAATCATGCAATACAATATCAAGTGCTTAATTAAACACACACACACACACACACACACACACACACAGCACATGTACGTATGCAGTACATCACCACTCAGTTCAGACAGGTCTGATTTTTGTGTTTACTCTCTCCATCAATCTACTACTTCCTGTCCACCAACCATAGTCCCAGAGATGACCTGTTACACTGACGAGGGCCTAAACTATCGGGGGACGGTTGCCAGGACGGGCTCTGGGAGAACCTGCCAGAGATGGTCGGCACAGACACCTCAGAAACACTTCTCAGCCACAGTCTATCCACAAACGTAAAAACACCTCATCTGCAGGATCTATCCATCTATAATTCTATATAGATAACTGTCTGTCTGTCTGTCTGTCTGTCTGTCTGTCTGTATAATACTTACCTACTAAGTATATACTACTGTATACCTACCTACATATTTTTGACAGAGGCCTGGACAACAACTACTGCCGTAATCCAGACGGTGACAGGATGCCATGGTGCTTCACCACTGACCCACAGAAACTATGGGAGTTTTGTGATGTCCCCAAATGTGTTGGTGTTACAGAGCCAGGTAACGTGCACTTCTCATGAATCCGACCCTACTTTGCTGCGACCACCATTACATTTTCAATGGGCACTGAACACATGGACGGATTCACAAGCACATTTTATTTTCCACGAATGCACAACAAACGTCTTTATCATTATTTTATTTTAGTGCTTCACTCACTGAGCAAAACACTGTAATTCCCTTCTTTCTTTCTTTCTTTCTTTCTTGAACCGCTGTGTTCCTATGGCCTAGTGAAAAGGTTTTAATTGTACTGTAAGTAAGTATGTTCTACCTTACAACAATGAATATTAATTTCAAGGTTTCCTCAAATTAATTGTAATAGATTTACTTGCTTTAAATTACACATGTAACAGTAACGATTTACGGCCGAACTACACCAAGCCCTTTAAAATAGGACTGGATCTATTGGTAGCCTGTATAGTACGTGTGTGCGGCCTGGTGTAGCTTGCCCATCACTCAACTCACGATACGATTCAAATCACAATATGAGGTTCACGTTACGATTCCAGATTTGTTATTTCCTTTCATTATTATAATTATTAACAAGTGTCAATGAGCATAAGCTGGTCGTCACATACACACAAGACTTTTCTATGGCTGCCAATGCAACTTTTTCCAACCCTTAATCACATACGGACAAACATCTATGCCGATAATATCTAACTTGCGGAGGTAACGTGCCTTGTCCACGGGCAACAGATCTTTCAGAGTATGGCATTGCAAATACGTTTGATAATCGCTACTCTGCGCAATATTGTTTTGGAAATGCCGCAAATTGCATTGCAGTGAACGAGAGCAAATCACAACTTCCCCCGGGGGTGGTGACTCCGCCCTGAATACGCGCTGTGGTGTCAGTCTATGAATGATAGACCTTTCTTTACATTCATCTCTGATTGGTTTAAAGTATGCATAGCACACTTAGATTACATTTTATACTGGATTACATTCTTCACTCAGAAGCACACCTTAATTGGCTAATCAGTAGCATGAAACCACCTGTGCACACACCCGCAGCAGGGTATAACATTAAAACTTAGTAATAAAACTTACCAGAGATCACAAAAGTGTAAAAACAAAAACGGCTTGGCCATCCAAAATATGTTTGCTTCATCAGAAAACAAGACTTTAGAACATAAAAGAAACTCTGCAACTTAAACGACCTAAGGCTGTTTCAATGTATGTGTAGAAAACAGTGTCCTGCTCTGCTCTCTTGCTCTCCTCTCCTTCTCTACTCTACTCTCCTCTCCTGCTCTCTTGCACTCTGTTCTGAAATAGGTTTGGTTCTGCATTCTCTTTCTGAGGACTTCTTTTCCGGCTACGAAGGTAAACATGAATATATATTGCATTATGAACCGCGTGGTGTTCTTACTGAGAATGTTTTAGTTATCTAGTATATTCGCAGTGGTTGGAAAAAGTACTCAATTCTTTAATTCTCTTAAGTAAAACTATCAATACTGCAATGAACTCCACAGAACATATCAAAGAAATATCAGTTACTTTGTAGATTTTTATTATTATCACATAATATACATTAGGCTACCCACTTCAGCCCTATGTACATTTCGGCCATTTGGAAATAACTGAACTTCTTTTTTTGCTTGAAAACATGTGAAATTGGACATTATGCGTACTTTTAAGTACATTTTGATACTCAATCGTTACTGTATGTTGTAAATGTAATAATACTTTACCTAAGTGTGTCAATCTCAAGGTTTCATCAAGTTTAAGTAAAATTGTAATATAGCTACTTAACATAGCATAATACATTAATTTAATAGCTACATACATATTTTACGTAGAAATATACATTTGTCACAGTTCGTGTCAGGGGAGATTGTTTGATTGATTGATTGATTGATTGAATACTTTATTAGTCAGAAATGTAAACAGTGCGAGGTACAGTCAGACATTAAAGCTAATGAGCTAATAAGTAACAGTCAGTACCACCCAGAAAACAGGAACTATAACATTTGTTTTGGAGTCAATAGTCAGATCCTCAATGTTCTGCCCTCTTGCCTCCTACGTCCTGTGTCCTCCAGCATGGTGCTGTTACGGTGAAATTGGTGATCTGCCGAAATGTGTGACCATCTTGTGAACTTCACATGGCCCTGTTAATAAAGACAGCAGTGATGTACGTTCAAACATCGGCATTATACTGTATGACTGTCAAGTCCACAAGATAGGGCGAGGAGGCAGAAATGACAGTTTTGGGTTGTATGGCTGTATGACAGTATGGCTGGCTCTGGGGCCATAACGAAAAAGGGGAAACCACACCGGAGGAGAATCCAAAAATACGTATTTTTATTTCATACTTTACAATAGAAATAGTAATTAAATAATTGAAGTTTCCAACTGAAACTGGCAGGGAAACATGCTGCCCAAAACTTATAACCAAACAAAAGAACAAGGGTGCTTTCCTGCGGCAGCCTGTGGAGAAATGCAGATCTGGAGTGCTGTGAGAGCAGGTCTCTTATATAGTGTTTGGGGAGGACACTGGCCAGGTGTCTCCTCTTCCACTAATCATCTCTGGCTCCGCCCTCCAACACTGCAATGGAACTGTTAAAGGCACAGCCACACATACACACACAGAACCCCATATAGTAGACTAAAGGCCCAGGGGGCCGTCACAATGAAGACAATATAGCATCGCCTGCTTGGACCAGGCCACACACACTCCTATTTTGGGCACGTTTTATTTGGTGAAGGCGCAACCCAGACAGAGCAGATGTCTCCAAACCCATACAAATCCACTTTTCCGTTTCATTTAGCTATAGATATCCCAAGCTGCCCCCCCCCCCACACACACACACACACACACACCTCTCTCTCTCTCTCTCTCTCATTAGCAGGCAACATTGCAGCACTATCTCTCTCTGTTTCTGGCGCCCCCTACTGGTACCCTATAGTCATATACTCATGCTCATGGTCACATAGGTGAACATGGACATATGCCACATGCCACATACATACATAGGTGTACACGGACATTGCTGGTTGTATGAGTGGTTGCACCACTCAAAAACTGTCAAATAAATAAAGTCCCTCACATTTGTATGTAAATTACATCCTGCACATAATTCTACATTCATTAAAACTCTGAACTCTGACTTCATGGGGAGAGAGTCGAGTTATTGCGAGTTATTGACTCTAATGATCATTATAAATAACAATGTGAGACAACATTTTTAAAAGGAAGGGAAAAGGTTATATTTGTGTACAATCAAAATAGGTTGGAATTTTCTATGTGGTGTCATTAAAAATAACGTTGACAATTGACATGGCACGATGCCAATTTATAAAATACAAACATGGCACTTTGTTTCCAAAAAGGTTGCAGACCCCTGGTCTATTGTATTCATAGTAGCTACCAACCCCGTGTTTCATAGTCCATTGTATTCATAGTAGCTACCAACCCCATGTTTCATAGTCTATTGTATTCATAGTAGCTATACCAACCCCATGTTTCTCTATTGTATTCATAGCATAGTAGCTACCAACCCCATGTTCATGTTGCATGGACTTAAGGTGGACATACAGTAAAGTAGAGACATCTGCTCATGCTCTAGTCTACTGCATACATGGGAAACTGGCGGCCCGGGGGCCATATGTGGCCCCCACCTTCACTTAATGCAGCCCTCAGGTTAATATTGGAATACTGATATTATTTATTTCAGCTGTTACAATTTTATTCATGCAACATGACCGGGTTTAATTACTTCAGTCTAAATTAGTAGCTTAATGAGTAGTATTAAAATGTTATTGTCTTTTTTTTATGTCCAATATATTTGTATTTTGTTCATAAAGTTAACATAAATATAATTAAAGGCATTTGAAAGGCATTTGAAATCAAATAAAATTTTTCCTTTTTGTCATTTTTGTTCATACAGTATTTCAGTCATTCACATCATACTATACATCTAATGGTTTGGAGTGTTGTTTTCCACTGTACACTGCAGCAGCTGCAACCACTGCAGCACCTACTACGACTAACGACTACGACTACACCACCGACACCGACAGCGACTACGACTACACTACAGCATCTGCTGATTATGGCAACTCCTCCGAGTCCATCTACCTATTCAACACTACAACAACCTCACTCGACGAAGGTAAACACCAATATATATCTCATTATGAACCGCTGTGTTCTTACTGAGAATGTTTTATTTATCTAGTATGTTGATTACTTTCGTTTTAAAATATTGCATATTTGTTAGTGTATTAAAAGCAATTCACTTAATAAAAAAATATACATAATTTTACTTGTGTATTGTGTATTGTTTAATCATTACATTTTTATCTAAATACTGTTAACAAAATTGAATTATATCTATGAAATTATTTTTTTGATTAACAACAATGTTGACAACAATATTGTTACTGAATGTATTTTCCTCAAGCTGTCCTTGCTCCAAAGCAGTGCAAGTGTCATCTCAGTATTCATTATTATTATAACTTAACAGGAGATGACTGGGACATTCGACTGGTAAATGGACGGAACAGCTGCTCTGGCAGAGTGGAGATCTACTTCAATGGACAGTGGGGGACAGTGTGTGATGATTCCTGGGACATGAGTGATGCCACGGTGGTGTGCAGACAGTTAGGGTGTGGCGAGGCACAGTCAGCGGTGGTGGCTGCTGATTACTTCGGAACAACACGTTTTGGACCAGGCAGTGGGACCATCTGGTTGGATGATGTCGGCTGCACAGGCAGCGAATCAAAGCTTGCACAGTGCTCACATAGAGTTTGGGGAACCCATGACTGTGGTCACCGTGAAGATGCTGGTGTTGTCTGTGATGAAGGTAAACATGAATATATACTGTACTGTATTTTGAGCTGTTGTGGCTATATGGCCTATAGCGGCCAAAAACAAACAAACACACACTGACTCTCTCACACACACACACACACACACACACACACACACACACACACAGTCACACACACACACACACACACACACACACACACACACACACACACACACGCACACACACACACACACACATGAAAATAGTACAGTAGGCAATCATTGGGTGAAAATAGCATCATTGGCAATATGTTCACTACATGATGTAGTATATAGGGTTTAAGTGTTATTATTATTTTATCTAATCTAAATATCTAAATGTATGATATATGAACGTGTAGGCCTACTTTAAATTGCATACCTTTCTTTTAATGTTTCACACTAAAAGACACTGTAAAGGTAGCATTTTTGTGGCTATTAATCAATATGTATTTTTTGGCATTGTACAGTGGCTTAAAGATGGAGTGCCACGATTTTTTCCACCCTAAAACATGATCATCAGGTATTATTATAATATAAGTATACGAAGAACTTTTTCCAAAAAGTGTACAGTATTTGTTAAAGTCATGCTTTTATGTGGACACGCCCACCAGTTCATTAAGTACGCCTGGTTTGCCTGGTGGGTGGTGATCCACCTGAACTGAAGCCGCACCCACAGCTGTTGTATGATAAAGGGGGAGGGGTTAGGGGAGGGGCTGATAGTGTGATGTCATTATATTACTTGTCCCGTTTGACTGTCAAGGGTTCAGCCTCCAGGAAGAAACCCTAAATACAAAGTTAATACACCATTGCACATGCAAACGACTCCAGGGTGTCTAATGAAGTACTGTCACCTCATAGACACATGAAAAACTGGAAAAATACAGAAATTGTGGAATTCCATCTTTAATGCCCTTTCAGTATATTGTTACACATCATACTGTAATTATATATTTTTAAGTTTATATTTTGCCCCTCTTTACGGTAGAGACTATAACACCTACAACTACAAGGCCACACGCGCACACACACTGTTTTGGGCAAGTTTTATTTGGTGGAGGCACAACCCAGACAGAGGTCTCCAAAATCATACAAATCCACTTGTCTGTTTCATTTAGCTGTGAAAACCTCAAGCTGGACCAATAGGACCAGAGTTTACACAACACTCGGTGAAGGTAATCATTAATGTATTCTGGCCCTCTAGTGTCTACACAGACATGCAGTACAGTCGAGATATCTGCTAATAATTGCTAAATTGTTCTATTTTTGTCATCATACAGTCTCTTTCGTTCATATTTCAGTCATTCACATACTAATTATAATGGTTTGTTTGGTAGCGTTGAAGGCCTGAGTGTTATTTTCCACTGTACACTGCAGCACCTGCAACGACTGTAGCACCTACGACTACCTGGGACTACCCTGACTATGGCTACAACATCAACATCCCTCTAACCAACACTACAACAACCAAAACAACAACAAACACAATACTCGATGAAGGTAAACATGAATATATATATATCGCATTATGAACCCCTATGTTCTTCCTGAGAATGTTTTATTTATCTACTTTATTGGTTACTATTGTTTAAAAAATATTGCATACCGTATTTGTTTGTATATTAAAAGCAATTAGCTTAATTAATTAAAACAATAATTAATTGATTAACAAAAAGATGACAAAAGTATTTTTACAGAATGTATTTTCCTCAAGCTGTCCTTGCTCTATAGCAGTGAAAGTGTCATCTCAGGATTGTTTATTATAACTTCACAGTACATGATGGGGACATTCGACTGGTAAATGGAGGGAACAGCTGCTCCGGCAGAGTGGAGGTCTACTTCCGTGGACAGTGGGGGACAGTGTGTGATGATTTCTGGGACATGAATGATGTCCAGGTGGTGTGTAGACAGTTAGGATGTGGCAGGGCCATGGGGTCACCAACACGTTTTGGACCAGGCAGTGGTCCCATCTGGTTGGATAATGTCGGCTGCACAGGCAGTGAATCAAAGCTTGCACAGTGCTCATATCCAGGTGTGGGAGTACACAACTGTGGTCACCGTGAAGATGCTGGTGTTGTCTGTAATGAAGGTACACATGAATATATGTTGTACTGTACTTTGAGCTGTTGTGGCCTATAGTGGGCAAAAACAAACAAAACCAAAATTACCGGTATAATTGCATTTACAATATTGAAATAATTTGAAGTACATTGTAAATCATGTATACTTACTGTAGAAATATAGGCCTACACTCAGTGGTGAAAATGTAACTAACATTTACAGTACTTAAGTACTGTACTTAAGTACAATTTTGAGTTATTTGTACATTACCAATACTTTTACTTCTACTCCACTATCCAAAATTGTACTTTTACTCCACTACATTTATTTGAAAACTTTACTTACTACTTTGTAGATTTTGATTACTATAACAAGACATACTCCACACTAACCACATCAACATACATTTCGGCCATTTGAAAATAGCCGATCTACAAGCCCACAATGCGTTGTGTTGCGATGCATTGTGAGCTTGTAGATCTGCTATTTTCTAAATATTTTTAACAGTTGAAATGTTGAAATTGGACATCCTGCATAATAAGTATACTTTCTACTTTTGTTACTTTAAGAACATTTTGATACCCAAGGGCTGTATTTTGCGTGTCTTAAGTACCAGGTCTTATTACTTAACTTAAGACCTGGAGGCGTGGTCAATGCTCTTTGGCCACTCAGAATAGCCAAATGGCATTGATCACGCCTCCAGGTCTTAAGTTAAGTAATAAGACCTGGTACTTAAGACACGCAAAATACAGCCACTTTTGTACTTTTACACAAGTAAGTTTGGAATTCCGGACTTTTACTTGTAACGGAGTATTTCTATATTGCAGTATTGGTACTTTTACGTAAATAATTTGAGTACGTTTTCCACCACTAGCTACACTATTAGTTTTAATTAAACACACATGAACTCTAATCTAGTGTTCCATTCGGCAAAAAATGCAGTAGACAATTATTGGGTGAATATCAGATTGGATGTTCGCTACATGATGTAGTTGTAGTATATAGGGTTTAAGTGTTTATTATTATTACTACACTCACGTAGCACCTGCAACTACCAGGGGCTACCCTACCAGTGACTTTGGCCCTATGACCCATGACTACTCCATCAACCTCCCTCTAATCAACACTACAACAAGCAAACCAACAACGAACACAACACCCGATGAAGGTAAACATGTTGTGTTCTTACTGAGAATGTTTTATTTATCTATAGTATATTGGTTACTATCCATTAAAAATATAGCATATTTGTTTGTGTATTTAAAGCAATTTAGCTTAATTAATACAATAATGAATTGATTAACTAAAAGTTGACAACAACTTTTTTACTGAATGGATTTTCCTCAAGCTGTTCTTGCTCCAAAGCAGTGCAAGTGTCTTCTCAATATTGATTATTATAACTTCACAGCACATGACGGGGGCATTCGACTGGTAAATGGAGGGAACAGCTGCTCCGGCAATTATATAATTATAATGGTTTGTTTGGTAGCGTTGAAGGCCTGAGTGTTGTTTTCCACTGTACACTGCAGCAGCTGCAACGACTGCAGCACCTACGACTACCGACTTCAACTACACAGCCTACAACTACATCGACTACAACTTGTACTTCACCCCCAGACCAATGCCTAAAACGAATGCACCAACAACGATCACAACACTCGATGAAGGTAAACATGAATATATATCGCATTATGAACTGCTGTGTTCTTACTGAGAATGTTTTATTTATCTAGTATACATGGTTACTTTTGTTTAAAATAATTGCATATTTGTTTATGTGTATTCGAAGCAATTAGCTTAATTAAAATAATAATTAGCCTAATTTGACTTGTGTATCTTTGAATCATTACATCTAATCTAAATGCAATATCTACTGTAAACATAATTGAATCAAAAATATAATGAAATTTTGATTAACAATAATGTTGACAACAATATTGTTACTGAATATATTTTCCTCAAGCTGTCCTTGCTCCAAAGCAGGGAAATGTCATCTCAATATTGATTATTATAACTTCACAGGGGGCATTCGATTGGTAAATGGAGGGAACAGCTGCTCCGGCAGAGTGGAGGTCTACGTCCATGGACAGTGGGGGACAGTGTGTGATGATTTCTGGGACATGAATGATGCCAAGGTGGTGTGTAGACAGTTAGGATGTGGCGAGGCACAGTCAGCAGTGCTGGCTGGTGCTGACTTTGCCTCAGCATCAACACGTTTTGGACCAGGCAGTGGTCCCATCTGGTTGGATAATGTCGGCTGCACAGGCAGTGAATCAAAGCTTGCACAGTGCTCATATCCAGGTGTGGGAGTACACAACTGTGGTCACCGTGAAGATGCTGGTGTTGTCTGTAATGAAGGTACACATGAATATATGTTGTACTGTACTTTGAGCTGTTGTGGTCCTATGGCCTATAGTGGGCAAAAACAAACAAACATACATTTACCGGTAATTGCATTTACAATATTGAAATCATTTGAAGTACATTGTAAATAATGTAAACTTAGAAGTGTAGGCCTACACTTAAGGCCCCTTTTCCACCGGTTGGTTCCCAGTGGAAACCGGTTCAGTTCTTTTTGGTTCGTCCATGAGCCAGAGCTCCAAAATTGAAACGTTAATTATGAATTGAGTGTGCAAAACCATACCTATATTAGATTGTTATCACCATTAAACTTCCCCAATTGAGTACTTACATGAAGACAATGATTTATTGTATTACAAATTTTACTAAATTTTATTAAACGAATTGCCTAAGTCATTTTTTCAAGGTTTTCAGGAAACACAAAAAACTGTGCCAAATGTAGAATATTTTATATTTCTTAATTATTTCAATTCCAAAAAATATGAAAAAATATGACTATTGACATACAAATAAAGGTGTATGTCAATCATGTAACATGTAAGGATAAAATGACTTAGGCCAATATCTGAACATGCCATTTTAACTTAGGCAATTATAAACGTTATTTAGGCCAAATTACTTCTGCAGTAAGTGACTTAGGCAAAATGTTTTATTCCAATTATTTTTAATAGACCATGGTTTAGGGTCAGCCACAGAGTGTTTAAAATAATATCAGAGCACAAAGACATTTGACACTGAAGGGGAGTGAATGGGAGTGAATTTGGAGTGAATGGGAGTGAATTTGGAGTGAATGGGACTGAATGGGAGATACTGTTAGGCCTACTATGGGACTGAATGGGAGTGAATGGGAGGTACTGTTACTATGGGACTGATACTATGGGACTGAATTGGAGTAAATGGGACTGAATGGGAGGTACTGTTACTATGGGACTGATACTATGGGAGTGAATGGGACTGAATGGGAGTGACAGTCACATAGTAACAGTACCTCCCATTCACTCCCTCTCTCCCATTCACTCCCATTCAGTCCCATTCACTCCCATTCACTTTTATTCACTCCCTTTCACTCTGAATGGGAGTGAATGGGAGTGACAGTCCCATAGTAACAGTACCTACCATTCACTCCCATTCACTCCCTTTCACTCTGAATGGGAGTGAATGGGAGTGACAGTCCCATAGTAACAGTACCTCCCATTCACTCCAATTCAGTCCCATTCACTCCCCCATTCACTCCCATTCACTTTTATTCACTCCCATTCAGTCACATAGTAACAGTACACCCCATTCACTCCCATTGTGTCAGTCCCATAGTAACAGTACCTCCCATTCAGTCACATTCACTCCCATTCAGTCCCATTCACTCCCATAGTATCAGTCTCATAGTAACAATACCTCCCATTCACTCCCATGCACTCCCATAGTATCAGTCCCATACTAACAGTACCTCCCTTTCACTCCCATTCAGTCCCATAGTATCAGTAACTCCCATTCACTCCCATAGTATCAGTCCCATAGTAACAGTACCTGCCTTTCACTCCCATTCAGTCCCATTCAGTCCCATTCACTCCCATAGTATCAGTCCCATACAGTACCTCCCAATCCCATTCACTCCCATTCAGTCCCATGCACTCCCATAGTATCAGTCCCATAACTAAAAAACGTTGCATGGATGCACCTGGGACGTATCCTCAGAGATGTATCCTGAGGTCAACGGGGTTTCGGGTCTCTCAACATCATACCCCTCACTCAGGCGACCCAGCCGGGGTCGATCAAGTCCCGACTTACGTCCCAGTAGCTACCCTCAATCAGTCCCACTAGGGAAAAACCAGGGGCACACAATCCGTTGGAACTATTCCAGAACTACTCTGCCAGGGCTGGGAGGTACACTTCTGGCAAATGGAGGGACTAGGCTCTGTGGGTTGTCTCCTGGCCGGGCCCCTCCTACGTCTCACCAGGTCCACTCGCACTCCTGCTCTCACCAGTAGAGCGAGGACCTGTGCGTTGCACCAGAGTCCCAGCACCAGACAGTTCATTCAGGAGTGGTGGGCAATGGTTCCGCAGGGTCATGGTGCTGCGGTTCCGCTTGCTGCTTGCATGGCCCTCCCAAAGGCCTCACAGAGGGTTGTTGGACTTCATCCTCACAGAGGACACAGGCTGGGGCGCTAACCCATACTGCTCACCCGGGTGCAGTCTACATTCCGGCTGTCACCCGTCTCTCCGGTGTCACCAGACTATACCTGGTTGTCACATAGTCTATTCCTATGAGTCACTATATAAATAGAAGAACTATAACTAAAAAACATTGCATGGATGCACCTGGGACGTATCCTCAGTGATGTATCCTGAGGTCAACGGGGTTTCGGGTCTCTCAACATCATACCCATCACTTAGGCGACCCAGCCGGGAGTGATCAAGTCCCGACTTACGTCCCAGTAGCTACCCTCAATCAGTCCCACTACGGAAAAATCAGGGGCACACAATCCGTTAGAACTATTCCAGAACTACTCTGCCAGGGCTGGGAGGTACACTTCTGGCACATGGAGGGACTAGGCTCTGTGGGTTGTCTCCTGGCCGGGTACTGTTACCCATAGTAACAGTACCTCCCTTTCACTCCCATTCAGTCCCATTCACTCCCATAGTATCAGTCCCATAGTAACAGTACCTCCCATTCACTCCCATGCACTCCCATAGTATCAGTCCCATAGTAACAGTACCTCCCTTTCACTCCCATTCAGTCCCATTCACTCCCATTCTATCAGTCCCATAGTAACAGTACCTCCCATTCAGTCCCATTTTGAAAGGTGTGTTAAAATGGCCTAAGTCACATTTTATTATGACTTAGGTAAAATAATATGGCCTAAGTCTCCCTCTTGACATAGGCCATTGTTTTAATAGGAGATGCATGGCTAGCAGCAGCGTGGAAGCAGGAGTGGGAGTCAGCCGGGCCCTCCCGCATGCATCGGTTCATCTGGGACCCAGGAGCTGGCGCCATAGGAGGAGATGATCTTCCTCGCAAGCAATGGACCACACTGAACCGCTTAAGAACTGGGGTTGGGCGCTTCAATGCATCATTGCAGAAGTGGGGACTGGCAGACAGTGCGGCATGTGAGTGCGGTGCCCCTGAGCAGACCGCCGACCATGTCATCTTCACCTGCCCCTTACACAGACCGCCCTCAGAGGCCGGCCTCTTTGACCTGGGACCAGAGATGCGGGCGTGGCTCCACGACACCGAGTTGGACCTCTAACGTTACACGAAAGAAGAAGTTTTAATAGGGTGTAACAGGAAGGCCTTTTACATTAGGGCTCGGGCGATTTTACCAGAGGTGGCCAGCATCACCAGGTGGTGATTTAGGCCAAAAAAATTTTTTGGCAAAAAATGACTTAGGCAATTAGTTTAATAAGGTGACGATATGCAAATGAGGCATTATGTAGGAAAATATGCCAAATAATCAAAAATATGAAAAAGCTACTACTGTGGAAGGGTTATCATGTATTAATTTACTTATATTGATCCTATAAACAATTTAATATAGGGTATAGTTTGCCCACAAATTTTGGAGCTCTGGCTCATGGACTAAAAACCAAAAAGAACTGAACCAGTTCCCATTGGGAACCAACCGGTGGAATAGGGGTCTTAGTGGTACATTTACTTAATTTTGAGTTATTTGTACATTACCAATACTTTTACTTCTACTCCACTACATCTCAGATCCAAATATTGTACTTTTCCCACTACATTTATTTGAAAACTGTAGTTACTAGTTACTTTTTAGATTCTAACCACTTCAGCATATACATTCCGGCCATTTGAAAATAGTTTTTCAGTCATTCACATCATATTGTAATTATAATGGTTTGTTTGGTAGCGTTGAAGGCCTGAGTGTTGTTTTCCACTGTACACTGCAGCAGCTGCAACGACTGCAGCACCTACGACTACCGCCTACGTCTACGACTACACCGACTACAACGACGACTTCTCCACTACAATGCCTAAAACGAATGCACCAACAACGATCACAACACTCGATGAAGGTAAACATGAATATATATCGCCTTATGAACTGCTGTGTTCTTACTGAGAATGTTTTATTTGTTTAGTATACATGGTTACTTTTGTTTAAAATAATTGCATATTTGTTTATGTGTATTCGAAGCAATTAGCTTAATTAAAATAATAATTAGCCTAATTTTACTTGTGTATCTTTGAATCATTACATTTCTAATCTAAATGCAATATCTACTGTAAACATAATTGAATCAAAAATATAATAAATTTTTGATTAACAATAATGTTGACAACAATATTGTTACTGAATATATTTTCCTCAAGCTGTCCTTGCTCCAAAGCAGGGAAATGTCATCTCAATATTGATTATTATAACTTCACAGGGGGCATTCGATTGGTAAATGGAGGGAACAGCTGCTCCGGCAGAGTGGAGGTCTACGTCCATGGACAGTGGGGGACAGTGTGTGATGATTTCTGGGACATGAATGATGCCAAGGTGGTGTGTAGACAGTTAGGATGTGGCGAGGCACAGTCAGCAGTGCTGGCTGGTGCTGACTTTGCCTCAGCATCAACACGTTTTGGACCAGGCAGTGGTCCCATCTGGTTGGATAATGTCGGCTGCACAGGCAGTGAATCAAAGCTTGCACAGTGCTCATATCCAGGTGTGGGAGTACACAACTGTGGTCACCGTGAAGATGCTGGTGTTGTCTGTAATGAAGGTACACATGAATATATGTTGTACTGTACTTTGAGCTGTTGTGGTCCTATGGCCTATAGTGGGCAAAAACAAACAAACAAACATTTACCGGTAATTGCATTTACAATATTGAAATCATTTGAAGTACATTGTAATTGTAAATAATGTAAACTTAGAAATGTAGGCCTACACTTAGGCCCCTTTTCCACCGGTTGGTTCCCAGTGGGAACCGGTTCAGTTATTTTTAGTTCTTAGTCCATGAGCCAGAGCTCCAAAATTGAAACGTTAATTATGAATTGAGTGGGCAAAACCATACCTATATTATATTGTTATCACCATTAAACTTCCCAAATTGAGTACTTACACGAAGACAATGATTTATTGTATTACAAATTTTACATTTTTAAATATGCAAATGAGGCATTATGTAGGAAAATATGCAAAATAATCTAAAATATGAAAAAGCTACTACTGTGGAAGGGTTATCATGTATTACTTGTATTGATCCTATAAACAATTTAATATAGGGTTTGGTTTGCCCACCAATTTTGGAGCTCTGGCTCATGGACTAAAAACCAAAAAGAACTGAACCGGTTCCCATTGGGAACCAACCGGTGGAAAAGGGGTCTTAGTGGTACATTTACTTAATTTTGAGTTATTTGTACATTACCAATACTTTTACTTCTACTCCACTACATCTCAGATCCAAATATTGTACTTTTCCACTACATTTATTTCAAAACTGTAGTTACAAACAACAAACTGGGTTCCGGCGGAATTGGGCTGAAATCCCAAGTTCATCATATTGATTGATTGATTGATTGATTGATTGATTTAAGTATTTATTAACAGTTTGCAGAATTACAGTACACAACTCGAAATTAATTTAGTCCCTTGTTTGTGCCGAATCTGGGTTGCACATGGTTTGTTGAACTGCCTCTGGTGTTGTGGGTGTGGACTTAAGGAAATATTTAGTCAGGTACATGGGTATATGTACGGTGTATCGAATTTTGTGGACCAGACCCATTGCAAGATGCTGTACTCTGTCGTCAACCCTAAGCCATTCCAGCCTGTCAAAGTGGGCAGGGGTGAGGTGGGTTCTGGGGCTGAGGCCCAGTAGTAGCCTAACCAGTTTTGGGAAGTCTGGAGCCTTGTTTTAAGGGCCTTGTGGTATATATAAAGAGGTGCATGCATAGTCGAAGAAACCTTGTACAAGGGCTCCTGTTAGGGTCTTCACTGTGTTTTTGTTGACCAGTGAGGAGATCCTGCACACGAATCTTGTTCTTTGGTTGACATTTTTGATTACGTTGGTGGCCATTTTATCACCAGAAGGATTTGCCTCCAGGATGGAACCTAGGTAGGTAATTTCATCTTTTCGTGTGATTATTGTCACCCACTCTAACCAGCCATTGCTGAGATTACTATTTGATCCAAAAAGAATTGATTCTTTTTGGATATTTTATTTTATTTTTAGCTTGTTAACCAGTATGGAGTGGTTCACGGTGTCAAAAGCCTTTTGGAGGTCCAGCATGACCATGCCGCAGTATTTGCCAGCATCCACCTCGTGTTTGATGTGGTCACTCAAATAGAGGAGGCATGTGTCAGTGGAGTGGGATGTTCTGATTCGTACATTATTTTTTTGTGGCAAGATACTTTTCAACCTGTTCATAGACTATTTTTTCCATCACTTTCGAGATGGAGCTAAGAACAGAAATAGGGCGGTAGTTGTAGGTGGTCTAAGTAGCTCCCTTTCTTGGGCAGGGGGGTTACTTTGGCCAGTTTGAAATCTTGGGGTTTGATGGAGAGGTGTATTATGTGGGTGATGATGGAGCTATGATGGCCGAGTCTCTGAGAAATTTGGAGGGAATATTGTCATGGCCAGTGGCCTTGTGGGGTTGAAGGGCATCTTTACAAACACATTTTGTAGAAGGCTTTGATGTACTCTACACCAGAGTGGGAGGGCAGTTTGTTAACCAGTGTTTTTGCAATGTTTGTAAAGAAGATGTTTAAGTAGTTGGCTACATCAAGTCAGTGATGAGGGTGTCGTTTGTTTGTAAACCTGGTTTTAGTTTCTGACTGCAGCCTAGTTGGTTGTTTAGTAGCTTCCAGAGCTCCCGAGGATTGTTTTTGTTTTCCTCTGCTTCATCATTGACTAGACCTGTACGTGCCCGTCGGCCATCGGCCTACTTGAGAACGATGCAACTTGGGAACCTAATAATAATACCCGTTGTCAACTTGTCATAGCACCCATTTTTACTATCTGTCTGTGTCCCACATGGAGATCTCTGTAGCTGCCGGTCTGCCTGTGTCTGAAGAGTGCAAACTGACTGTGAAAAGTGGAGTGGTTAAGTAATCAATTTGCAGGTGTGGGATTGCCATGGCAATCAATTGGCTGAGGCAGAGGCTGGAAATTGCACAGGTGAGGGGACTTTGGCTCATTAAGCCCACTGGCAGAGCCTGACCTTTTGTGGTTCTGGAAAACCGTGGGTCCGATACCGGGCACTGCACTCCCTGTGGGGGTGTGGAGTGCGTGTGTCAGTGGGGAAAACGGTTCTCGAGTTACGTGCATTACAACCGTACACACACACACACACACACACACGCACACAGACAGAGACGTGGCGCATTTATAGTAGGATAACGTTTCTTTTTGCGGATTTGGTCATGGTAGTTACAATATTTCTTAGCTTGTTTCGTTGGGTTTTTAGGATGCCCAGTTGGAGATTAAGTGCTTGGCTTGCTTGGACTTGCATTTTAGAAGTTCAGAGCATTTTCTTGTCCCTGGCTTTCATACTATTCTAGTCATATTTCTGGGGTACCGCTTAAGGCCTTTTCTTTCTTTTTTTTTTACTACAGTAGCAACTACAACACCTACAACTCCATGGCCTACTACTACTACAACACCTGATGAAGGTAAAAACTAGGTCGTCTACATTTCATGTGCTTTCATTAGTCAATGACAAAAATACAAGACATGACCTGTGACATCACTGTGTAGTGAAAAGGTTTTAATTTAATTAAGTATGTTGTAAATATACTTTGAATGTACCACATTTACATTACAACAGATTCATTTCAAGGTTTCCTCACATTAATTGTACAATTAATTGTAATATACAGTAGGAATAGAAATATTTATAAGATTTGCCACTGTGCGAGTCAGTCAGGGCAGAGCGTAGGATCAATATTGTTACTGAATTTATTTTGCTCTTGCTGTCCTTGCTGTTTTATGTCTTTGACCCATTAGCTTCCTACTGTATGTTTCTTCTCTTTAATCCATCACACTCCAGGTTCAGGACTAATTTGTGGTCAGAG
This sequence comes from Protomyctophum parallelum, assembly GCF_964188405.1. NCBI lineage: Eukaryota > Metazoa > Chordata > Actinopteri > Myctophiformes > Myctophidae > Protomyctophum > Protomyctophum parallelum. Next base: position 29,254,060 of record NC_139698.1, on the reverse strand, counting down.
TCAAATCCAAATTGGCCTGAATCTATTTATCCTGCAATCCTCTGGTCTGAATGGATCCTCTGGTCACCTGGCCGACCCACGGTGCTCATCCTTCACACAGCATAATGGATCAATGTGGTACCAAGTGGAACGTCAGGCAGACACCTGTGGGAACATATTGACGGTGAGGATTTGTCTGATAGTTCAAACTACTGTATACCATGTCCATGATGTTGTTGGCCGCAACACATTTTGTGTTTGGTCTAATATTGTGTTTGGTCGTCAAAGAGTATGAACAGGAGTCAAACACAATGCATGCATTGTGTTTTTAGTCCTACTAGCAGCAAGGTTGTAACAGTCATATAGCCTAACTGGAACTCTATTTGCGGCTGTTGGAGTCATTCGCCTCCTTCTGACTTTTTGATAGAATGCAGATACTAGCACACGTACACTTCAGCATTGGTACTGTGTGAATGACCCCACAACCTTTCCTCTTAGTGTTGCTCGTAGTTCTAAATGTTAACATTGCACACAAGGTAGTATCTTGTAATATAATAAGCAGACAAATCAGGAGAAACCCTACTGATGTTGGTGTATGTTCCTCTAGCGCCACCCTTAGTCCAAACATGTTCACAGAATAGAATTTAAATATCAAATAATCAAATAAATAAATATCAAATATCAAAATATCAAAAAATAACTGCTACATTATGGTATTAATACTATGGCAGTGGTTTTTATGACACCCAGTGGTCCGGGGACCACCAGTGGTCCTTGAGGTGGTTCCAGTTGGTAACCAAATGATTTTTCACTCTCAAGTAGTTCAATTATTATAAAGCATGATCTGCATTACTTAATTTACAAGAAGTCTATACGATTAGAACATGTATTGATTAAGGTTTGCCTGTAATCTTTCCTAATCATTACAGCATGAAATTGTGGGCAAAATCTTATCCAACAATAACAAAAAATCTTTAGTTTTGGGTCCGACGGCTAAATGTCATCATGGTGGTCCGTGGCTCAAATGCCAAATAAATAATGGGCCTTGATATGGAAAGGGTTGAAACCCACTGTACTATGGGATAGTGTGGGTTTTAGATTCTTAGACATAAATATTATTTTATTTCTGTCTGATGTACAGTATGACTACTGATATATAAACTGTTTAATGATGTGGTGGATACGGAAAATTTGTTTCCAGCTGACTAGATGATTCACTGGACTGACCATTCATTTAACCTCTGTCTTTCAGACCAACAACACCCATGCCATCTACTCCAACATTTTATTTATCTATCCTGCAAATGATGTCTCACTATCTGTGAGGTTTCCCTTCTCCTGTGTCTATCCTCTGGCCACAGAGACCAGCCTAAAAATCAAACGAACCCTTCTGTAAGTAACCTATGTTCAAAGTGTCTTGTGATAGAGTGAAGTTAATATACAGTAAAGTTAAAGGTTTCATGACATTCATTTTCATTTATTTTTGATAGGCACAGAATATTAAATCATGTTCTGGCAAGAGCGTTTGTCCTGACTGCCACTCAAAGTGGCTACTGGCTAATCACAGTGCGTCCTTGTACAAGTGCACTGGCCAGGCCCGGTGCCACGAGGGGTCAAAAGGGGTACTTGACCCCTCAACCCTGTTTTTTTTAATAATGTCAATAATAAAATATAAAACATCAACGATTTAAAAATCCAATGTTTTGTTTTGTACCCTGCTGATTTTGGTAAATGGCAATAATAGCACAGTAAAGATGATAATAATCTAATATGTGTGTAGTTCTTTTTAGATCTAGCCTCTTAAGTGCACCAGATTGAAGCATTTTCATCGCAAATTTAAAAACAAATGTCAGGGGGGGCAAGCCCACGGACCACCCCTACCATTCCCTCACTATTTTCTGAAGCCTAGCTACGGCCCTGGTGGGGGGCCACAGAAAATAGTCTTGCATAGGGCCCCGGCCACCTAAGTCCTAGAACTGGCACTGCCTGTTTCTTTTAACAATGCAATATGTAATAATAATTTGCCCCCTCTAAAATCTCAATTGACCCCTCAGTCATTTCATCCTACAGCCGGCTCTGGCACTGGCAATCCGTGTAGTAGGGTTTCGAATGACACCTGTACCAATGCCCCCAGAACCACATTGGAACAGTGAAGCTTCCACCACTGGGTGGTCAAATCTGGGATTGCAAGACATTTAAAATGGGACTGCAATCCTAGTGTGGACACAGACAGACACTATCAGACATTATATGCAGTAGTTTTCTTTATATCGGTAGCCAACCTGTAGGCCTATATGACATTGCATGTCAGTCTTGTTTCATTAGCTGTTAAACACATTTGAGTCTATGTCTTCTGATTAACAGGAAGAAATATGTGCATGTTTGGAGAAGTTGTATAGTAGGCTATACTGCAGAATAGTTAACAGTTAAGTGCCATTTTTTCTTACAGGCCTGAAGCTGGCATCATAGGTGTGGGTTCCCCAGTTAGTGCCTCCATGTCCTTGTTCCAAAACTCCAACTACACAGAGCCTTACCCAGCAGGCCCAGTCACCCTGCCAGTGGGCTCTGCCCTGTATGTAGGAGTATCTGTAGGGGAAACAGATCCAAGGTTTGTGGTCGTTCTGGACGACTGCTACACCACTCACTCCTCCAGCCCTGATGACGTCATGCGACACTTCTTCATTCAAAACAAGTAGGCATAGGTTTCATTCTTGTTTCATTCTTTATTTGTCTGATGGTTGGTGTCCAAAACAATCAATAAATAAAAGAGACAGTTGGGTAGAAGTTGGGTGGGAGCGGGGTATGGTTTTGTGTGGTAAACAACCAATATGAATAATATTATTTCAGTGTCTTTATAAAAATAAATTGAGGATGAGGGTTGAAATAGTGATGTGTCATCATGGGCTATACACCTGACCCTTCTTTTCTCCAGGTGTTCTACCAACCGTCGTCAGGTGTCAGTGGTTGAGAGCGGCTCTTCCCTCCAGGCTCGTTTCTCTGCCCTGCTCTTCCTGTTCCATGGAGACTACAGAGATATCTACCTTCACTGCAGCCTCCACCTGTGTGACCAGAGAGCCTCCTCATGTTCTCCTGTAAGTTTCACACTTTCTTTCCACACTCTGCTGTTTCACACCAGACAGTTAAGTCAGTAGCAAACTGTGTGCTTCACTGCTTACTGCTATTCCTTCACCATTCACAGGTTTGCTCAGGGAGGCGGCGTCGCTCCGTGTCCACATCTGTACCGTTCAAACCCTTCACCATTGGACCAATCACCTGTGAGTATCAAGAACAACAATAAGAACTGAAGAATTGAAGTGCTGACATCTCAATAATGTTACAGTGGATTAGGCCTACATGTGTTTTGTGTTTCTGATTTTTGCTTTAGATCTTCAGGGGACAAGCTAGTGGTGTGAAGTGTACCAGCGGACATCTTCGGACTCCAATATATAAAATGTTCTACCTCTAATTCAGTATTATTTATTTCTATCCTGTGAATAAATTACTGAAAAATCAAAAATAACAATGAATTGACAATTTGATTAATTGTGTCTGCTTCTTCAATGTTCAAATCCCCAATTTTTTTATTTTTATTTTTTCAACTTCCTCTCACATATCTGCTATAACTCCAAAGTTTGTAATTGCTTGAATTCTGTTTGATAATGTGAAGAAAACAGACCATATAGCATACCATAACAGACCATAATTGCCAGCAGCTTGGCTCATGGGATATTGAGGAAGGCAGGCAGGCAGGCTACGGCACTGTTGCCGTAGCCTGTGATCCTTATATGTAGGCCTACTTTTGTCCATGGTGGTATTATATATTTGGTAATGTGCATCTTGACACTTACTATAGTGTCCTGATCCAATAGTCAGCTCAAATGAATCTATATCTAGAGAAAATTGTCAGTTGGACACCTCCAACTCCTTCCTATAACTGCACTATTAAATGCATATTACAGCGGGTTCTCTTTAAATACATGATGCAATTGCAGTCCATATGTGGCAAGAAAAGTAGTGTGTGTGTAGACTAATATTTGTTGCATTATTCTTCTTGGTGAAGTAGACTGTCTAGGTGTGTACAAGCCTTCACAAGGAAAGCAATCTTGACTGTTTTATCATATTTTGTTCAGCATACGCTGAGCTTTAGAGGTGTATTCTCTGCACAGTTATTACTTGCTGCATAGCAAGTAATAGAGATTGCTGCATAGCAAGTAATAACACTCACTTCACACGGGTGTGATTTTTCATAACAGTACCATGCTTTGATGTGATGATTGCAGTGGTGGAAAGTACTGTACAGTATGTACTGTAAGTACATTTTTTTAAGTACTGTACTTAAGTACAATTTTGAGGTATGTGTACTTTACTTGAGTATGTCAAATGTTCAGTACTTTTACTTCTACTCCGCTTATTGTACTATTGTACACACACACACACACACACACACACCCTTTAATTTGATAGAGATACAGTAACGGTATGTATATGTCACATACTCACATTCAAACTCTTGAGAAAATCAAGAGTCATGGTTGGTTATACAACCACTAGAGGGAACACTAGCCTGTCTTTTTGACTCAGCAAAACACTGAATGGCTTCCCTTTGAGAATCTCTACTGTACATCTTGAAAGGATTCAAAATGACAACCAATTTTATCAAGAAACTTTTTAGATTATCTCGGTTCCAATTATTGGACACATTACCTCTCCTGCTTGTTTGATTGATTGAATAGTTTATTTAGACAGAAATGTAAATCAGCAGCAGAGAACTGAAACTGACACTTAGTCTAAAAGACAAAAAACTAAAAACCTTGCAGTCTTGTTTCAATTCAGGCCCTATGCAATCAAATAGACATGACATGAAAAATAACAACACAATTCAATATCATCACAGAAAAAAAATAACAACAATAAAACACTATATGGCGTGGAAGAAAAGGAAAGGGGGGTGATCACCTGTTTAATGGAGAAGTGATCATTTCCTCTCCCTTAATTGGGCCTGCTGAAAGGTGGATTGTCAGGACAGTTTTTTTTAGGGAAGGGGTCAGAGGCATTCCACGCTTGGGGGGCAGTGCTGTAGTAGGATTTACCAATGTTTGTTTTATAGTGGGTGGTACCAGATCGTTGTTCTTGCTGTATAGTTCATATGTTAACTGTACTTCACATACTCTGCTATTATGATTACTTGCTAGTATTATTGTCTCTGCCAGGCCCGATGACGGAAGGCTGGGCGGCGGAAGATCGGATACTATGTTTTCACTCCTGTCTGTCTGGCTAATCAGTGTGAAACTTTGCACAGGCTGCACTACAGGTATCCCAGTTGACCAAAAAACGCCACCCGGGCCAAATGTTTCAAATCAACCTCATGGTGCCACTATAAAAACCCGCTTAATTTGAGCTCTTCAGTCATCTCTAGGGTGAAATCTCAAGTGGGGTGCAAACTTTTGTCCATTCATCTATTTTTTATTGTTTTGAAATGTTTAATGGTAACATCACTGTTACACCAATACTGATTACCTACCAAGTTAACCACAAAGCACACAGCAACTGCAAAGTGATGGCACAGGGCAGTGGTTCATTTTTAATCCATTGTCATGTTTACAGGTTGCAAGTACAAGTAAATCAAATTAATAACATATGACACCACATAAGACATTATTTATTCACACATACATTCTCCTTTCCCATCACTAGGAAAATTGGATGTAATAAAATATAGAATATTCTACTTTCACTTGTATTTTCACTCATTGAATATATGAATATATTTCTTCTGCGCACACAATGCATTTTACTTTTCTGCACGTACAGTATGTGTTTTCACTCATTTACATATATTTACTATTCCACACATATGTGTATCATATCCTCTGTAAGAAGCCATGACATCATCCATCAGACTGTCTTTAACCACCTAGTCTCGTGTTGCCAGACTGCCAGAATTTTCAAATGCTTCCATTTTGTCTTTACAGTCGTACAAATTTATCCTAATATAAATAGAAACCATCTAAACATATAGGCTATAGCTTGTTGCTTAGCAGAAATGGAAAAATATTAAAAAGCTCTAAAGATATTTTAAAATATTTTTTGTGTCAGATGTGGTAAAGACAAAGGTACACTTTTCCATTGTCTGTGGGCATGTCCAAGAGTGAAAGAATTCTGGGAAGAAGTGAGGAGGGAGATTCAGAAGATATTGTCGATAGATACTGAGCTTGACCCAAAACGGTTTCTATTAGGTCTTTACCCACCTGGCCATAAGATTCAGAGTAGCGAACAAAGATTCCTGGATTTATGTTTACTACAAGCCAAAAGGGCTATAGCCTTATCGTGGAAAAAGATAGGCAAACCCAGTATTGCTCAGTGGTTTAGGGAGTTATCATTGTGTCTTCCTCTGGAAAGAATCACTTATACTTTGAAGAATAAACAGAAGATGTTTGATAAGATATGGGGAAGGTTTATCCAATATATTGGAATATTGTCTAATCGTATTCTCTGCAGCTGTTTGGTCTTGTGGCCATAAGGACTCTGTTGTTGTTGTTACCATAAGTGCCATTATTTTATTATACTGTACTTGTATATGTATGTTATTGTTTTGTTTTTTGTTTGTTTTTCATTTTAAGTAATTGTATTGTATTGTCTGTATTATGTATTGTTTTGTTGTATTGTCTGTTTGTGGAAAAAAAAGAAAATTCAATAAATATATTGTTAATTCTTTTGTTTTTAAGAATTGTGAACGGAAATGACAAACAGATCCAGACTCAGCAGTATTTAAAAGTATTTAAAACCTTTTTTTGTTAATCTTGATGATTATCGCGTACAGCTCATGCAAATAAAAAAATCCTATCTCAACAAATTAGAATATTTTACGAGACCACTAAGAAATGTCGACCATCTGAAAAGTATATTAATATATGTAGATGCAGTCAATACTTGGTCTGGGCTACTTTTGAACAAATTATTTCATAAATGGGGCATAGAGGCCATCTACAAGCAGCGCTGCCGGTCTAAGGCCCTTAGTATCATTAAGGATGCCTCCCACCCCAACAACAGACTGTTCCACCCCTCCCATTCACAGAGGCCTCAAGACCTCAACCACCAGATCCAGAAACAGCTTCTTCCCCTCAGTCATTATTCTCTTGAACTCTCTTGAACCCCCCCCCCCCCCCCCCCCCCAGGACAATATATGAACTCCTACTGAAAAAACTGTATTTTTCCTACAGTTTTTACTCTTGCCAATACTAACAACTATTGCAGTACTATATGACTATTTATTTGTATTGCATTTGGATTGATGCCAACAGATTAATTTCGTTGTACACTTGTGTCCAATGACAAAATAAAATCCATCCATCCATCCATGGAGGTGAGATGGTGTTATGGAAGCCCAGGTTTGTTTGATAACAGCCGTAAATTAATTTGTATTGTTGAGTCTCATGTCTCACACCTTCCTCTTAACAATACAACATTATCTGTGGGGTTCAGCTCAGGCGAGTTGGCTGGTCAGTTAAGCACAGTAATACCAGTTTTGGCTCTGTGGGCAGGTGCCAAGTAGGAAGATCAGCATCAACATAAAGCTTGTCAATGTACGGAGGCACATAGTGCTGTAAAATATCATAATAGATGGTTGTGTTCAGACTCTGGACTTGACAAAACACAGTGATGATTTGTCATCTGCATTCTGCTGGTGCTGATCCACTGACAGTGAAAACTTAACAATGGTTTCAACACAGCCATCTCTCTAGAGTACATTGTGCTTCAGTATATTGACAAGCTTGATGCTAAATTTACTTTCCAGCTCGATTTGGCACCTGCCCACAGTGCCAAAACTACAGTACTAGTAACTGGTGTACTGACCATGGTATTACTGTGCTTAATTGACCAGCAAACTGACCTGACCGTAACCTCACAGATAATCTAGGTTTTATTATCAACCTAGATTCTCATGTGTGAGACACGAGACTCAACAATACAAATGCATTTACGGCTGTTATCAAAGCAAACCTGGGCTTCCATAACACCTCAACAGTGACAAAGCCTGATCACCTCCATGCCACGCCACATTGATTAAATAATTTGGCTATAACATCTAATGTAATAAAAGCACTGGAGAGGATCCTGACAGAAGAACTCCGAAAGGAGGTAGGACCCCAGCTAGACCAGTATCAATTTGCATATTCTAAGAAACGCAGTACATGCGATGCAATATCTACAGTAGCTCATCTCACTTTGAAACACCTGGAAAGTAAGGTAGCATACGCCAGATTACTTTTTATCGACTTCAGCTCGGCTTTTAACACTATACATCCAGACATTCTGTTGCGTAAATTAGCTCAGTTAAATGTGAACCCCTTTATAATAAAATTGTATTTTTCTTTTCTCTCTAGTAGACCACAGAGGGTGAGATTTAACTCGGTGTTCTCAGAGGAGACACTGTGTAGTACAGGGGTGCCTCAAGGAACAGTCAGTTCGTCTTTTCTGTTTACCTTGTATACGGATGACTGTGTCAGCTCACATCCAAATCAGTAGGTTATCAAGTTTTCCGATGACACCGTGATACTTAGTCTGCTCAAGAGCGATAATAACATCCTCAGCCATACAGAAGGAGTAGACAAGTTTATAGAGTGGTGTGATCTACACCATCTGAAAATAAATGTAAACAAAACAGAGGAGGTCATAGTGGACCCCAGGTCCATAGGAGACCACAGTATGATTAGTGTCCATGACCATAACAGGTCCCCTCGTATAAATATCTGGGAGTACAGATCGACGAGGACCTGAGCTGGCACACGCATGTTACAACACTGTGTTCTAAGATACACCAGCGTCTACACTTTCTCAGAAGACTTAGGCTTTTTGGAGTCAGTGTAAATATCATGTTGACCTTTTACAGAGCTAGTATGGAGTCAATCCTAAAATACGGTATGTCCAGCTGGTTTGGCAATCTAACTGTGAAATATAAATCTCAAATACTGTAGGTAGGCTAGCAAACATGGCTGGGAAGATCATGGGCATGTCACTCCCCAGGCCATCTTTGAACAAGCAGTGTTGAGACAGGCTCGGAATATTGTATCTGATCCCTTGCATGTGTTGTACCGAGAGTACGAGCTAATGCCATCCGGTAGGAGGTACTGTATAGAACTCCACGGTGTGTGTATAATAGATTTAAACACTCTTTTGTTCCCCTGTCAATCAAACTGCTCAATCAGAGATTGCCGAATGCACGTTAATGACTCAGAGATTCAGGGATTGCCAAAAGCACTTTTTTTAATATAGTTGCACTTTATCAAGGGAATGTGTGCAATATCTCTGTTTTGTGTATATGGGTGTTTCATGGTGTTTTTCCTTTTCGTATGTGAACGTGTCTGTTATTTGTATGCAGCTGTGACTCTGTCTCCAAGACAAATTTCTCCCAAGGGAGACAAATAAAGACAACCTTGAACCAACCTTGACCCTATTCAAAAGTAGCCCAGACCATATATACCATAATATACTTTTCAGATGGTCGACATTTCTCGTAAAATATTCAAATTTGTTGAGATAGGATGTTTTGATTTTCATGAGCTGTACAACATAATCAAGGTAAAAATAAAAATGATATAAATTATGAATAAATATGAAAAGTTTAACTTTTTTAATTATATTAGGGAAAAAATGTACTTTTACACAATATTCTAATTCATTGAGATGGAGCTTTATATAGCATTCGGAGATTGTAGAATAGTTGTCTGGCTACGCAAGACTATTAACCACCCAATCCGAGAACCCATCGGCAAAAAATACAGAAAAAAAACAGTGTCCTCTTTTCCTTTGAAGTCTGTATCGAGAGACTAATGGAGTTGGAACAACAGATGTTCAGGAGGCGGAGGGACACACCTTGACCATACCTTCACGCCATCCTCTGCCCTCCATGACAATCTACCTGAGCCTACTTATACCCGCCCAATACAACCCAGCATCCTCTATGCTTTTCGTATCCCGCCACCATCCCCATCACCACCTCAAGACCAGCAGCATCTCCACTGCTCCATCTCTTCCATCTCTCCTCACCTCCTCCCTTCCTCACAGTTCCCACGGGGGATCACGCCTCCAAGCGTACCGCCACAAGATCACGCCTCCGTGTGTACCGCGGGCTGACCGCCACACGACCCCCTCCCCAAAGACTTCAGGGTCGGCGACCCCCGGAACCCACGCCCCGCTCTCCTCCTCATCATCACTCTCCTCCTCATCATTTCATTCTTTCATTCAATAAAACCTTTAAACCTTCCACAATGGTGTGTTTCTTCCAACTAGTGAATTAACCATAATTTGTCTTTCTTCTCTCATCAGCAGTGGTCATCAACATGTCTGTACATGCATGGCACGACTTGTCTATGTCCGTGGCCCATTTGTATTTTTATCAGGAAATGATCAAAAACAGAGCAGGGCAGAAATTGACAAGTAAAGCTTATTGAAAAAGGTTTTCACCGTTGAGAGAAAGTGTTTCAAATCATAATCTGTGGAAACCCTTGATCCACAGCTGGGGGTCCACAATCACCACCAGATCTCCAGCTTAGACGTTTGCTCACCTCTGATCAAAGTTAGGGGCCTTATGAAACTAGTTGTGAAAACTTGTGACACTGCATTTCTTGTCATGCCCCGATCATTATCTAATGTTCTAATCAATCATCAGGTATGATGTTTTTGACTGCACCACAACTATGCAAGGCATGCAGTACGTTCTACCAGTTCTACTGTACCAAATCAAAAAAATGTTTTTTTTGTTTAATTGATCAGGTAGAACTGGTGAACTCCTGAACTCAAGTAACACTGTCTTCTGAAAAGCCAGCAATGAATCACCATATGACACGCACACACCCACGTCTGCATGCAAATAGCCCTTTGCTCATGTACTGTAACACGCAATGGGAGCGCACTGACTGTACTGATACAATATTTGACTGTACATGCAGAATTGCAGATATGACCCAGCTTTTGCAAACGCCTTAAATGTCCTTGAATTACACCGACGACTTCTGAGGTTTTCAAGTTGGCAGTCACTGTTCAGCTCTATGGGTTATAAATACTCACCCCCAGGTTGAATCTTAATAAATCACCACCTTTAAGGTAAGAGGATAGGCGAGAAGTACATTTGTATTGTAGGCCATTGTTAGTTTTCTTTGTGGTGGTAGTCTGTCTAACAATATGATTTGTACATTTTCAACAGTTTGTGTCATGATCTCTAGGATCTGGACCATGGTGAGAGTCCTTCTTGCTTTACATGGTGAGATTGTTCTGTTAGTTCAGTTCATACAGAATGCTACTGGAAACAGCCTGCTGTCCTCCAGAGCCAAACGATCTGTTGTCCAGTTCTCCTGTGGCAATGTGGTTTGTCCATTAGGCGAGGACTGTATCAGTACAAATGGGAACTCTCACTGTGCAGATCCCTGTGTTCAATACTCAGTAATGAATGATGTATGGAGAAGCATAGACAGGACACAGTAAACGGTGTCCCCCCCTGTGACACCAAAGATCACGGGTGGCAAGGGTGGTATCGATTAACCCTTCCGAGTGGCAATGCCCAGATACCAGACAGGTGTGTTCCACAGAACAGGTGTAGTACACAAGTGACTCTGTGGATGAACCAGTCTCACCCTGCAGCGTCAGAGGGAATTGTACAGCGTGGCATCTGTGGTCACGGGGGTAACGACTGTTGCCAGGTTGCCTCACATCCCATCCATGTCAAGAACTGTGACATGAACTACTATGTCTACAAGCTTGTACAGCCGATCACTGTGGCAGCCTATTGTGCAGGTAGTACAAGTATAGATTCATACATTAATAGTAAACTATATGGTGTTTAAGGTTTCAGTGATGTGATGTGCTGTAATAATTAACAACTTTTTTTACCTTCCTAGATCTCTCCTCAAATTATACTCAACCCACTCCATCTTCTGTCACTCAACCCCTTCCAGCTTCCGTCACTCAACCGCCTTCAGTTTCTGTAATTATTTGTGGTCAGAGTCAAATCCAAATTGGCCTGCTGCTGACTGGTCTGCAATCCTCTGGTCTGAATGGATCCTCTGGTCACCTGGTCGACCCACAGTGCTCATCTTTCAGAGAGCGTGATGGAACAGTGTGGTACCAAGTGGAACGTCAGGCTGACACCTGTGGAAACATATTGACAGTAAGGATTTGTCTGATATAACATGTTGCTATATTGTGGTTTGATTGTCTTTGTTGGTTGAGAAGTTTGTTTAGTTTTAATTCAGCTCTGGTGGCTACTACAGTGATGCTGTTGGTCACAGTACATTACACAGTTGTATAAATCCATGTAAACCATGGATTTCCTTTTTCTTTTATAATTAACTTGGTGATGGATGGATGGATGCTGTTTCATTTGTTGATACTGGTACATTGTTTCCAGGTGGCTAGATGATTCACGGGACTGACCATTCCGTTAATCTGTCTTTCAGACCAACAACACCCATGCCATCTACTCCAACAGTTTGTTTGTCTATTCTGCAAATGACGTTGCACTACCTGAGGGTTTTCCCTTCTCCTGTGTCTATCCTTTGGCCATAGAGACCAGCCTAGATGTGGCTATCAGACCAAACCTTCAGTAAGTTATTTTCAATTATTTTATTTTCATTATTTTCTGAAACCGATACTTGTTTGAAAATAAAACCACAGTAATGATTTGGAAAATGGGTGGCAGTAATGCCAAGTAGTATACAGAACAGAAAAGTTCCTTGCTCTCCCTTCCTATTTTCTCTTTATCTTTAAAGAATATTTTTCCGCTGCTTCCTTCAAGTGCCATGTTTCCTTGACAGGCTGCCAGGTCCACCAGTTTTGGGTTCAGCAGCCAGCGTCACTATATCCTTGTTCCAAGACTCCAACTACACAGTGCCTTACGCAGCAGGACCAGTCACCCTGCCAGTGGGCTCTGCCCTGTATATAGGAATATCTGTAGAGGAAACAGATCCAAGGTTTGTGGTCGTTCTGGACAACTGCTACATCACTAACTCTACCAACACTGATGACCCCACACGGCACTTCTTCATTCAAAACAAGTAGGTTTCACTCTTCATCCTAGTAGGCTATGGGTTGTGGGTTAGCAGAAAGAAAGAAAGAACATTGGATAAAATAGTGATGTATTTTCTTCAGGTGTGCTACCGACCGTCGTCAGGTGACAGTGGTTGAGAGCGGCTCTTCCCTCCAGGCTCGTTTCTCTGCCCTGCTCTTCCTGTTCCATGGAGACTACAGAGATATATACCTTCACTGCAGCCTCCACCTGTGTGACCAGAGAGCCTCCTCATGTTCTCCTGTAAGTTTCATACTTTCTTTCCACACTCTGCTGTTTCACACCAGACAGTTAAGTCAGTAGCAAACTGTGTGCTTACTGTCCTTCACCATTCACAGGTTTGCTCAGGGAGGCGTCGTCGCTCAGCTTCCAATTTTGTTGCCTTGAAAACAATCACTATTGGTCGGACCACTCACCTATGATGATTATCAATAACAACAAACAAACAAACAAACAAATACTGTAAATTAATAACTGTTAAATTAATAGACTAATTAAATAAAATGTTTGAAATATATATTGTTTCTGTTTCTTCCATGTTCAATCCTGTTGCCCAAAGTCTGTGTATTTGAACTTGAGATACAGTGTACTTGATATGTATTGTGGACTGCCTGTACTGTAGCATACTTTATAGATAGGCTACGAGAGACATCTCAGACAGCAAGGTCAGCCTTGCTGCAGCAGCATTAGTCACGATACTTCTGTCTCATACATGTATCTTATTGTCACACATTATGATCCAGCACTATATATGTTTCCTGTTGTGTAATAAACTCTGTGAACCTTTAGCGTGATACTGCCTCGTGTCTCGTTATTTGTTCTCCCGGGCCCGCCGCCGCAGTCGCCGAACCAAAGGAATACTTCAACCGGATTATCACACACCACCCAGCCTGCACTACCAGTCTGTCAGAACCAGACGAGGATCCAGTTTAGAGAACACAACAAATCCAACATAAAACATATGATTATTACGGATTTGAATGATTAATGATGTAGTACATTTTTGTTTTGTACAGATAAATTGTATATGTAGCCCACATATTTATAGAAGTGCATAGTGCATAATCTGGATAGAAATGTGATACTCCCAACATTTAACATCAACTGCATCCTCTTCTGCATACACAACAGTTTAAGTACATACATACATACATACATACAGTACATACAAATAATTATAAATTATACACAATATGGCCTTCTCAGAAGAGAATCCTATGATTATGTCATAATATACAGTAGGCCTGCCCTACTGTACAATAGTTAGCATTAACCAATCAAATAGGGGAGAACGGGGTAAGATGATCGAGCCAGTGGGTGTCATGTGACTTTAAATCTAGTAAGCATCCATCATTTACACCTGGCTGTGAAGTTGGGAAGCACATGCATGGGGAATGTAGAAAATATTCTTTTACACAAAAAAAAAGATTTTTAATTAGGTTCAGGAGTAGAGACCACCCTCTGCTTATCATGGCCACACCCCGTTCTCAATCGCTTCCCTATCTACCACACTTGCCCTCACTCATTAGCCAATCCTTGCTGAAATCACCACAGTATAAATGGTTACAAATACACCTACAGTATGAGTGTGATCTCTTGGCCGGCTTGTTTGTTCTGCTCCACAACAGACCAAACATGGGTTGTGAGTACGGGAACTGCCCATACTGTAGGTCCTGTTAGTCCGAACATGCATTAAGGTTGTCGAACATGCACTGCTCCCGTGCTTGCGGTTATGTTTAGGTTAGGGTTAGAGATAGGGATAGTAAATTCGGAACAATGAACCTTCTGACTAAATGACACGGCACCGTGAGTACTGCACTTGTAGATCAGCTATTTCTGCCAATCACTGCTTTCAAATTTGTTGTCCTCCTCCACTCCAACCTCCTCCTTCCTCCTCGCTTCTCGCTCTCCCTTCTGTCTCTATTTATCTAGGAACACAGGTGGGGAAGTGATGCAGCAGAGACGACCGACCACTCCCCGAGTAGAGTAGAGTAGAGGCCGTCAGCTCCTCAGGCCTCAGTCACACATATCAGACGAACATGCTCTGTTCCGTCGGTGTTTCATGGCCGCCTCAATGCATGCTTTTCCAATGGAAGTCTTGTGGTTTGACCAAACTGTTGTGTGTGATGGGGGAGGGGGGCCAAACACAAGTGTTTGGTCAAACCACGTGACTTCCATTGGAAAAGCATTGGGGCGGCCATGAAACACAGGCAGAATAGATGAGTACAGTTGTTCTTTATGTGTGTACGAAGCCTGACCAAACACTTGTGTTGGGGAGGGGGCAATCAAATACAGACGGAACAGAGCATGTTCGTTTGATATGCGTGAATGAGGCCTGAGACTTCGCCCACCTTGGGTTCCTCATCCCGTTCCACATTCATCTCATTTGTTTCAATAAACTGTCAAACTTAAGTAGAGGTGTGGTCTCTTTACTAGTGAAATGGTCAAAGTCAGATGTATAACAAGTTCCAAGGCAAAATCGACCCAGGTCTAAAATGTCATATCTTGGTGATTTGCCAATGGATAAAAGCATGCGAATAATTTTGCAAAGACATTGTCTGAATGACTTAGCCTATAGCCTGCTTGGTTTTTCTGAGATTGACACAGCTGTGTAGAAAGAGAGTATTGGTGCTCGGGTAGTGCAGTGGTAAGTCCCTGTCCACCACCACAGAGATTGCGGGTTCAAATCTATGGTGGTGGATCTGGCTGTGTGCACGAACAGAATTGGCCTGTTTTCGGGGGAGAGAAGCCGGGCGCGGATGGTGAAATGTGTCACTTGCTACGGGCTGGGGGCCACCTGTCAGAAGGGAGTGTGTGTGGGGTGGGGCCGCGGGAGGATTAGGATGAAGGCTCTATCCTCCCGGCAGGGGCTCCTCACTGCAGGTGAGTCAGCAGCCTATTCAGTAGCATACAACAGCAGTGACAACATACAAACGTGTGTTGGTTAGGAATGAATTTGCATAATGACTAAACTGGGGGGAGTAAGGGGGTAGCAACATAATTGCTCGTGTTCTTCATTTTGCCTTTGGACCACCTGGAACACCCTTGTCGATCCCTGGAAGGTCCCACTTGTGGCTGTGAGAGGATTATCACTGAGAACTTGCGCGTGCGTGCGCACACACGTGTATACACACACACACACACACACACACACACACACACACACACACACACACACACACACACACACACACACACACACACACACACACACACACACACACACACACTCTCTCTCTCTCTCTCTCTCTCTCTCTCTCTTTCTTTCTTTCTTTTTTCTCTTTCGTTCTAGTGACAGTTACACACCTCCTCCACTAGGGGGCGAAAACAACGGTGCTGCCTGGATCC
Organism: Protomyctophum parallelum; assembly: GCF_964188405.1. NCBI lineage: Eukaryota > Metazoa > Chordata > Actinopteri > Myctophiformes > Myctophidae > Protomyctophum > Protomyctophum parallelum. The sequence goes on along the minus strand of NC_139698.1, from coordinate 29,237,673 downwards.
TTATACACCCAGACGCTTCTCTACACATGTGCGAAGCGAAGCACGTTGGCCCGGAAGTAACAGCTTGTAGTTTTGTTTACATTATTTTCCCTGTGATGATGATGATGATGGTGGTGGTGGTGAGGAACACAGACGGTGGTGATTGATGAAACATGTCTTTGTCTCATAACAGACGTGTCAACAACAACACTCCTGGATTCGACAGTGGAGTCGATCTCCTCCTGTTGTTTAAGCCTTTCTCCTGCAGCTCTCCTCCTGGATTGTAATGTTTTAAATGTCCTGGTTTTTGTGGGATTTCTGATTTTCTGTCATCTATATCTGTGACTGTCACCCAGAGCAGTGCTTCTCAGCCCGGCCCCTTTTCATGTTAAGGACCACACTGTCACTGCACTCGTGCTGTTTGCATTTTTGTCTAATCGAAATTCAATCAATTATTTCAACAAACCAACATGTCTCACATGGAGTCTGTACGGCTGTCCATAAATGAACACCTGGCGTCTGTGGGAGAGGAGATACTGTGTGTGTTAGAGAAACAGCAGCAGCAGAGTGGCGCTGATGTTTGTTATGTCACTGTGCAGCTTCATGTCAGAGTGTTTGTGTTGGAGCGCCTCCGTCTGGCCGCACAGTTCATGTGCAGCCTCTTCCAGAGAGAGATAGAGACCCTACACACCAGCAAACTACACACTGCTGCAGGTATGTCTGTACCGTCTGTACATGCACAACAACACCAATACACACTGCTGTAGCAAGCAACTCTATCTTTTAGATCCTATTTTTGAGGGGCGTTACTAGTGTAGATTGTCGTTATACACAAACATTAAATTCCCATTGACAATGAATGGAAAATTTACATCATATGTGGACGAGCAACTGCGTTCCAGACCCACAGGAACACGCCCAGGGGGGCGGGGCGGTTCCGGTGTGCCGCCCCTCGTCCGAAACAGTTGAGCAATGGCAGAGTTACCGTGTGGGGGTCCCTCTACTCTTACTGTACTGTCACTGTACTGTACTGGCACACCCGAAATCATCATATACAGTTAATACGTGCACGTGTGTTTGTGTGTGTGTTAGGTTGCGCACAGGTGGTGAAAAACAACCATGCTATTTTTGTGCTCAGACCCAGCCACCCACCCAGCCACACACATAGCTCCGTAAGGGAGTATAAATTATTGCAACACTCAAAAACACTGACGATCGTGCCAAAACAAAATCAATCCGATGAGAAAAAGCACTTTGGGTTGTGCTGCTGATGCTACCTCTTCTCTCCTCCTTCTGCCTGTGTGTAAAGAGGTTTCACCTGAACACGAGGAGAGGAGGAGGAGTCCCAGTCTGGTCCAGGAGGAACCACGACCTCCACAGATAAAAGAGGAACAGGACGAGGAGGCTGATGTGTCAACATTGACATTACTACACAATAAGACGAGGTGTAACACTCAATCAGGTAAAAACAAGATCACTTTATCGGTACTGATATGAAAGAATAACACGCCAAGAGCTTGACGACAAAAACATCTGTAAATGCTACACAGCCTCTGGTAATTACTTACAACTTACACAGCATGATGATGTACCTGTATTTTGTATGTTGAATGTATTCTGGTGGGCCTTGATGGCATCGTAATGGCTATTTTACACTTGGTTGCATGCTGAAAATAGCAGATCTACAAGCTCAAGATCTGCTATTTTCAGAGGGGGCGCAACACACCAGCATAACCAACATAAAACGACTTGTCTTTTAGCTCTGTTTTAGCTCTCCACTAGTTCCTCCCTAACATTTTCTAGTTTTTACTTTTTATATGTTGACGAAATTGTCAATATATTTAGTCATCATAGCTTAGTTTTGTTTTTAGTTTTTTTTTATCCCATGATTTTGTAACCCATTTTTCACCCCTGTGTCAATTATCTAATGTGATCCTGGGCTCTACACCCTCCGCCAACCTAGTCCCCATATATGAGGGACATGGGGAGAGCAACGGACTTGAACTCATGCTTCTTTTTTGCGTTTGCTGGCTTAGTTTTTATTACATTTTTATTTTGTTTTCTTCAGTAAACAAAGGTAGTCAACGAACTTCTTCATACTCTCAGTCTACGAAATGAACACTTCAGAATGCGAAATATTGTTTCCTGTTCTACTCTTGATTTGCACCGAGGACCGAGGTCTTATTAAATTGCTACAATTTTTTCCACTGAGCTAAAAGAGCCTGCCTGCTTGCTCTGGGGAGAACAATCCTGTTTCTAGTTTGTCAAACTAGAAACAGGATCGTGTTGAAGGTTGTAACTTGTGTCCAACCTAGGGTTACACAGGATCTAAATGTCTCACTCTCATTAGAAGAGCAGGGAGACCAAATGCAACCACCCAATTGTACAAGTTATATTGTATTATCACATGGATTAAAGTTCTCAGTAGCCACGACTGATTTCAGTCTTTTTGACCAGCATCATGTCTTCTTGGAGGCATGTTGCACAGCGGAAACATGCTTTGCGTTGCACATTGAGAGCTTGTTGATAGTTTATTATTTTTAGAGTATTTCTCCCCCTTTTTTCCTTCATTGATAGATAGTAAGTTGACAGGAAACGGGGAGAGAGATGGGGGGAAGATACACAGCAAAGGACCGCTAAGCCAGCCCAGGCCATTTTTCGAGCATTTGATGTGGTCAGAAGCATCTTCCATAAAATAGTCTTGGTCCAATATCTCATGTGAAAGCAAAAGTTAAAGCCTCAATCTGTGATTTCTTTCACGTGGTTTACAGCAGGGACAATATTACTAAAACATCGTCATTTTACATTATGGTGTTGATTGTTAAGGAATCAGTGCTAGTGTGTGGGGAGGCTCCTTTCATGCTGTCTCACAAATCGCACATTTAGGACTTGGTCATGCAAACATTTTCAGGCGTGAAATTTTATTTTGCTTTAATCCATGTATTAATATGTTACCTTACAGATTGGACACAATATTACATAATACAGTTTCAATGTGTTTAACATTTAAATGTGTTTGTCATAAACCATACAGTACTGTATATACATTGAGTCCCCTGGAGACTTGCATTTCTCTCATTCACGTGTATTTTCCGCCTAGACTTCCTGTACCTCCCTGTGTGTGAAGAGGAGGTTTCTGTCGAACAGCAGGAGAGCAATCACATTCTGCTCCAGGAGGAACCAGAGCCTCCACAGATTAAAGAGGAACATCAGGAGTTATTTCAAAGACCAGAGGTGGCTGATGGGACAACAATGACATTACTAGCAATAAAAAGTGAACATGCAGATGATGAAACGCCAATTTTGACATTACTAACTGTGAAAAGTGAAGATGATCATGTTGAAAACAGAGAGACAGAGCCTCTGGCCAACACCTCGACTGCACACATGAAAACACAAGCTGATGTAGAGGACTGTAGAACATCGCATCCAACTGTTGCCGACCAGCTCCTCTCTTCACACTGTTCTGAATCTGACAACACCGAAAACAGTGACGATTGGGAGGAGACCAGGGAAGATCAGTCAGATTTAAACACACCGACCCAACGTGTGGAAGGACAAAGATTGTCTCTGAGCAACATGTTGTCCCAGGACGTGACATCATTGAAACAAACGCCATCCACAAGGGGTCGTAAGGGGAGGAAAATCTGTAGTTGTACTGTTTGTGGCAAAACCTTTGATCACATGGGTACTCTGAGACGACACTTTAAGAGTCACACAGGGGAAAAACCCTTCACTTGTATGGTTTGTGTCAAAGGCTTTGGTCACAAGGTTGATCTGAAACGACACATGACTATTCATACAGGGGAAAAGCCCTTCACTTGTGAAGTTTGTGGCAAAGGCTTTGGCCACATTGGTGATCTGAAACGACACGTAAGGACGCACACCGGAGAAAAACCCTTTACTTGTACAGTTTGTGGCAAAGGTGTTGGCCGACTGTTTGAACTGACACTTCACATGAGAACTCACACAGGGGAAAAACCCTTTAATTGCACAGTTTGTGGCAAAGGCTTTCGTGGAAGCGGTAATCTGTCACAACACATGAGGACTCACACAGGGGAAAGGCCGTATACTTGTGCAGTATGTGAACAAAAATTCAGTCTATCAACCAACCTGAAGAGGCACATGAGAACACATACAGGTAAAAATTACATGACAACAAAAACTGTAGTTTGTGTCAAATTCTTCAGTCAAAATACAATTTTAAGAAACGTGGATTCATACAGGAAATAAATCGTGTACGTGTAAATTGCTTATTTCAAAGAAGCAGTCTTAATACAGAATAAACGTTGTCACGGTCGGGGAGAAATCTTTACTACAAGTAGGGCATTACTTTACAAAAAAAACACAAAAGCGATTTCTGCAATATAATATATATTTAAACTGCTTTTCATTTGCGTATCTGCAGTGCCAGCCAATGTCAAGAAGAGGAAGACCCGAACCACTCCCTGTGAACTGCAGGGGGAGCCCAGTGACGGTAAGAGAAAAAAATATCTTGTACTTATCATTATCATTATTATTCAATAATTATTATTTATTTGTTATATTTTAGTCACTAACTAATGATGAAAGAAATGGAACAATAACATAGATTCACACTGTTGCGTTCTATATAATCGTTTAGGCATCAAACTGTATCCATTAAGTCCTGTATAGCAATGAACCGATATTTTTTTAAATGTAATATCTTGTTCTGAATTTGTTTATCGTTGGTTCCATTGATCCAAGCCAGAGCACAGTCGATTGACTGATGATCATGCTGAAAATGACCTTGGTCCACCCATCTCACCACATGGGTACGCTACGCAACGATTTTTGCAAAGATTCTCGTGAAGATTTTCAAGTGGGCCTTCAAGTGGGCCTTGATCCAGAAGGTTGAGAAACCACTGACTTACAGCTCATTTTAAATACTAGGCTATCATGACTAAAACAGACTAAAAATATGGACAATTTCATCAACAAATAAAAACTAGACTAAAATGTTAGGGAGGGTCGACTAGTGTAGAAGAGATCCAGTAGAACTAAAAGACAAGTCATTTTGTGCTTGGTTGCATGCTGGGAGTAGCTGATCAACAAACTCGCAACGTATTGGGTGTGAGCTTGTGTAGATCATATGATTGGCAACCAAGTGTAAAATCAGCAATTACGACGCCATCAAGGCCCGCTAAAATACATTTTAGTCAACTAAATCAACTGCAGATTTTGTCGACCAAAATCCTATGATATTAAGTCCACTAAAACTAGAGTCTAACACTATAACAAAATTCAGATGACTAAAATGTGGCTGAAACTAACTGGAATTTTATTCAAAAGACTATGACTAAAACTATACTGTACATCAAAATCAAGATGCTGCAGAGGCCCCGGGCAGTGCTGGGGCGGGAGCGGTTGACCCTGCAGAGGCCCCGGGCAGTGCTGGGACAGGAGCAGTGGAGAGAGCCTTCCAAAATGCTGAGGCCCCGGGCAGTGCTGGGACAGGAGCAGTATAGAGACGAAGGGCCCGACAGCGGTGGGCCTTGTGACAGGTAAGCATTGTTGTCCCGTTCATATTTTGGGTGAACCGAATGTACCGTACTTCTGCTTGGTGAACTTCTTGTTCTTTCTGGGCGTGTGTGAACTTGGCTCTCTCATAGTACACTTTGTTCAAGACTGTGTGCCAGATTTCCATCTAAACAGGCCTTAATGTCCCGCTCCTGCTAAACATAATATAGCCTGATATTAAGTTAGTAGCAGCGCTACGTCACATATTTTGGAGCGACGCCCACCCGGAAGGGTTGACTCCCACTTCTGGACCATAGCGGCCAATGCATTCCTCCAGGCTTAAATTTTTTGCGCCGACGAAGATGAAAGCCTGGGTACCGAGGCTAAACATAATATGATAAGCCCAAATCCGACATCACAGAACATGTCCCAACCCAAAACACTGAGGTAAACATGTTGTTGCCACCGAAAAATAGCTTCCATTATAATTAATACAATAATTATAATGGATAATTCTATTATAATAATATATTATAAAACAGTTGCATGCTGATCTGAAAGCTCACAATGCATTGCGTCCATGACAAGTTGTGAGCTTGTAGATCAGCTATTTTCAGAATGGGGAAATATGCAGGATGTGAGACGTTCAGAAACTTTTGCTTTCACGATAAAAGCATCAAATTGCACAAGCTCATTTTGAAGCAAAGTGGAAAAAGTTTACTCTTACTGATTCGGTGGCATTTCACATTGCAAAAGGGTGCAGGAAGAGTGGACACCTAATTGTGTGTTTTGCAAAATGTATATATATTTTTAGAATAATAAGGAATTAATTTGGATAATGGTAATAGACATATTGTAAAAGCTAATATAATGGATGTGCGCGCAAAAATATACTGGACTAACATAGAGTTTACATTGCGCCTCAGTTTCCAAGAAGTCTTTGCAAGCCAGTGCGAAACTTTTCCAGTGACATCATCTGAACGCGTCACCTATCCCACTGTCCGATGGAAACACAAATTAAACAATGAAAACATAACTTGTGAACGGGAGGGAAGCATGTTCTACATCAATTTACTCGTGTAACTCGTGAACGGGAGGGAAGCATGTTCTACATCAATTTACTCGTGTAACTCGTGAATGGGAGGGAAAGTGTTTTAATAATATCCCATATTTATCCCCCCCCTCTCTCTCTCTCATTCAGATCCACATAAACACAGTGCCTCCAGCCATGTATCACTACAATGACCATCTTTTGCCAGACCTTTACAACGGGAAGGTGGATAAAATTCCAAGTAAAATGTCAAGTAACTTCACTTTCTGTTAATCTTCATCCTTTGACTTCACAATGATATTATTATTATTATTTACAATATTGTTTTATGCACTAAACATAGTTTGCAAAAGACAGCAATGGAACAGAACTAGAACCAGAGCCGTATGAGGCCATATTAACGCTATTCTGTAAAAATGAAAAAAAGAAGAGCACAGCGCTTTGGTACAGGCGCATATTGAACATATCTATACAGTATACAGTATATCGTTACTGTCGGGCAGAAACCGCTTATCTCCATATTTTAACTTTTTGTGTTTATGAGGACCGCTAGCCCCTCCTATGCCCAGCATTGTCTGTTTGTTGTCAATGATTTGATTGGCTGATCACTCCATAGCGATGATTTGATTGGCTGAGCAAAGTACATATTGAGCATATAAAGTGAGGGCAGAAAAGTGAAGACGCTAAAAGTGATGGGCCGGAATGACATTTGTGATGATTTGATTGGCTGAGCACGGAATGTGATGTATGAGGATGTATGATGATAAGAGCGCCCCTCACTTTCCAGAAGTCAAATGAATGCCCTACTAGATCTGCAATTTTTTCTATTCTTACCTGACAAGTAACGGTTTTGGACATGTGAGGTTTCCACCCGACATAGACGATATATAAGATTTATTTTTGCGTGAAGGACTTCAATTCCACGTTCTCACATGGACAGATTAAGAAATTGCACCGAGCTGTGGCAGCCCCAGAGTAAAATGCACATTGAAAGCAGAACAGATCTACACATACAGTATATGAGCTGTTTGGTGTTCCAGATGTCATGATCATGCGACACATTGTCGGCTTGTAGATCTCTTCCTTAGAGCAATTATATGTTGTGTACATTTCCATACTACTTGTGCCAGTGGGACAAATTATGAACAAAGTGCATTGCGGATGGTGCGTGCATGTGTGTGCGTGTATCATGTATAGCAGGTTCGTGCAATGAATGGCCCTCCTGGGCTTTCCTCCCCGGTGTGTTTATTAGGCTACGTCTGTTGATCCATGCTTCTGTAACAATTACAGAAAGACTAGCAAGGCAACAGGAGTCGGGGCAGAGAAGAAACAAATTCGTACTGAAATAATATACACATCGTAGCACTGTCCCTCTATTTCGTGACGCAGGTCTATCTATTTGCAAGATACACATGAATAATTAGTTAACTAACATGTAGGACTAAGTTAAACTGTGTCCCTCCCTGCTTGGGAACCGGAAAGTTCCCAGTAGGATCCCAGGCTGCCCCAGAGTTAGTCAAAGTGTTCTTGAGCAAGACGCTGAACCCCTAATTGCTCCCGATGAGCAGGTTGGTGCCTTGCATGGTTTCCTCCACCATTGGCGTATGCATGAGTGTGTGAATGGGTGAATGTAATGCACAATCATCATTGTATATAAATGCACCGTTTACCTGCATATGAGTGAGTGACTGAGTAAGAACACTTGATTGCTGTTTGTGTTCAATGACAATAAGTGTCGGGTATGACATGTTTACTATTAGTATTACATTTTTTATGTTTTATTTTTTATTATGTTATCAACAACAATCATGAATCCTTGAATTTGTATTCAAGGGTTCTCTATTATAAAAGAGAAGAGAGTTTATATTGTAGCTTCAAAACAGTAGTACGCACCGAACCGAAATACTTTTCACCTGTAATTAGTCTCCCGCCACACAGGCAGATGTTTGTCCTGTGAGGTTTATCTGTATTCACTCAATTAATTAATCAATTGATTAATTTGTAGTCTCGCAAGCCTCACTGTTTTTTCCAAATGCTTCCGTCATACATTTCAGAGCAATGGAAGCTCTGAAAATTATCAATGAAGCGGATGTGAAACCTCCTCCCCCACTTCTGTTTTGTCTTTACAGTCGTGCAAATTTGCCCTAATTTAAATGAAAATAATCAAAGCATAATAGCTTGCTGCTTAGCAGAAATGGAAACGGAAACGACGAACAGATGACAGCTTCCGTTCTTCTCGGCTTTTGGGATGTGTAGCTCCAGATTATGTAGTGTTTGAAGATTGTAATATGGATTGTATTAATAATGCACTTTACATTTGTGAAAATAGTGCTACAATTAGCATTTGCATTAAAAATCATCACACCACAAAAAAAAAAAAAATCATGAGAGCATAAAGCCTAGGACCGCTTATGAGGACCGCTAGCCCCTCCTATGCCCAGCATTGTCTGTTTGTTGTCAATGATTTGATTGGCTGATCACTCCATAGCGATGATTTGATTGGCTGAGCAAAGTACATATTGAGCATATAAAGTGAGGGCAGAAAAGTGAAGACGCTAAAAGTGATGGGCCGGAATGACATTTGTGATGATTTGATTGGCTGAGCACGGAATGTGATGTATGAGGATGTATGATGATAAGAGCGCCCCTCACTTTCCAGAAGTCAAATGAATGCCCTACTAGATCTGCAATTTTTTCTATTCTTACCTGACAAGTAACGGTTTTGGACATGTGAGGTTTCCACCCGACATAGACGATATATAAGATTTATTTTTGCGTGAAGGACTTCAATTCCACGTTCTCACATGGACAGATTAAGAAATTGCACCGAGCTGTGGCAGCCCCAGAGTAAAATGCACATTGAAAGCAGAACAGATCTACACATACAGTATATGAGCTGAAATGTTTTGTGAAATAGTTGTCTGGCTACGTGAGACTAATTAATAATATGTAATGGTCTTATTTATCTTACTGTCAACCTGGCATACAACTTGATCCAACAGGAGACATTTTGCTCCATTATGTTTTTGCCCAGCCTCTCAGTAGCACTGTTACATACAGTATATACTTAACTGTATACACCATGTACACCTTTTGACAAATGTCTCAATAAAGCAAAATCACAAAACAACTCCATCCAGCTCTACAGTGCTTTAAGACATTTTCTTTATGCATGTTTGTAAGGTGAGAAACGCTGGGTGCGTAGCACGGGCACTTTTTGCGATACTTTTATTGATTATACACAGGAGCGAAAGCCGAGATGTTTAATCATAAAATTATATGAAAAACGGGGGAGAAAAATATATATAGTTATATAGTTAAATGAAGGAAACGTAAATGACAGCCTGTCATGTTGGATACAGCATAAAATCCACGCAGCGAAGCCAGGTGCTCTGAGCCTTTGATTAGGTAATCTGTTATATAACTTATATAGTTGATCGGTCATTATTCCGAAATAACACACTGCTGAATTCAGTAATTGACCAATCAGAATCAAGCATTCAACCAAGCCGTGTAATCAGTAGAAAGGACAGGTTTTGCATTCTCTGTCGTAGTACTGTTTCTCATTCTCAAAGAGGGGTCTCTGGACCCCAGGGGTCCAGAGACGGTAGTTAGGATTAGGAATAAAGGTAGTAACCAAATGGACAAAGGTAATAGAGCATGCACATCCACTCTGGTCCAGGTGCTGGACAAATGTCAATACAAGAGGAAGAAATAGAGTCTGCAGCACTGGTAGGAAAAACTCAGCTCCACTGGTTTATAGATTCAACATTTCGATCACTGGGATCTTCTTGCTATTTCTTCCTCTAGTAACCAAATGGACCTGCATGGCTATTATGTATCAATTTGGTGGTCCCTGGCCCAGGCCGTAGCGTAACGGTCTGGTCTAACATGGACGTAAAATGAAGCCAATAATTCCTTGCACTGTAAGTCGCCATCTTTCTAGATCCTTTTGGGCCCAGCTGGCCCATTGGCTGGCCCAGACAACGAGGCGGGACTTCCCCCCTTCTTCTTCGTTGGTTTTTATTTTGACTCGAGTGGGTGGGGGATCCCGTTCATAGACTGTAACGGTAGCCACGCCCCTCAGAACATGCGCGACTTTATGGTCATTTTCCAAAAAGAATATTATGACATTAGAAATGAGACTTTAAACTAGTGACTGGAAAAAGTATTCATGACCATGTTTATTAAGGTAATACAGTCTAGGTGAAGTTGGGCCAAAATACATGGACTTCTATGGGGCTATGGGTTTTTTTGGGCCCAGTACAGCGCCACAACAGGCCATTATATGAACTTTCAGGAAATCCCGATTTCCTTGTGGCTTCACAAAATATCTGTCTGACTGCCCCCCTGATTCCAGCCCAGCTAGTGTTGCACAGCACATCACCACTAGGTGGAGTTCTAGTCAAACATTAATATTGGTTTCCATCAAATCATTTTGCCATTTTTAAAAGAAAAGGGAAAAAGGCAACAATGTAAAAAAAGAAAAAAGCTTTAAGTACACAAGCTCACAATGTGTTGCAATCTTGTATGTGCAGATGTTCATTCACACCAGGGTGACTGAATTAATTAAACAAATCATCATAAAACATTTGCAATCAATAAGTGGCACTCTTTCATTTGAAAGCCCAAGAGGTCAAGAACAGTAGTACACAGTCTCCAATAACTCCAATAATGGTCTTACCAGTTGACCTTAACAGAGTCAGATGAACACTTGGATGTTGATGCGTGGCAGGGCTTTTTATGTGATAGTTATAGTAACAGGGTTCATGTGCTCCCATTATGCATGTTAACAGTGTGTACAAGAGAGAGAGAGAGAGAGAGAGAGAGAGCAAGAGCATGCGTGTGTATCTGCGTTTGAAAGAGATCATGAACAGTGAATACTCTGTGTATGTGTGTGTGTGTGTGTGTGTGTGTGTGTTTGCACGTGCGCACGTGTGTGTGGACACTTGGGTCATTACAGTACCCGCCTCATTTATCGTTGTCCACAACCACGAGCTTGTAGATCTGATATTTTGATACTTTTGAATTTGAATTCCTGAAAGGTTTTGGACATATGAGGTTTTCACACGACAGAGACCTTGTATACTTGTGGGACGGTGGTATTTTGCCCTGCCTCTAAATATGCCAGATCTACAAGCTCAAAACAACGCTGCAACAGCGGTCGTGAGCTTGTAGATCGCATATTTTCTTTCGGCAAGTGACCGACACCGCCGTCCCACGACGAAGCATAAATCAGTCTTTTTACAGAAAGTCACCCTCTAATGTGCGGCCTGTGTTTTGTGGTGCCGGAGGGCCAGTGATCATTGTCCCCGCGGCGTCACGTGCCGCGTGTGGAATATGCTGGCTGCCTTTGTTGTCCCCACTGTCCGTTCTGCTTTTCTGGCACTTTCACACAATGGTGGTGGAGGTGCACACTTTAGACCTGCGCTGTTATCAAACCTTCCAACCTACTACTACTACTACTACAGCTTGAAAAGCCTATAGCTCTCAGGAAACACTGGCATCCCAATGTAAGATACATGGCAACACTCCCATCGTCGTCGTCACCATCAGCAGCATCACCAAGGATCGAGCGACCGGTCGACCTCAGCGAGGATCGAATGTAACATCGGCACAGCGGTGATTATTATGGGCCTTCTTTTCTTTTATGGTCTGACTTATTCTGACAAATGGTGGATTTTGTTTCATTTTGTCTTCACGTGTCTGGTTCATTTCATCAATGCTAAATACTGCTATTTTGTATTGTTGAGTAATTTATATGTAAACTTCACATTGTATACGAAACTGTGTTTTTTTCCCCCTTCCAAGTTTCATTGCATGTGTATAAATTGTTTTGACAGTAATAATATACATACTGTATACAGTACGGTAGCATATGGAGTCAACACAATCTAAACTATAACTACAAAACAAACTATATCTACTACTGTGTTTTGTATACAACTCAAAAAAGCTAATAATCATTGTGACCAAGTATACAGTATGTAAACAATCACATGCTTTATATTGGAGACATGATCAGTGCTATAGCATCTCCGAGAGGTTGATGTGGGTGGTAGGGTTCAGAGATGTTTGGATATACACTGTGACCTGGTGGTTTCTGTGAATTGATTTAAATCAATATCCTGTCAGATTTGATCAACTGTAGCCCAGAGAGTTGTCTTCTAGAATGGCTTCAATATGGATGTGAAAGAAGAACTGACCAGTGCTTGTGGTCAACAACACGTCCGCGGAGATGCAAACACATGAAAAGTTACTGCAATCATTCAAAACAAGCCGGCTATTGAAGGTCTTTGTACGTCAAATGCCGAAAATAGCCGCGTTTGTTCATACTTTTATTTGACAAAATGTTTATCCATTTTTGCATCGCTTTGCATCGTTGTTGTTTGCATGATCCCACTGTAGGCAATGTCCCTGCGAACAAACGCCTCACAGTGTGGAGGGGTGGTGGTCGAGTTCGAGTCGGAGGACTCGAGTGACACAAGAGCCAGGCCGGCTAGGACTATACCAGGTAACCTTGACTTGACCTGGAGTAAGCCTCACTGTGCAGTAGTAGCATATCGTCTCTGTCGAGTGGAAATGCTAAATGTTACTTTTTGGGGATTCAATTTCAAATGTAGCATAGGTAGTAGATCTACATGCTCATTTCGAGCTTGAGGATCTGCTACTTGTTATGCTTTTGTGTGTGAGGCTGTAGTATGATCAAGTAGAGCGTTAATTTACACCCCAAAAAAGGTATATGGAGATAAGAGATTTCTGCCTGACAGAGATGATATGCTACGTTTATTAACTCCCCGCTGCTCCGATCCATGTTGAGAACATCTCCACCTTAGGGTCTCGATCCTCTCATCAAACCCAAAGGTTTTCTATCATCTCATTGTACCTGAACATTTCCTCCTCAGGGTCTCCTCTCATCTACCTCAAAGGTCCCAAGTTTCTCATCTATGTCAGTGGAGCTCTGTCAATGTGGGTAAGACCATTTGATTTGATAGACAGACCAGCAATTGGTGGGGAAACTGCGGCACTATATTGGTTCCCCAGTAATGCTCAATATACAGTAGAGATGGCACCGTTTCTGTCTATAGTCACTCTGTCTCAGAGGTGGGCTGGTGGTGTAGCCTGGAATCCAGACTGAAGTTAAAAGAAAAACGCTGAACGAGCGCCTCCAGGTGAGGTCTGGTGTGGACACTGGACATTTCAGAAACCTGCATACCAGTGACATCATCGGTGGTCATTCCAAACAAGATTTTATAACGTTTTCTTTTTTTTAAAGATGTAAGGAACAATGGCTTCTATTTCAGTGTGTCCAGGTCAGGAAGAGATGTAGTTTCATTGGTGTGCCGGACAACTATTCCACAATCTCCGAATGCATGTATTAAAGTTCTCAGTCGCCACGACTGATTTCAGTCATTTGGATTCCATAGCAGTTGGCATGTCTTCTGAGCTGTTCTCAAGCTCACAGGCTCACATTTTCTTGTATTGGTTGGCTATTTTCGGTTATTATTTTAAGATTAGAGCATTTGAAGTGGTCAAACTAGAAATATATTCAGATTAATCTTCCATAAAACCCTAACAGTCTTGGATATTTCATAACAGCAAAAGGTTAAAGTATAGAACAACAGGAACAAAATTACTAAAACATAATTCTACATATTATTGTGTTAATTGTTAATAAGGAAACAGCGTTTGTGTGTGCGTGCGCGCGTGCATGCTGGCGGCTTCTTTCTCAAATCTTGAGATATCTCTTAGAACTTGGCAATGTACACTTTTTTCAGTCGTGAGATTTCATTTTTTATTTAATCTATACGAATGTATGACGGAAGCGTTTGAAAATTGTGGTAGGTAACAGTCTGACTTGCAAGACTACACCAGTGATGTCATGTTCATAAGATGCCCCCCAGGCTTCTGAGCTGTCCCCCAAGTTTCTGAGCTGTCCCCCAAGTTTCTGAGCTGTCCCCCAAGTTTCTGAGCTGTCCCCCAAGTTTCTGAGCTGTCCCCCAAGTTTCTGAGCTGTCCCCCAAGTTTCTGAGCTGTCTCCCAGGTTTCTGAGCTGTCCCCCAAGTTTCTGAGCTGTCTCCCAGGTTTCTCAGCTGTCGCATAGCCAGCCCACCCACCTTACTGAGACGCAGAGCGATCAGACAGGGTTAACTGCAGGGCTGTGTGTTCCTGAACTCTGTGACCCATTGGACAGCACAGCTCGTGCCTTCCTTGCACAACAGAGCGTGATTAAATTTATTGTTGTTGTTGTTTTGGTAAAAACCCAGGGGGACCGCATGTGGCACTTTGCTATCTCTGTGTTTCTGATTGAGCTGTATGGCCGTAACCTCCTCTTGACCGCAGTGTTTGGCTTGGTCGTGGCCGGCTCAGTGCTCCTCCTGGGCGCTCTGATCGGCGACTGGGTCGACCGCAACCCTAGGAATAAAGGTAGGCACCAAACAGTATTATTATATAGGCCTATCTGTGGTTTCCAACCCTTTTCATGTCAAGGTCTGTTGTTTATTTGGCATTTTAGTGATGAGTTAAAAAATGTATAAAAAAACCTTTTGGTTGGACACGGTGACGTGGCCTTAAGGAACAACTATTCTGTTTAATCTTTGTGCTATTCAGAGAGGCTTATAAACGCAGTTGTCCTTGTCTGTTCTTGTTTTAGTTGCTCACGCCTCACTGTTCATTCAGAACATCTCGGTAACGGTGTGTAGCATCGTCCTCATGCTGGTCTTCTCTTATAAACAATCCATTGAACTGATCTGGGACGGATGGCTGACTGTGAGTACTGTACACTTACCTTAACAATCACTGGATTCAATCATTTGAAAACTGTATCTTACTAGTTACTTTGTAGATTTTGATTTTGATTACAAAACATATATTAACCAATGTTTGACAAATTCAGTTTTTTTTTTTACTTTGGTACTGTAAGTATATTTTGATGCCAATACTGTTGTACTACTCATGTAAAAGTTGGAGTATTTCCTTATTGTGGTGTTGCTTATTCTACTTATTTTAAGTTGTATGTATATATATATATATATATATATATATATATATATAATTTCTACTTCTTCCACCCCTGCTAACAATCTCACTGTGTCAATCAGTACCATTGCTGCCTGCCTGTGTCCTTGTTTGTCTCTTGTTGCCACATTGTACCATCACAAATGCACACGGTCACACTTTACTTGAGCATGCAATTTCATGCATGTAATTAATGATGAATGAATGACCTGTAATTGCACTTGGTTAAGTCATAGTGACTTCATCATTAGTTAATGGTGAGGAATTCATGATTCAATTCATAATGAATTAATGTATTAGTGAGAGCTGATCATTTTAATCCATCCATCTTTTTATTTTGTATTTTTTTGTTACATTTTTATCCCAAGATTTTGCAACCCATTTTGTCAATTATCTAATGTAATCCTGGACGCTACGCTTCCTCTGCCAACCTGGGGAGAGCAACATACTGACCTCATGATTCCTTCTATGCATGAGGACTCCAAGCCACTTCTTTTCACCTGACAGGGGGGAGTTTCCCGACAGTGCTTAATCCATCCATCTTCAACCGCTTATCCGGTGTCGAGTTGCGAGGGAAACAGCTCCAGACTTCCCTTTCCCGAGCAACATTAGCCACTTCTTCCTGATGGATCCCGAGGTGCTCCAAGGCCAATGTGGAGATATAATCCCATCTGTTCTTGGTCTGCCAGGGGGTCTCCGCCCAATGCAGCGAGGACCTCCCTAGGGAGATGCTCGGAGTCGGGGGGCATTTGTACTAGATGCCCTGAACTCGCCCTATCAGGGAGAGGCTGGCCACCCATCTGAGAAGCGTAAAATGAAGTGTTAATTATTTGTATGAATTTGCATGCTCAAGTACAGTATGACCAAACTTTCTGTTGTTATTGTGTTAGTAACATGTTGCATCATAAAAACTCTCTGTTGTCACGTGTTAGTAACATGTTGCATCATAAACCTTTCTGTTGTCACGTGTTAGTAACATGTTGCATCATAAAAACTCTCTGTTGTCACGTGTTAGTAACATGTTGCATCATAAAAACTCTGTCACGTGTTAGTAACATGTTGCATCATAAAAACTCTCTGTTGTCACGTGTTAGTAACATGTTGCATCATAAAAACTCTCTGTTGTCACGTGTTAGTAACATGTTGCATCATAAAAACTATCTGTTGTCACGTGTTAGTAACATGTTGCATCATACAAACTCTCTGTTGTCACGTGTTAGTAACATGTTGCATCATAAACCTTTCTGTTGTCACGTGTTAGTAACATGTTGCATCATAAAAACCTTTCTGTTGTCACGTGTTAGTAACATGTTGCATCATAAAAAACTTTCTGTTGTCACGTGTTAGTAACATGTTGCATCATAAAAAACTTTCTGTTGTCACGTGTTAGTAACATGTTGCATCATAAAAACCTTTCTGTTGTCACGTGTAGTAACATGTTGCATCATGTAAAAACTCAACGCAAGGTGGTTTGTTATACGGTGGTGATCGTCCTGGCAGATGTGGCAAACCTTGCAAGCACAGCACTGACCATTGCCATTCAGAGGGACTGGATTGTGGTCATCACCGGCTACAACCGCGGACACCTCGCTGGTGAGAGTATTTTCTGTATACTAAATAACTGGAGACCCCTGTTACTGAACAAACATTATACTAGAAAGTGCAACGATTACTCTCAGAATGTAGAGCTTTAATCACTGATGTGCAATACCTGAATAACAAACTCTCATTATAAACCTTGCTATGTATGTCCCATTGATGCCTTAGGCCGAATCTGGGAACGCCTTCTAGGGCCTGAGCTAAGGTTTCTGAAAACCTTCAAATTCGTATTAATTTTTTTTTAAATAGTTATATTGCTACATGTATAGCAATAGCTGATGAGACACAGAGGGTGCGTCGGCATCAAAGGTAGAACAACGTATAGGTTGCACCAGGCGTCAATGGGATATATCATGATCAACGCCACAATTACTTATTGTTGCTGTCAGGCAGAAACCTCCTATCTCTATTTTTATTTTAACTTTGTGTTTTTTTTCATACATTACTGCCCTACGTGATAATGCTACAGTGTCACACAAAAGCATAAACAGTTGCAGGTCCACAAGCTCGAATTGCGTTGCGAATTTGAGCTTGTAGATTGGCTACTTTTGCTGTTTGCTGTATTGACAAGTAACAGTTTTTGGACATTATGAGGTTTCCACCCGACAGGGGCGATAATGAAACTCCCTCCAAATAGCAGGGAAGTACTAATGACTGTACTTATGTCGCACATGAACCTTTGCATTGGGTTGATTTGTCGTCATGGAAGGAATGAACGCCACCATGAGGCGGATCGACCAGGTAACCAACATCCTGGCCCCGCTGGCGGTGGGCCAGGTCATGACCCTGGCCTCCAACGTGGTTGGCTGTGGCTTCATCCTGGGCTGGAACCTGGTGTCTCTCATCGTGGAGTTCATCTTCCTGTCCCGGGTGTACCGCATCGTCCCGGCCCTGTCCGTCAAGCCGCCCGCCCCGGAGGACGACCAGGAGTGTGTGCCGTCGCTCAGGGAGAGGAACCGCTCACGAGGTGCGGAGGTGTCTACTCACTGGATGCTAAAAGTAGAGGTTTTGGGGCCAAATACAGGCTTATAAAATGGTGCATTTACAACAGTGCTTCCCAAACTTTTCAGGTCGAGACCCAAAAGGGAGCTTAGACGTTTGCTCAGGACCCAAACTAGTGAAAATAGCATATCTTCTTTATTTTAAAAGTGAAATGAGTTCTGTTTCTTGCTCTTGGACACTTCAAAGCTAACCCAGGGGGTGCCGGGGATCAAGAAACTTGTTACGGTTCCCAAGGGGCTGCCCAGTTTACATTTCTGTATGTGTCTGAAAACATGATTCCACTCATCCTTTCTGGGGTTTAGCATCAGTCTAAAACAGTACTATAGTATAGTATAGGGCATACCAGGGGCGGCCATTTTCTGGTTCCATCGATCCAGACCCCATTAATTTTTCCCATAGAGATCTCCAAAAATCAATTATTTTAAGCCTAGAATCTAGCCATCTAGCATCCTGGAGAATCATGACCATAGTACATTTGATTGTGGGAAGAAAGAAATCACACCCGTGTGAACTGAGCAGTGTGTGTGTGTGTGTGTGTGTGTGTGTGTGTGTGTGTGTGTGTGTGTGTGTGCGCGCGCAGTGTGTGTGTCATATAATTAAATGATTCCCTTTTAGCGCTGACAGACTCCTCTTCTCTTCTCCCCCTCAGAGGCCGAGGCCAGCAGGGAGGAGGTCCCTGCCGTGGCCGAGGACACCAGCTGTGACCTGAGCCTGCACCTGAAGGAGATCACCAACCTGCCGCTGTGCTTCCAGAGGTTCCGCTGGCTGCTCAGCACCTGCAAGGACGGCTGGAGCGCCTACTACCGGCAGCCCGTCTTCTTGGCCGGCATGGGCCTGGCCTTCCTCTACACCACCGTGCTGGGCTTCGACTGCATCACCACGGGCTACGCCTACACGCAGGTACGGGGATGGTAACTTATAGTTCATTAGAGGCCCATTGTGATGCGATGTGTGTTTTCTTTTTTTTAAGGTCCAAAAGTGAAAATGCTATGTTGTGAGCAAGTTCATACCAACCTACAAAAATGTGCCTTTTATTTACTTTTATTTTATTTGGTTACTGCATTATTTGGCAACTGTATTAGTATTAGTGAAAGGCAGAATATGATAAAACGGAAAATGGAGGGGGAAAATATAATGAAACATATATAACCTGTATTTCTTTATTTACACTTTGTCTCTGTCGGGTGTCCAAAACTGTTCAAAAACGGAAGATCTACAAGCTCAAAATGTGTTGCTTTCGTTCTTGTAGATCTGCTACTGTTGATGCTTCTACGTGATGCTGTAGTATGATCAAGTAGGGCGTCAATTTACGAAGAAATCTGTAAACGTAGCTAAAATATGGAGATAAGAAGTTTCTGCCCTCTTGTCTGTCTGACAGCAACGCTGTGTAATAGGACTAAATCATGAATACATTCACAATAATGTCATAACGTCTGACCGTTGCATCATCCCCTACTACACCAACGACAACGACGCAGGGCATCAGCGGCTCTCTGCTCAGCCTGCTGATGGGCGTGTCGGCCATCACGGGCCTCATGGGCACCGTGATGTTCACCAAGCTGAGGAAGGCGTACGGCCTGGTCAACACGGGCATCATCTCCAGCTGCCTGCACCTGGGCTGCCTGCTGCTGTGCGTGTGCTCCGTGTTCGCCCCGGGCAGCCCCATGGACCTGAGCCTGCTCATGCCCCACACCGACGGGGCCAACTCCTCCTCCTCCTCGGCGGAGGTGGCGGGCGGCCAGAGGCAGAAGCACACCTACCCGTTCATGGTGGGATTACACACGATTCATTATCACACAAATAATTACGATTACGTTTCTTTATATTTTGTTTGCCTTTAGGCTTCGTAATCACAAATTGCACAGGGCAGACAACTTAAGGGCAGTCCATACTCTCTCCGACCACCGAACTTTTCGTCGGTAAGATCAGACTTTAATTTCTTCTCCGAAGTTGAGTTCGGAGAGTCACATGATATGGGAGTGCAGCTTTCAGAACAAAAATTCGGAGGAATGCGTTTCAGAAGTTACGAGTGACGTCATGTTGTAGTTGTACCAGAGCTTTCTGACGAAAAGTTTGATGGTCGTAGATAGTATGGACTGCCCTTTAAATATACAAAAGATCTGAAAGATTCATACAACCCATCACAAAGTGAATGATATTTTTGAGAAATGTATGGACATTTTTCAACGTGAAAACGATTGACGATTGATTGAATTGTTACGATTATCTCAAATAATTGTGATTATAGGCGATATGTAGTCATTGTGACAGTCCTAGGGCTGTCACCATTACACATTTAAGTCGATTAATTGTCACACAAATAATTGCAAATAATCTACAGTTCACTGTAGATCTGCTATTTCTGCTCTTTTATGTATGAACATTTTATTGCGACCACCATTGCAATTAGACGATTCTATGTAATAATTGTGACAACCCTATAGGTGGGCATCAACCAGCCACTGCTGCCCGACCGCTCGTCCATCCACTGGACCAACAACACGGTGCTGTTCGACACCGTTCCCGTCAGCAACACGCCAGAGTCCTACATCTCCATCATCCTGCTGTTCCTGGGCGTCATCACGGCACGCATCGGTGAGTGAGACCACACTGAGTCACATCCTACGGGGATCTTTTGTTACATTCTACGGGGATCTTTTGTTACATTCTACGGGGATCTTTTGTTACATTCTACGGGGATTATTGTGGAATTTGGTATTATGCCGCGATTCACTCGACTCACGATACGATTCCTATCACGATACTAGGTTCACTAGGTTTTTAAACACAACATTATTTGTCAGACAAATGACCGACAAAGGTTATTATTATTTCTCTTACACAAATCCAGTATTTTCTTCTCTATTTTTTTTTGCATTACTGTGTTTTCTCTTATCCTCTTTTCAATACATAAAAACTGAAAACTATGTTTTGTCAATTCTCTTACAAAACGGATTCCAAAATAATAATTTCCCTTACACATGACTCATTGTGCTGTTAGTTAAACATACTTAAAGGCCCGCTGACACGCCCCTCGGGAGATAAGAACGGCTATCAAACAATGCTATCATGATTGTGACGTCAGAGTGTGACAAGCTTTCCCCATCGACTTCTATGCGGGCTCGCCAGGCTTGGTGGCCGTAGTAGCATAGCAACTTATGCTACTATTTTGGTGTCACATTTAGAGTCATAATTGCTATAAATGTATTTGAAAAAAAAAATGTTTTCGCTCGAAAATCCTCGTTACAATGACATTGAGTTGACGTGTAAGTTTTAGGGTAAACTGTTGCATAATCGCAATCGTGACGAGTTCCATGCTCTCCGTCTCCCCCCGCTGACACTCAAACACGGCTAAGTGCTGAACAGGGCTCCGCAGCACGGAGCTTCACAGGTTACCACTGCCTGTCTAGCGGGGGGAGACGGAGAGCATGGAACTCGTCACGCGAAATTGCGATTATACAAACAGTTTACCCTAAAACTTACACGTCAACTCAATGTCATTGTAACGAGGATTTTCGAGCGAAAAAATATATTTTTTCAATTACATTTATAGCAAATATGACCTAAATGTACCGTCAAAAACGCTAGCCTGAGCTAGCAGCCACTTGTTGCTAGCGCGGCGCGCTGTAGCCCTGTTTCAAACAGTTTCAAACAGTTTTCAGTCAGACCACGTGATGTGCTGTACCACCCATATTAATTTCGGGGCGTGTCAGCGGCCCTTTAACTTAACCCAAAAACAAGACTCTCTTTTTTTTCTATAAATTATTTACACCCCATGAAGCCTTGAATTCATGGAGATAGGAGGTGCCGGTGTTATAGGAGACCATTGCAAAGCTATATAAAATAAATATAAACGTCAATCACTGAGAGGCCTACTGATGATCCAGGTTCAAAGAGAATGTTATTAACTTAAATTAATCAAATATTATATTATACAGGAATGCTAAAAATCTCTGTGCATTCAAGGCTTCATGGGGTGAGTAATTGATAGAAATCAAGTAGTTTTTTTGGGGGGTGAAGTATTCCTTGTGTTTTTTTTGTTTTTTTTGCGGCTTACGCCTTTTTATTGATTTTTGAAGGGACAGACAGTAGGCTGACAGGAAACGGGAGAGAGATGGGGGATGACATGCAGTAAAGGCCGTGTCGGGCTCGGGAGTCGAACCCGCGGCACACTGCGACTGGATTACCAGTCCGGTGCCCAGACCGTTACGCCACGGCCTGGGCGGTGAAGTATTCCTTTAACGAAGACCAAGAGTCTATAAGCCCCTCTAACAGAAGGTTGGGAACCTCTGCTCTAGCAGACCCAACCACTGTTGTTGCTTGCCCACCATGGTATCAGCAGTGGTATATCGTTGCTTACCCAACATGGTATCAGCAGTGGTATATCAGGGCCAAATTGTTGTAGAATTTGTTATATTTTATGTGCACCTTTTGGCCTAAGGTTGGTCCAGGAGGAAAGGTCACGGGGTCACCAGAATCAGTAATATTCAGTATAGAGTTCATCTTCTGGTGGAGGACGATGTTGCACAGCAAATCCCTTGGCAATCCAGCCAGAAGTTTTTATGAAATATCTTGAGCAGAATACAAACCCAGGATTTGGCAATTCTTTTTTTTTTTTTTTGTGATCAAGTTTTTTATTTTATTTTTTGTTAAAAGAAAGAAAAAAGGGGGTTTCCCCCACCCCACCCTCCCACCCACCCACCCACCCCACAGGTTGAACAGCTAAACAGACAGGGTCACAATACATCGAAAATAATCATAATAATAATAATAATAATAATAATAATAATAATAATAATAATAATAAACAAGGAAAGACTGATACTTCACAACCGGAAAAATCAAACCAAGAAGGGGGGAAAACAGTCATCAGAGACGTTGGCATGACTTAAGTTTTTCTAGAGCTGTGGACAGGACGTCAAGTGTGCTTTCTTGTGCCCCGTTGGATCGAGCTATAGAGAGTTCCAGAAAGATCATGTCCATTAATGAGAGGATCCATTGTGAGGTCTCAAGTTTATGGGGAGGTTTCCATCTTATGACAAGCAGTTTCTTTGCAGCTGTCAGTCCTAAGAGCAGGAGTCTTCTACGTGGCATTGTCAATGTCAACCCAATCGCTGAATCATCATTCAACAGGAAAATATTAGGCAAGAGGGGAATTCTAGTTCCCATTACCTCAGTTAATACTTCTGAAACTTTAGACCAAAAACGATTGACCTCTGGACACTCCCACATCATGTGCATATACGTCCCCAGTTTGTTATTGTTGCATAGGGTGCAAATGGGTGTCGTACAGAGCTGGAGTTGGAACCGTTTTCTTGGAGTTAGATAGAATCTTTGGATAAATTTTAAATTCAACATTTGATAGTTATAATTTCGTGATGAGAGAGAAATATTTTCCCAAGTTCTTTTCCAATTGGTCGGCCGCTGCCAACTCTTTAGATCGACATTCCAGACTGTAGAGACACCCATTGGCGGACATGTAGATTCTCTTAACTTCTTATACAAATAAGATACAAAGCCTTCAGATTTAGGAATCTTGGTTATATAATCAAAAAGTGGGTGAACAGGTAGAGCATTTCTCCACGGCACCTCATGTGCTCGAAGAACTGCTCTTAACTGTAAATAGAAGAAGAAAGAGGTTGTTGGTAAACCATAGCTGTTCTTAAGGTCTTCAAATGATCTTAAACCCTCATTATTGAATATGTCAGAGAGAGTATGGATGCCACAACTGGACCAGGATGGAAAGACCAAGGGTTTGCGTTCTAAGCACAATGACGTGTTTTTAAAAATTGGTGTATGTATATGCCATTTAACATTCCATTTTCCAATTTTTTCGGCTTGTTGCCATATATGAATGGAATGAGATATGATAGGACCAAATTTATTTTGGCAGTATTTACTCAATGTGCCACTGAACAGAACTTCATTCAATTTGTAGGGTGTGACTATACTGCGTTCCATCAGAAGCCATGGGATATTCTCTTCTTGGGAAAACCATTTCTCAAGTGAGCGGATGGCAAAGGAGATGTGATATAATTCTAAATTGGGCAATTCAAATCCACCTTGTTGCTTACTTTGGTAAAGTATTGTATTCCTCAGCCTTGGTCGTTCCCCCTTCCAAATGAATTTTGTAACCAGGCCTTGTATCTGACTCCAGTAACGGGGAGGAGTAGGTAATGGAAGCATACTTGATATGAAATTGACCCTTGGTAATACGTTCATATTTATAATGGATATTCGACTGCTTAATGTTAATTTTTGATTGATCCATCTGTCTAGATCATTGCAAATGGAATTGCGTAAGGTGTTGTAATTAGTAACGGCAATTCTATCAATAGATGAGAGGATATTTATTCCTAGGTATTTAAAGGTCGAAACCTGAGGTATTTCGGTTTGCAGTCCTGGATATGTGACTGCCTTGCCTAGGGGTAAAAGGGCACATTTCTTCAGATTTATTTTATAGCCTGAAAAAGCACTATATGATGAAAATATTTCCATAATCAATGGTAAGTCACACTGTGTATTTCCTAGGTATAATAAAATATCGTCTGCATACATTGATATATGGTTGCAAATGTTCCCCACCATTATGGGAGTTGATGTTTGTAACTGACGTATTTTCTGTGCTAATGGTTCGAGTGAAATAGCGAATAGCAGCGAGGAAACTGGGCAGCCTTGTGGAGAACCTCTGCTAATTGAAAAGAGGGATGAAAAATGGCTTCCAGTCAGTACCTGGGCAAAAGGTGTATTGTATAGGGTGTTTAACATACTTAAAAATTGTCTGCCAAAACCCATACGCTTCAGTGTAAACCAGAGAAAGCTCCATTCTAAGCGGTCAAAGGCTTTGTCTCCGTCAATCGATACGACTGAAGGAGACAAAGTGGAGTTAGTTGCGGAGGATATAACATGAAGTAATCTCCTTACGTTGTCAGTAGCTAATCTGTGTTTTACAAAGCCTGTTTGATCCGGGTGAACTAATTGGGGTAGAATATTATCTAATCTTAAAGCTAGGGTTTTGGCAAACAATTTTTTGTCTGAGTTTAATAGAGATATTGGTCTATAGCTTGTACAGAGTGTGGGGTCTTTGCCAGGTTTGCACAGAAGTGATATGATGGCTGTCTTAACATCTCTATTAAAAGAACCTTCCTGAAGAGCTTTATGAAACATATTGAGTATTAAGGGTCCAAGGTCGTCCCAGAAGGTGAGATAGAATTCTGGTGGGATGCCGTCCAATCCAGGTGATTTACCCTTTTTCATTTGCTTTAATGAGATTAATATTTCCTCTATTGTTATTTGGGTGTCGAGATTATTTTTCTCCTCAGCTGAAAGGCTTGGTAGCTGTAAATCATTAAAAAATAAATTCATATTTTCTGAGGAGTCATTAATTTCGCTTTGATATAATGTTTGATAATATTTTTCAAATTGTTTGTTAATTAATGGGGGGTCATGTAAAAGGGAGCCATCTTCTGCCTGGATTGAAGGTATATCCGCTAGCCGGTCATTATTACGCAATTTGCTGGCTAATAAAAAGCTTGGTTTGCTACCATCAAGGTAGTGAGATTGTCTTGATCTATGGATTAGGAATTCTGACCTTTTTGCGATGATTCCGTTTAGCTGAACTTTAACCATTGATATTTCCCTATCTCGTTCGATTGAAAAACTAGCATGTTGCTGGTGAATTAATAATGCATAGGTTTGTTCTAGGCTGGTGATTTCTCTTAGTCGTGCTTTGTTTTGTGCTGATGCAAACGAAATTGTATTATTCCTTATAAACCCCTTGGTGGCGTCCCACAGAATCCGAGCGTCCGAAACTGAGTCTTTATTAAAACGTACAAATTCTTTGAGGGAGTTTCTAAACTGCTCGCAAAATGAGGGGTTCTGTAAGAGAGTGGTGTTAAACCGCCATCGGGTTGCACGGTTGGGGTTTTTATCAAGCATTACAGTGCATACATTTGCGTGGTGGTCTGACAGTGACATGTATACTATTTCTGCCTTGGAGGTCATGTGTGTTATTTGGGGAGAAACAAGCATAAGGTCGATTCTAGAGAAAGAGTGATGTCTTCCGGAGTAATAAGTATAGTCCTTTTTGTGAGGGTTGTGTTTGCGCCATATATCTACGAGGGCATACTGATGCATCAAATTCTTTACAGCACGAGTGCTTGGTGAATTAACATTAGTCCTGGATGTTCTGTCTATGGTTTCCACGGCTGTATTAAAGTCAGCCCCCAATATGATTTTAAATTCGTTCATTTCGTTAATAATCGAACACAACGATACGTAAAATAAGTTGTTATAGGTATTGGGCGCGTACACTGAAATAAATGCAATTTTTTGTCCATTAATAACAGTTTTCACATAGGCAATTCTTCCCTCTTGGTCCTTTCCCTTTTTAATAATGCTAATTTTAAGATTTGACCGAAACAGAATAATTACTCCTTTTGTTCTATTTTGGGCTGCAGAAAAAGCTGCTACCTTAAAATCAGCATTGTTTAATTTACAGATATCGTCATTTAGTAAATGTGTTTCCTGCAATAGTGCAACATCTACAGCTTTCTCCTTAAAGATGTCCAGGCATCCACGACGTTTTTTTGCATCATTGATGCCTTGAACATTCCATGAAAAAACATTTAATCTAACCATAATTCATGCGTATGGGGTATTCAATCAGGAAATTAATAAAAACATGTCTGTGGCCATAGAAATATAAAAGGAGCAGATAACAAAATATAATAGAAGAAATGTGCAAATCAAAAAACAAACCTAGACTAATTGAATCCCAAATCCATTTGCTGTTCAACCTGCCCTCCCACCCCTCCCTCCCTCCCAACCCCGAATAGGACAAATATATCATTTTATAAATAAAACAAAAAATAATACAAAAAGGAATTGTTGTCCTACATTGACTCTTATAACTCCACCTCATCTATGTGGAGCTGCAGCACGTTAAAGTGGAGAACAGAAAACGCTTTTTTGCGCCGCTTCATGTCTAATTAATTTAAATGATTCCCCGCACATTGTCATTGACCATGTCGCATTTCTAAGTAGGCTATAGTACAATTAAATTATTCGATTACTGTGTAGGACAGTGGTTTTCTAAATAATGTGTTGTATAGCCTACTCGCTTTAAGAGGGGAACACCATAAAGGGAGAAAATAAAAAAGAACAAAACGAAAAGGAAATTGCTTAGGCTGTTAGTGTGGCTATCATACCCGCAATTGATTGTGGGTTTGTTTAATCGGTGCTGTCGTCGGGTTGTTCTGTTGCGCTGTTTGGATTCGTTAGAGTGGGTTTCACCTGTTGATCATAGAACTCCATCGCCTCCGTGGCCGAGGTAAATGAATGTTTTTTATCCTTGAAAGTTACCAGTAGCTTAACGGCTGGAAAGGCGATGCCGTTCCTCAGGTTGGCTGATGTTAGAAGGGCTCTTACATCCTTGAACTTGGCCTGTAGTTTCCTCTGCTCGGCTGGGATGTCGGGGAAGATTCGTATTTCTTGTTCTTCGTATTGTAGTTTGCCCTTCGCGGCTCCCACCAGGCGCTGGATCGTACGTTTCGTCTCGAAACTGTATAATCGAGCGATCATACAGCGCTTTCCGTCTGTAGCTTCTGGTCCCGTGCGGTGGGCAATGCTCAGTAGCGGGTGCGGCCCCAGCTCCTCTTCGCCGAACAGGTCGTACAAAAGTTTGGTGACAAAGGCAGTTGGTTTACCTGCCTCCACTCCACGTTTCAGTCCAAGGATGCGCAGGTTGTATTTTCTGCTGTTGTTTTCAAGTGATAATGTCTTTTCTTTTAACCCTTCGTTCTCCGCCAGTAAGGTATTGTAGCTTTGTTCAAGTGAAACCAGGCGCTCGTCTGTGAGATTTGCAGCCGTCTCCAAGTCGCTCACTTTGGAGTTGCACTCTTGCTGTGTGAGATTTAGCTTGGATAACTCCTCTTGTATCGGTTTGGCAATTTTGTAGTCCAGTGGTTTTCCAAGTGGGGTTGGATCCACATCAATGAAAAAGCAAACAGTGACTTACATTGAAAGCAATTCAAAAGGCACATGGCAGACATCAATAAACACAAGATCCAGCTGCTATGTGTTTGGAGACGAAGGGAGAAAGCCCTCCTGCAGCCCTGTGTTTATAGTAAGCACCACAAGAACTTTGCTTCTAGAGCTGGTTCCGTTCTAGCTGCGAACCGACTTGCATTTCCAATAGTTTTAAGCAGAACAATTGTAATGCAGGAGTCCCATGTTTAATTATTTATTTACGTAGGATTGCTTTTGTCATTGTTTATATCACATCTGCATCTTCCAACCTGTAGAAAAGTGAGTAAGTGACCCACCCACTTTGGGTCCCAGTTCAGGGCAAGAAAATATTTTGGTTTCAGTTCTGAACCAACCTTTAGGGTTCTGTTGTCGTTGTATGTTTGTTTTGTTTCAAAACTTAATTCAGGATATGCTGTTTGTCAGTGTCACTTCCCTGTTAGTGTAGGACTATACATTTTTTTATTTTTTTATTTTATGCTACCACACTATTTTGCATAATTATGGTGGTCATATGACATATGTATGTCACGATTTGTAAAAACTGGCAGACCCAAAAGCAGAACACAGTCCAATGGTGTTTATTGAAAAAACACAGGAGAAAAAAAGGAGCTTGTAGATCTGCTATATTCGGTGTGGTCGAGCAGGCTGAGGCTGGTGGCAGGCAGGCAAGGCAAAGAAGTTGGTCAGAATATCATGAGGTTGTGAAACGATCTGGCATCGGCGCGGGGAGAAGACCAAACATTTATAGACTGGAGGATGATTAGCTGATGCCAGGCAGGTGAGGGAGATTAGGGAACTGGAACCAGGTGTGCCAAGCTGGGAGCTGGAGCCAAGCCTACACCCAAAACACACGCCCACTCACAAAGACACACACAGACACAGACACTGACAGAGACTGTGACAATGTAATTATATTATATTATAAGTAAACATATTATCATCTTTGGTATGTTCTGTATGGGTGTGTCACATATATTGTATTGTGTTATTTGATTTGATTTACTGTATACCCTGACATCTTGAATAAACAAAACTATGAGAAAAAAAAGAAAAAAGAAAAGAAAAAAATAGGGTTCTGAACCAATTCATTTTCAGTGGAAACATTAGGCGGGAAAAAGACAACGGTACCATTTCAACCCTGTGGAACGGAGGTGAAGTTGAAGTGAAGTTATAAAATAGCAATCGATGTCTTAATGAAAGTCAGTGTTAGGGTCTGTCTCCCCCCCTGATGTAGTACTTATTTTGACCTTTGACCCCCCCCCCTCCCCCGGTGTGTGTGTGTGTGTGTGTGTGTGTGTGTGTGTGTGTGTGTGTTTTTGTGTGTGTTTTTGTGTGTGTGTGTGTGTGTGTGTGTGTGTGTGTGTGTGTGTGTGTGTGTGTATTCCAGGCCTGTGGTCCTTTGACCTGACGGTGACCCAGCTGCTGCAGGAGAACATCTGTGCATCGGAGCGGGGCGTGGTGAACGGCGTCCAGAGCTCCATGAACTACCTGATGGACCTGCTGCACTTCATCATGGTCATCTCTGCCCCGCAGCCGCAGCACTTCGGCATCCTGGTCATCATCTCCGTCTTGTTCATCACCACGGGCCACACCATGTACTTCCTGTACGCGCGCAAGGCCAAGCGAAAACACCGCCTGGACACGTAAGGGGAGCGGAGCGGTGAACCTCAGTGTGCACCGAGTCCCAGTCCACTCTGCGCCTGTGAAACCACTCGTCTCTCTCTCCCGTTCCTCCGGCAGTGTCAGTGCTAAGCTAACCCCCCACTCCCCCCCGTCCGGCCATTCATCTCTGCACAAACCACAGCGAGCCTTCTGTCCTCCCCTTGGATGCTTTCGTCCTGCAGGGCCAAACGCCACAACTCAGGTGAAACCGGAGTGAGAGATATACCAACCACAACCCCTTCTTTCATATTATACAAGTTGATGTGGCCGCAACAGCAGATGCACTTTCCGCTCCCTCCATACACGAGATGTGTCCTAATCTCAGGCGCGAACAGGGAATGCGTGAAAATTGCGAAATTGTGCCACCGAGGCACTGGTGCGTGCCTTTTCTTTTTTCTGCAAGCCCCACAGGATTACTGCAAGAGCTCCTCGACACAGCGGTCGACTTGACTGTTAAAGTAACTCACGCACGTTTTTCATTTTCATTTTTTTGACAGATGGATTGAGGGATTCTATTTATTTATTCATTTATTTTTGTAAACTTCACAAAAAACTGGGCATTATGGAGATCAAACAATGACAATGATAGTAGAAGTAAGTAAGTAAAGTAAAACAAACACAAAAAGGCAAAGCAAAGCAAATCAATGGGAGACATGAACGTTTTCACAAGCGGCATAGATGTTACTGATCCGTCCACTTGGAAATACTCCAGGATGTCCAAAAAGGAACCTAAAGGGAACTTGCTGTTCGATTGCTAGATAAGTGACAAAAATGACAAAGGAATCCCCCGCCCCTTGATGGACAGAAGAGGAAGGACATAGCGCTGTCTTCCCCTGGCTTGTTTCTCTGTGGATGAATCAGGCAAACAAAGTGCCTCTCTTTATTTTATCTTTCAGACATAAGTTCACATGTAAACTTGGTTTATGAGTTTAAAACTTAGTTCATGAACATGTATACCTACCTAAAAAAAAAAGAAGAAAGAAAGGACCGATCCTAGCAATCAAAGCAAATCATGGTCTCTTGACACGGTTCAGTCAAAAACACGACTTTAATTGCTTGTGTACGTAGTTAAATGAAATGAGCTTTTAGGTATAAAACGGAGTGATATTAATGCGGTTTTAAAAGCGATCCTTTCAGTTTGTGCCACGTTTGAAATGACTTGACTGTTGTATGCTTAACTGCAGGTCTGTAAGACCAGCAGCAAGGGCAGTATTGTATCATATATTATGCTAGCATATTGTTTTAGTTCTATGGAACCAAACATGACCTTACCTCACCTCAGAACAACACAACTGACTTGGACATTATACTCTCAGCTGCTGTTTGTCTCATATTTCCTTTATACATTGTGTACAGTACAGTGAACTCTTCGTCATGCCAACCAGCACCACATCTCAATATATTTGTTTACATTTCCCTGTGATGTCTCAGTATTGTGCCTTGTTGTCCTCATCTGTTTCAGACTCTTTACGATAAAGGCAATAAACACGAATGACCATAATAACGTTGCCTGTGCTGAATTTACTAATGGCCTGAATCTCCTAGAATAATCTACCGATAATCCACAAAATAATTTCACGGTTATTATCTTTTTTTTAGTGCAGTCTTGTTTATAGGCCAACGCAGATGTGACTTGTGCCGTAAGTTCTCAATGCACATTTCCAACAGCAAACATTATGTTTCTTAATTTAACGAGATTATATCTTGTTCAAACGAGATAATATCTTGTTCAAACAAAATAATATCTTGTTCAAACAAGATAATATCTTGTTCAAACAAAATAATATCTTGTTCAATTCAATATTTTTCTTACCATGGCCACTCAGGGGCTCTGTAAAATCGGCCTCAGGTCTTAATTCATATTTTTTAAAGCACAATGACATAACTCATAACATTTACAGACACTAGACCTATACGTGCCCGTCGCAGTCGGCCACCGGCCTACTTTGGAACGATGCAATTTGGGAACCTAATGATATACGTTGTCATAGCACCCGTTTTAACTGTCACCCGTTGTCCCACATGGAGATCTGTGTATGTGCCTGTGTGTGAAGACTGCAAACTGAAAAGTGTACTTGACAATCAACTCGGCCCACTGGCAGAGCCTGATTGGTTGAGCCTCAATTGGCTGAGGCAGAGGCTGGAAATTGCACAGGTGAAAGGAGTTTGCCTCATTAGGCCCACTGGTAGAGCCTGACCAGAGCCTTTTGTGGTGGTTCTGGAGAACCGTGGGTCTGACCGACTCGATACCTGACACTGCACTCCCTGTGGAACGCGTGTGTCGAATGTGAAGTCGGTGGGTGAAACGATTCTCGAGTTACGTGCGTTACAACCATACACACATACACACACACACACACGCAGAGACGTGGCTCATTTATAGAGCGTCGCAGTCCCGCCCCCTTTCATGACGACGCCAGGCCCAGGAAATAATTACCATTGCATTTTTCCCATAGACATTTCGAAACGTATTTATTTAAAGACCTTATAAGCGTCCTACAAAGCCAACTCTTGTCGTGACAAACAAATAATTACAAAGAAGAAAAACAACAACAAAAGTGTTGTAACCTGCTGTTTTTTTCTACTTTCTAAATCTTTGTTTGGCACAAAACATTGTGTTTATTGTCATGATTTGTCACGACGAGAGTTGGCTTTGTCCGCGGCGTAAACGTCTTTAAATAAATACTTTATGAAAAGTCTATGAGGAAAATGAACGGCAATTTCTTTTCCGGGTCTCTCGAGGGGGCGGGACAGCGACGCTCTATAGTAGGATGTCTGTTGTAGAACACAACTTGAAGTGCTATTATAAATAAACATACAGATGATAATAGTAAACTGTATTGATATTAAATAATGCAAATGATAATAATACACTTTATTGATATTAAATAACACAAACGATAATAAACTTTATTGATATAGCATTGTTTTTTAAACAGTTACAAATAGCTTTAGTCACCATACCAACTTTTTGATGAGGCAGTATTGCTTTGCTTTAAAAAAGTACTATAGACGAATAACAGTCCACACTAATTATCCATAATGTATAAATGATGGATAAGGGGTCAGGACAACTAGGCCTTTTCGTGGAGGGGTCAGAATAATTTGACTTAAGGGCAGTCCATACTATCTACGACCATCAAACTTTTCGTCGGAAAGCTCCGGTACAACTACAACATGACATCACTCTCAACTTCTGAAACGCATTCCTCCGAATTTTTGTTCTGAAAGCTGCACTCCCAGATGATGTGACTCTCCGAACTCTACTTCGGAGAAGAAATTAAAGTCTGATCTTTCCGACGAAAAGTTTGGTGGTCGGAGAGAGTATGGACTGCCCTTTAGACTGTTATTCGTCTATAGTACTATAAAGTTTTCAAACAATTGTAGTGGAGTAAAAGTACAATATTTGCCTCTGAGATTTGAAATTTGGAAATACCTCAAAATTATACTTAAAGTATAGTACTTGAGTACATCTACGCTTAACCCATCCATGTGACCTGGTTCAGTCACGGCATGTAAAAATCACTTCAGCTTTCACTGCTTAATGCTGTAGGCCTATACTGCTTTCCAGAGAGCTGTCTATTATCTCACGTCTTCAATATTTAATGGATGGGTTTCTGACATCCTTATTCCATGGCTTCCCAAAGTATACATTACAGATTCTGCTGAGCGAGTCGTTTGGTATTCGTGTGTGAGGGTGGTAGAGAGCCGTTGACACATGGGTTGACCACGCATATATCAGAGGGTGCGTTCGGAAACAGTGCGCTCAGTGCGCTATTTCCGAACTCACCCTAAATGACGGAGCGGTTGCCCAAAGAGTAAAGGCTCATACATAGTCTGGATTTTCGGTGGTTAGGTGACCAGCGAACTACAACATGACGTCACGAGCCGCGGTGAAGAGCAAACCACCGCTCCAGCCCTCCTCTCTGTTTTTACCATAGAGTATTAAATGGATAGAGACTGAACTGGCGCGAAGCTCCGCCCCCTCCGCTATTCATGTCAGTGGAAGTTAGTGGCGTTTTGAAGCACCCGGAAGGTTGCCGGAAGGACCGTCTATTTCCGCATTTTTTCGCTGATTCAGCATTTGGACACCAAATTTTGGTGTCCAAATGCGGAAGTGCAGCTGGGCTTTAACATTGGGCGCTCGGTTGCACGGGGTTTCCTCCATAGACTGTAAAAAATATGGACAAAGCGTTCGCCGGGTCTAACATGGACGTAAAATGAAGCCTGTTATTCCTGCACTGTAAGTCGCCATCTTTCTAGATCCGTTTGGTACCAGCTGGCCATTGGCTGACTCCGTTTTGGACCAGCTGGCCATTGGCTGCCCAGACAACGAGGCGGGACTTCCCCCCTTCTTCTCCGTTGGTTTTTATTTTGACTCGAGTGGGAGGGGAATCCCGATCATAGACTGTAACGGTAGCCACGCCCCTCAGAACATACGCGATGTTTTTTTTTCTTTATGGTCATTTTTTTAATTAATGGGACCATAATTTTCCAAAAAGAATATTATGACATTAGAAATGAGACTTTAAACTAGTGACTGGAAGAAGAAAGTATTCATGACCATGTTTATTAAGGTAATACAGTCTAGGTGAAGTTGGGCCAAAATACATGGGCCTCTATGGAGCTATGGGGCTTTTTGGGTCCAGTCCAGCGCCACAACAGGCCATTAATATGAACTACCGATTTCAAATGAGGCTTCACGAAATATCTGGCTGACTGCCCCCCTGGTTTCCTCGTCAAGAATCCACGGGTCCGCCTGCAGTCCTTCCTCTTACCACTAGGGCCCAGCGCTTCAACATTGGAGTGCATAGCTGGCCCGTTGGTTTTTACTCACCACCGCTCAATGTTATTTCAGCTCCGGTGGTCAGCTCACCACTGGAGCGGTGGTCAGCTCACCACTGGAGCGGTGGTCACCTCACCACTGGAGCGGTGGTCAGCTCACCACCGAAAATCCAGACTACGACCGCCCGCGGTAGCACTAAGGTGTAAGTAAGTAAGTAGCCTTGCCGAGCCATGAGGCCCATAGGGCAGGAGCCTATCTCCTGTTTCTGTAGCGTGAGGCAGCTTGATGTACAAGTACACCCCCTGGACATGACGCTAGTATGTCGCAGGGACTTACCCCCAATCCAACCCTTGATGCCAAGTGTCAAGCAGGGAGGCACTGGGTCCCATTTTTAGAGTCTTTGGTATGACCCGGCCGGGGATCGAACCCCGACCTCCCAGTCTCAGGGCGGACACTTTAACCACAAGCCCACTGAGCTGGCACTAAGGTGTAGGAAACGGAAATGGTGGGCCTTTTATTTTGAAGTTTCACCCTGAAACGCTGGCGCTGAAGTTTCTAAACCAATCAGAGCGTTGCATCCCTCCAGGCTATGGGGTCTCAAAGTCTGTGACTTCCTGCACGAGAATTTCATTTGTAAACTAGAAAAAGTGCCCTACTGGGCACAGGTCTCCACCAGGATCCACAGATCCGTGCAGTTAGAGGTAAAAACACTTTTGGGCCAGTTATAGCGCCACCTTGAGGCTGAGTTGAAATTGTTCATGTGGCATTTCGTCCTCGGCCTAGTGGGAATGTGGGTGCACAATTTCACGGAAATCACGCGATGTGTTCATGATTTGCAGCATTTTGTTTGAAACTGAGCACTCCTGTGATTTTTGGAAGCCAATCTTAACCAATCAGGATGGAGTCTGAGAAATCTGAAAGACCGGTTTGGTTGAATGGCTCTAGAGAGACTGTGTACCAATTTGCGTGATGTTTGGACAAAATCTGTAGGTGTACTGTGCAAAAACTAGTTTTGCACAAAGCGGCCTCCTGGTGGCGCTATAACAGGCCGTTCTGGAAAGTTTGGGGCAGAGGTTCATGGTTGGCATCCAGGGAGTGTGTGTGCAAAATTTGGCATCGACCGGGTTAACGGTGGCTGAGATTAGCTGGTCACGGACGGACACACGGACACACGGACGGACGGACGGAGTGCAAAACATACTCTCCCCATGCCTTCGGCTGGTGGAGACAACAAAGTGAAAGAGAGACAGGGGGAAAAGCCAGCGGATTATTTCTAACCTATACACAACCTATATACATATTTTAGCGTGATGGTTACGTTTAAAACAAGTAATACACTGTCTGGATGTCATCTTGAATGAGATTAAAAACGGAGTAGTTCTTTAATCAAAACCAGCTGTGGAATAGGACAACGAAGCATGGGAATAAAACTGGTGAGCTTCATTTTTATTGGCTTTTATTGATGTACACGTCATCACGCAGCACGTTTTCGTTTTCAGGAAGTAATTAAAAAACATTTTTATGGACTTTTGATATAAAAACTCACAGAAATGATAATTTGCCCATTTTTGTGGCATCCATTGTTAGGTATGCCCATATGATGACCACGGATATGGTCTAAAAGTGTGAAAAACTTATTTTTCATTTCACTACACCTTTAATGCAATTTATTTGAGCAGTATTTTTTGTTGAATTATTCATGACAAAGTTGTACAGTATCCATAACATAAACAAGCAGCACGCTATAGCAAACAATTCACTAGTTATTTGTTTAAATAATTATTTTGAGCACGCAAAAAGTTGAAAAGTAGGGGAAATGCAGGAGAAATGCTCAAATAGTGGGCTGGCAGGTAGCCTATGTACATTGACCACTAGCTCTATTTGTTATAAGTTGTCTATAAATTCGGCTATTTGAAAATAGCCAAGCTGACAATGCGTAAGCGAGCTTGTAGATTTTCTTTCTTTCTTTCTTTCTTTCTTTCTTTCTTTCTTTCTTGATGACTTTTGAAAGAGGACATTCTGCTTCATGAGTAGTCTACTCAAGTAAAATGTGATTTCCGGACTACATTCTACATTGCATTATTGATAGAAAACTAAAACAAAAAAAAACTAAAAGTTTCCATTGGCACATGAGTAGACGAGAAATGTGCAATATAATTGTTGGCCAGCAGAGTTCATTATGAGCTGTCTGATAGGAGAGCATGTCCCCCGACCCCAACACACACACACACACACACACACACACACACACACACACACACACACACACACACACACACACACACACACACACACACACACACACACACACACACACACACACACACACACACACACACACACACACACAAACAACACACACACACACACACACACACACACACACACACACACACACACACACACACACACACACACACACACACACACACACACACACACACACACACAAATCCTGTTACCAATTGTGCTAGAGCTATGCTATGCTAGGCCTATTATGCTGACAAGGAGCTATGTCTAGAACAAGCAATTGGATGAAGCGCAGAGCCGCAGACACACTCTCACCTGCTCTATCTCTCTCTCTCTCTCTCTCTCTCTCTCTCTCTCTCTCTCTCTCTCTCTCACACACACACACACACACACACACACACACACACACACACACACAGGATAAGGATATTGTTGCTTTCTCCATATTCAAAGTTTTTGTGTTTTATTTTCATAAAATGCCCTGGCCTACATGATCGTACTACAGCGTCACACGAAAACATCAAAAGTAGCAGATCCACAAGCTCAACATTCCTCCTACGTGCTACTACAGTACATGATGTATATCAGGATAAAAGGAGAGTATCATTATAATAATAATAATAATAATAATCTCAAACTTATATAGCGCTTTTCTGAGTACCCAAAGACGCTTTACATGGGGGGGCTTTACAGAGGTAACAACAAATAAAAACAAAAAAAGGAGGGTAAAAGGAGAGTATCATTGCCATGCTTATTAACAGTTATCACACACATTCCACCTTATTAAGGACACGCTTACTGGAGAGAGTCTGACTTCAGGCACTTTGTCTTCTTTGCAATTCATTTGCCAGTTAAACTGGGTCAGAGTGGTGGTTGCACATTAAAAGCCTGAGCTGTGCTAATTTCCTCCTCTTACAGAAGAATACGCTGGGAGGGAACAGGCAAGAAGACAGAGCTGTTTTCAGAACACGCCTCGAATACAAAGAGTTTTGGCCCCAAAACACGGCTGCCCCGGGTGATATCCGGCGACCTCAGAACGGTCGCCACCAGGTAGTCCTAAGTGTAACCTCAGTAAAACTATGCCTATGTACCTAACCTTATTCCTAATATTAACCTCAGTAAAACTATGCCTAAACCTAACCTCATTCCTAACCTTAACCCGAGTAAAATGTATACAAGAATAAACTATAAACAATTCGGGCATGTGTGTTTTCGAGCAAGCGATCTACAAGCTCACATCGCGTTGCAATAACGAGGCTTGTTGTGACTGTGAGCAATGATTTTATTTGTGTAATTAAAATCAATGACAAGACATTGCACAGCACTACACATACAGTACAGTATAGGTGTTGTGAAATGATTCCGCTCTCAAGCATGGAGTGAAACATCCTCGCCAGCCTTCTTTTCAGTAATTTAACTCATACAGTAGCTTTGGGTTAAAAAATTGATGAGGAACTTCAGAGTAGCTCATTAGCATGTGCACTGGGTTAGTGCCAGGGAGATATTATTGCACCATGCATACTATTTCCTAGTCTTGCACTACTTCAATTCCTACCTGCATCAGATCATTATGATTACATACTTATCTCATCTGTCTATAATCATACTGTATTCTGTCAGTCTGTATGGTTATAGACAGATGATTACCTCTCCTTATATGAAATGAACACGACCCTGGTTTGAACTTTGACCAAATAACTTGATGATGTGTTGCGCACGCACACATGCACGCACGCACTCACACGCACACACAGTCACACCACAGCATTTCGGCCTGCCTCTCCTTCCACAGACATGAACTGTCACTGTTTCCCTCTACAAATTGAAAAGCATGCCTTGTCTTTCTGGGTCAACTACTGTACCATACATCACTGGTGCATCTGAGTTGTTGAGGTGGATTATACTGTAAGTGGCGGAGCAGATCGCATGCATCAAGAAGTTGTAACAGCGTATATAATTAATAGCTGGTGCTTAATGTGGTTGCAAACGCAAGCTCAGCATTGATGGATTGATTGAATACTTGGACAGAAATGCAAACAGCACAAGGTACAGTCAGACATCAAGGCTAAAAGGATAACACAAAAATGCATACATTATTTGGCCACGGTGCCCCAACTGAAAATCCTTCGTGTCAGGGACCCCCAGAAGAGTGTAAAAGATTTAAAGTTTTTTCGAAAATGTTCAAAGATAGCAGATGTACACGCAGCTCGCAGTGCGACACAAAGTTCTGTTTCATGTCAAAGAGCATGCAGAAGCAACATCTGACTGGAAGAGTCTGGACTCATAAAGATGATACAAGGACCTCAAAATGTGCTTATGTCTTCTCTTCATATAAGATGGCCAAATCCGCAGCTCTGTGCAGATACAAACACGTACAGAGAAGGACGTTCACATGTGGCACGTATCTCCTTGCACTACCTATACAGATTGGGGCCATTTCTCACCGGACCGTTTACTACGTCAGCACATTTGCACGGCCCGGTGTGGAACAACTGAAGGGCTTTGCTGCATGAGCCCAGTCAAGCGTCACATTGCTGACAGAGGGCGGAAAATATGTAATGGCAATATAGATAAAGTGGCCATACCGAAAATGAATGTCCTTGCTTCACCTGCATGGGTCCTGTATGTAGGTTATTGTTGTTGTTGGTGTTCATGTAATCATCTCAAGCGGTTGGCTCTGACAGGCTTCATATTGAACGGCTACAGTAACTCGTGACAAGGTGGGGAGATGTACAGTAGAATGTAATAAAGGCTCCTGGTGAAGGATGGAGGATTTATTTGTAGCAGCAGCCTAGACCTGGTCTCAGGTCAAAGTCTGTATGCTCACCAGTTAAACTCTGCTCTGAAATGTATCGCCAATCAAAAGCCAAGATCTGTACAAAGAAATGCAGTTTCTAAATCCATTGATGCTACACATTTACGACAGAGCAAACCTTTTAGAGGTCGGGTTGTGACTGTAAAAGGCTCAGTTTATCTTGCACAGTAGCAGTATTTATAAGCTTACTTTGCTAAACATATATATTTTAGAGGTCCCCATGTTTTCCCCATGAGAGGGTATACTCACTTGCAGTGCACAATTTAGTACTACTACTAACACAAAATTAGTGTTGTGGTATGCACATTCAATAATACAATGAATGTGCTATACGGACAGAGGCAAAGCAGTGACCTTCAGCTCAGTGTGTTTCTGTCAGAGTCACCCATCCACTGTTTGATTCAACCTCTTCTACTGTAGGCTACATCAGTGGTCCCTGTGGTGTAAAATAACTAAGTACATTTACTCAAGTATTGTACTTGAGTACAATTTTGAGGTAGCGTACTTGTACTGTACTTCACTGGGATACTTCCAAATTGGAATTGTTGTAAAAAGATATGTAAATTCCCCCAAATAATAATAATAGTCTATATTGTGCCCTCATGGATATTCATCTTAGTATCTTAGTACAGTATGTTCCAACAGAAAAATACATAATCATAGCACAAACATAGTTTGTTTAGTGCAGCAATGGCTGAAGGGACAAAACTCAACAAACCTTTTCCCATTTAAAAGTTCTGTATCTCCGTCGTCCAGATCGCAGAATCGCAGGATCGCAAGTGATGATGTACGGTATGATCAGTGTAATTTGCTACTGTGAGTGCTAAACGTGTTGTTCATAATCAGAAGGTTTGTGTGAGAAGTCCGATGATCTTAGAGGCAATAGGGGTAATACTGAAAAAATGTTAGACATGGTTATAAAAGTATTTTATAAGTAAACGTGCATGCATGTGCGAGTGCGTGGCCTGACCCTGCCCAGCCTCAGACCCATGATCCCAGCTCTCTCTCCTGCTTTTTTAGGGAGATTGTGAAACTTCCTTTCTACGAGGGAGTCTGCTTGGCCCCGTGGGCCAGATGTTTCCTGACTCCCCCCCCCCCCCCACACACACACACACACTCCCCTCCCTGACGGACGGAGAAAGCCACCAGAAGGGAGAGAGAGAGACTCAGCCTCTTACTCTCTCTCAGTCTCTAAACACACACACAGACAGGGACACCTGGAGTCAGAGCAGCAGTCTTCTCCACCACGCGTTGAGGTCCACAGTCAGCGGCTAGGAATTACTTAGACTGCAGTGGCCGTAACTCACCTTCACACACATACAGCGCGTGCACACACACACACACACACACACACACACACACACACACACACACACACACACACACACACACACACACACACACACACACACACACACACTCTTAGACTTTAACACACACTCTCTCTGTCTTTGGTCAATTGCACGTCTCTCTCTGGTAAGAGCGCTGAGGAGGAGAGCTTGCGGCGGGACAGGACAGGGATCTTTGAGGAGAGGAGAGTATGACGTGGGACTGCGGCCTGCGCTACATGTTCTCCATGCCCCCCGGGCTGCAGCAGCCGGGGGGTGGCGTGGGTGGGGGCGTCCCGCACGACAAGGAGGACCTGTCCTCCCGGCTGGAGATGGTCCAGAGGCTGGCCAAGGACGGCTGTCGCTTCCTCCAGAGCCACAGCAGCAGCAACAAGGCCTCGGACAGGACGGGAGAGGTGAGTGAGAGCACTCGCAGGCACAGGCACACATGGTTAGAATGGTGTTAGAACAAACATGGAAAACTTCTCATTCTGCTACTCTGCCAACAAAATGTGGAATGCCCTGACACCATCCATTGAAGTGTAACACTGGAATTCTTTCCAAATGAAAAAGGCCTGAAAAAGCATCTATCAGGAGACCACAGGGGAGGTTTTGTACATTACATATAGTACTTGCATTAGGTGATGACACCTTGTATTGTTATTTTTGAGGGGCGCTAGCCCCTCCTACAGGTTTAGTGTTTGTTTTTAATTCAATGTTTGTTTTAAAAACGCCATTGACAATGAAGGGAAAATGTACCTCATCTTGTCCCTAACACAAACATTAAATGCCATTAACAATAAAGATAATTTAATGTTTGTGTTGGCACCGTTTGTTTTATATCACCATTACATCACCTAATCAACATGAGTTAGACTTTAATATATTAGTGCCCCTCACTTCACACGGGTGTGATTTCTTTATGTTATGTTGATGAATTGAATAGCACCACAATGGAAACAAGTCCCTGCAGGAATTGTTTTTGTGTTATCCTATATTATGTTAGAATTTAATTAGCATGTAACATGCTGTTTACATTTCTGACTAATAAAGTATTCAATCAGCCCCCCCAACACACGCACACGCACACACACACACCGCACTGACTGCAGCACTCCAATCACGGTCCTGTAGGTTTTAAGCATTTAAACACATAATACAGTTAGTTGACACAGTCTAAGATCCCCCAACCAGATGATCTAAGGGTATACGTGTAACTTGCTACACCATTAACAGCATTAAAAGTTAGCAGTACAATCGATCCTGAAGGAGACTGCGGCAGCCAGGGAAGTGCAGCTAAAACAAGTGTTATGTGCTTAAATCTCCTTGTATGTACCTGTGATGAGCCTAGCTGCCCCATTCTGAACCAATTGTAGAGCTGATTAATTATATTAATGACGGGGTGCAATGGCTATTTGGAGCATTTTATTTTGTGGTTTCACTCTGAAACGGATAGCTGTGTGTTTTTGAACCAATCAGAGCGTTGCATCCCTTGAGGGTATGGGACGTAGCTCCACTACATGCGCGTGCGTTGAGTTTGTTTGTTTACATGTCACAGAGAGACGGGCAGCAAAGCTCGTGGCTTATTTCTAACCTACAGTATAATGTTTTCAGAGACATATTTTAGCAGGGAGGCATACTATGATCCGACGGAGCATGGTCCGAGGTGTGCTGGGGGTCGGGAGAGGGTTGGGGTTAGGTTTAGGTGTCTGCCCCGGGGGAGGTTAGGGTTAGGGTGAGGGTTTGAGGTAGGTTGTCGATCGGACCAATGCTCCGTCGGATCAAAGTATAGTAACCATTTTAGCGTGATGATTACGTTTAAAATGAGTAAAATGTATGTGTGTGCGTGTTGTATGTATTAACAGAAAAGCTGTGCATGGTGGGAAAGGTGCAGAGAGCAAACTGAAAAGAACAGAACTGGGGAAGGACTCGGGAAGCAGGCATTTATAGGGCGTCGACACCCGGGCCCAGGTGCGAGCTGATCATCATGATTAGGCTTTGCTCCCCAATCCTAATGAATAAAAAGAACAGAGGTTACATAGGGTAAACAGTACA
This sequence comes from Protomyctophum parallelum, assembly GCF_964188405.1. Classification (NCBI taxonomy): domain Eukaryota; kingdom Metazoa; phylum Chordata; class Actinopteri; order Myctophiformes; family Myctophidae; genus Protomyctophum; species Protomyctophum parallelum. The sequence goes on along the minus strand of NC_139698.1, from coordinate 29,194,618 downwards.
TAAACCAAAACCAGATAACCTAAGAGTAATATATAACACACAATATAGGGAACCGTCAAATCTATTTAAAAAAATAGATTTTTATGGATTTTTCATATAAAAATACACTATAAGATTGTTTATAGTTATTGTTTTGGCATAGATTGTTAGGTATGCCCATATGATGACCACGGATATGCTCTGAGGCTGCATTAGTAAAACAGATGCAGGTGGGGATACGAATTTCATCCAATCAGGACTCAGGAGAGAGACCTATATGCAGTAGGATAAACAAATGAAACCTAAAGTGATGAAATAAAAGAATGAGCAAAACTGAAACACATTTAACTCTTTTATTAGCTGTTAGCATGAATCCCAGTTCCAGGTGCCACCATACGCGTTCACTTTAAGATTAGGAGTGTGCCCGTCCCTCACACACACTCACTAGTCACTACACACGTTAGTATCATTGGCACAAGCACACACTGTTTACCTTTTGTCAGAAGCTTTTACATGGCGGGAGCGTCGTGGTACAAAGGCACAAATTAAATCCGAAATTTGGATGGCAGAATTAAGATCCACCAAGGACAGCTCTCCTGGATTACGATTTATGGACGTTTGAAAATCCTCCTTTCAACTGCTTTACACAGTGATTATATTTGCAATCCCATTGCAACCGGACCAATGTTAAAAGCTGCCGTGGGACTAAAGCATTATATAGACGGGGTATACATTGGGGTCCCTAGCGCCGGGGTCCGTATATATATGGACATGGGACAGAAAGAATGAAGCTGATAAATGGGTTCTCTCCCTTCAGTCTGAGACCCCTGTTTCTTAACTGAACAAACAAAACATGAAGTATGAAGTAATTGACTCTTGCTATTTTTAACAATCCTTATAGACAGAGTATAACGCAGACATGGAGACTCGACCTTAATTTGAAGCCAAGTGTTCGTTCGATCTTCTTATCACGGCTAGTCCTCTAATTATGTGTCTCATTAGGTTTATCCAGCTGAATTAGCATAGCATCACTTTCGTGTCTGGTGGAAACCTCATATGTCCAAAACGGTTATTCAGGATTCAAACTCAAAAACAGCAGATCGACAAGCTTGCAGATCTGCAATTTTTGATACGTTTGTGTGATGCTGTAGTGACAAGTAGCGTTAATTTACAAAACTATAAACACAAGTTAAAATGTGGAGATAAGAGGTTACTGCCCGACAACAATGATATATTCCATTACACTATTACAGTATAGCCTAACATTGCATAGCATGTTTTTGCCCTGGGCTGTGCAGGGCTGCCATGCGCTGCAGCAATGAGATAATTCATAGTCTCTCTCTCTCTGTGTCTCTCTCTCTCTCTCTCTCTCTCTCTCTCTCTCCGTGTCTCTCTCTCTCTCTCTCTCTCTCTCTCTCTCTCTGTGTGTGTCTCTCTCTCTCTCTCTCTCTCTCTCTCTCTCTCTCTCTCCCCCCGCGGGAGTCTCTTTCTCATTCATCTCAGCCATTATAATGTGATAATCTACCATAACTTTACATAGAGCTGCTTTGTTGGCAGCTTTATAGTCGCTTGTCTTTGTCATGTTGTACAACTTCCAGAGGGCAAAACTATGTGTGGTGCTGTCCCTGGTGTCCCTGCTTCTGCATTTAATATCCCCCCCCCTTAATGGTCATTAATTTCCATCACCGTTAGGGATATGTTTTTCCTCCTGCTTTTGGTCAGACGAACATGGACTATCATGCACCCTATATATAAGGCCTATAGGCTACATACATGTATTTATTATCTCCCGAGTCCACCTACTGTAGGCAGATTATCCCTTTGCATATAACGTGTCACAATTCTGCACACTCTGAGCTTGTATATCAGCTATTTTCCCTGCTGCAGCCTGCACCGTATTTGAAGGGCTGAAGAGGTTAAGAAAATGTCTCCCACTCTGTTTTTTGTTTTCTTAATAGAACCGTTTATCAGCCTGCAGGGCACTGGAGGACAAGTTGCTAAAGATATCCTTCTAAGGGAATGAGGAGGTTCAGTGATGCATTGAGCTTATCAGCACATTAGCTCAAATTAATGCCCATTTCTGTCTAATTGGTCTGTGTCTCAGAGGAGGACTGTGGACAGTTCAGAAACCTGCCTACCAGTGACAACATCAATGGGGACTCCAGTCTAAGGCTTTCTATTCCTGGAATGTTAGCATGCTATAATAGAAAATATAATTGTTCCCACGTTAATAAAAAATATATAAATCTAAAAGAAAACCTTGCCTAATGATGACTTGTGTCAGCCCTCGACACAGAAACTAAAAAGTTTTACTTTACTTTACTTGCCAATTAAGCCGTTGAGACACTTAACAGGCCTGATTGGCTCGAACTGACCTCATCGGCGGGCTCAGTTTTTCCTCTTCCTGTCATGCAGCTGTATCAGTGTATGTTCAACCTGCTGCAACAATGGCAGGAAGTTAAGGGCTGACGTACCAGGCACAGCCCCGCAGTACATGTTGACGTACCACATGCCCTGGCCTGAACCAGTGTTCAGTCCAGGGTCAGTACCAGTACCATACGTGACATATAGGGCTTGTTTTTTCGGTAAAGTCGCTTGGTAGTTGCAGGTTTGCGTATTTTGGTTTGCCGTGTTTCTAAAATGTAGTTGCTTATTTGGGCTTGCTACATATAATGTTGTTTAAGCCGGTGGTTCTCAAACATGTTCATGTCAAGCCCCCCCAAATTAATATGTGTTTGACCGCGGACCCCACCATCTGAAGATATTTAGTGCCAGGGATCACCATATAAGATTTATGTTGTTAAAATGCTTCGAAAACATTCACAATTTGTCACATTTACTCAGTATGGGCTCCAGTGGGACAGGTCTCTGACCTTCAATAAAGGCTGGGCCAGGGGTCCTTATCCATGTCCTCATCCACCACAATGACCTTACTGTGTATTGTGAGTCACTGCCAAACCGGGGTATACGACCTTTTCCTTGAGCAAAACACATGCTGTTACTGCGTATTATTGTTTGAATGGCACGTGGTCTGTCCACTGTATTGTACACACGAACAGAAAGTAAACAAGTACATTATACATTTTACATCCTCACATTGAGGTGTGTATATATATATAATATATATTGAACTTGAACCATTAAAGATGGTAACTCAGGCAAATATTTAAGTTATTAAAAAAGAAGCCTATCCATCATTGCCGTAGGGAAAATAAAATAAAACCTATCCTTCCCACGAAAAAAAAAAAAGATCCCTACCTACTCAGCCCAAACATGGAGACCAAATCGGAGACCAAAGTTTTATTTTGCTTGGCCTTAATACTTAATAGGCTACTTTTAATACTTCAAAAATAGCAGTTCTGCAATAATGCTTACTACTTTTACTTTAGCTATTTTAAGAATATTTTGCAGGACATTTACATTGTGGTATTGCTACTTTTATAAATTTATAATGTGATTACTTCTTCCACCTCTGCACATTAGTGCTTCCCTATGGTATAATGTGAATGAGAATAATATGTGTACACTGTACTTGTGTATACTTGTACTGTACACTCATTTATGTAATCACATGCCGTAGTAATGTTTAGTTGGCATGATATTATCCGGAATTGTCCAGATAATCTGGAGATTATATGGATGGACCGTTACCAGATTAGAGACAATTATTTTGAATAATCCAATGATGCTGCAATAATGCATGATACTTATATTAATACATAAGCTCACATATTAAAATAAATCCATGATCGTTCAAGCATGGTGGTCAGCATCGGCAGTGGAAAGCCTATACACCCTCGCCATATGTTTTTATTTTTTGTAATGGTAAAAAAATATATATTATTATTTTTATTATTAGTAGTAGTAGTATAGTAGTAGAAGTAATATTGCATTGCATCGCAGCCTTCCAATCAGCCTTGTCAATTATTCAGCCTCATCCTGTATGTCCACTTACCACTAGTTGGCAGCAGCTAATAATCACTGCAGGTACTCGACCTGTCATGTCACATTGACCTGTGTTGTTTGGTTGTAATTGTTCCCACTTCCCAGTGTGTGCACTCACTGCACTAGCAGCGCTGAGAGTTGCGATTGCATCCTTGTATAGCCTACTATATGCTGCCTTCCAGTTATACCTTAAAGTAAAAAATTGTTTAATCAAGCTGCTTTTGTGTATTTTTCTACTTGGCTGTGTATGCTGTTCATGCTTTGAAGTCCGATAATACACACACAAAAAAAATAAGTTTATTTTCATTTTTTATAATTATTAATTATTACATTTATGACGTCATGAACGGGGCCTCCCGATCCTTAAGGCCGTCCCTGCTCCCTCGGCCCTGAGGGCTTGGAGTGCAAAGGGCATAAGTAACATATTTCTGAATTTTACAGGAGAGCTTTTCATTGATTTGTAAAATATCTCCTGTAAAATTCTGAAAACGTCACTTACGCCCTTTGCACTCAAGCCCTCCAAGCATGTTCCCTCTCAGTTTTGGGTTAGGCTTGGGGTTAGGTCTGAACCCTAACCTTAAGGTTATTATGGTTATGGTTGGAGTTAGTGTTAGTTTTGGAAAAAAAAATGCAAAAGTAGCAGATCTACAAGCTCAAAATATGTCACATCCTGCCGCGTATCGAGCTGTGATCAAGTAGGGCACTAGTTTACCAAAAAGAAAGTTACAACACGAAAAGTTTAAATATGCCGATAAGAGGTTTCTGCCGATTTCAACGATATGTGAGTAGGCCTACTTCTTCCACCAGTGACTAAATAACTCCATCTTGGTGGAAGCATGCTGGTCACCATATATAGCAGCTTCAGCTGGAAGCCATGGGGACAGTTACATAATCCCTCCTAATCTCTAATAATATTTACATTTGCACCATGCATGACAACAGAGACAGAATATTACCTCAGAAATAGTTAGCTTTTTATTGATATTATGGTAATATACTGTATTATGGTATATATGGCAATAACAATCAGTGGATTCAGATGGTCTGGTATCACTGGAATAAACATTAACATGGCTAACGCAGGTCTGTGCATTCTCATATTTCTGCTATAAGCTTGTCAGAAATGTAAACAGCGCATGGCAACACTTTGCCTGCCGAAGACGTCTTTTTTTGTTGAAAAACACTCTGAATCCTGACAGTCAAAGAGTGGTAGAGACAATTAGGCGAACAGGATAACCCAAACAAGGTACTGCATGGGGACTTGTTTCCATTGTGGTCCTGACTCCTATGTATTCAATTCATGAATATAGCATGCAAATTTTACACAATAATACATCATACATCAATACATCATCAACAAACACTATATTTATGTACAAAGGTTGCGGCAGTGAATGACACCCCCTTCGATGGGACATTTACCTCCACTTGTTTTTTTGTTTTGTTTTTTTACGGGTAGCCCCTTTAGGGACCCTTGTAAACAAGGGTCCCTAAAGGGGCTATATGCTGTCGGGCAGACACCAAATATGTCCATGTGTTTTTAAAACTTGAGTCTGAGTGTACCCGCGGACCCCCGCGGACCCCCGCACAGACCCCCGCTGACCGAAAAGTGTTTTTCCATGGGCTTGTAGATCTGCGCTTACTGGGTCCAAATTGACACAAAATGAGGTTTTATTCATTCTGATCTGTTTTGAAAAATAGAAATATACGTCTCCTGATTCTTATATAATATATGCCTCCTTCCAAAAAAAGCCTGGGATCCACTACAGTTGAAACAACAAATACAAGCCTGGGTCACTATTTGAGGAGTTATGGGTGATGATATGGGAGATAAACGCTGCAATTTGTAAAAAATGGCAAAATATGACTCGTAACGTTGTTGAAGTGGGACTCATATAACGTCCCTGGGACCCACCTAAAAGACCACCCCTGGGTCCCGGGACCCATTACATTGAAAACCTAGTTACATTACTTATTGATTAGAATGATGAAGTCAAACGGCACAAAATAAAATAGAGCTGGAGTTAGTTGACGTAAGAGTGTTCAATAGCACTGATTAAAAGTTGAAATACGGAGATAGGAGGTTTGCGCCCGACAGCACCGATATAAAGAATGAGGGTCGACAGGGTTGGACGCGAAGATGACTTCTCATTCCATAGTCGCCTCCGCGGCTGCAGTTACCTCAGTGATTCACGAATCACAATTCAATGCATTTCCAGTAGCCTATAGCTGTGGACCAGAACATGGGTAATTGCATCCGTTGCAAATGTACATCACCTATACAGAGTAAATGTGTCCTCGTGAATCACTTCTTATTATAGGCTACACAGCTCTGGCTTCCGTGTGCTCTGCATCGCGCTGCACAACTGAGTGGATGAATGAATGAATGTATATGTGGCTGGCTATACCGCCTGCTGTTGTTTATATGCCACCAAGTGATGCAGAATTGTGTGTGTGTGTGTGTGTGTGTGTGTGTGTGTGTGTGCCTGTGTTATCGTGGAAGGCAATAATTGTGTTATCCCATAGTGTGCCCGTACACGTTTTAGGATTCTTAAAAAAAAAATTAATTACGTTTTTTCTTATTATTATTAATCAGTGGATACCCCAGGTCACTATTTTGAAAGAATGAAAGGGCAGACAAACTGTTACAGAAAATTCATTTTCAGGTCAGGATACCAATTTTATCCAATCAGGACAGAGAACTCAGTCAGGATACATGTAGCCTGAGCTAACGCTAGACATTTCTGGCCTAGATGGGAGGGTCGCGGCTCAGAAAAACGCGCACCCTGATTGGATCTCATCGATCTGTCCGTCACCCCCGGCCCCTCCTCTCCCCCCTAGTGCAGCGCTACGTCACATCATTTGGAGCGACGCCCACCCGGAAGGGTTGACTCCCACTTTTAGACCAGAGCGGCCAATGCGTTCCTCCAGGCTTTCAATTTTTGCACCAACAAAGTGAAAGCCTGGTACCGAGGCTAGGATACATGTAATGTGTCATGTGTAATGTAATGTACATTACATTACAGTACAATACATTAATTTAAACAAGTGAAATAGAAAGTGATGACACAAAGAAATGAGCAGACAATTTTGGGGTGAAACTTTGACCCATGACTTACCCGATGTCACTGCATGGTGTATTGCGGTTAATGCCACGGCTCCGAATGCCTCTCGGCCAATCACGATGTACAATAGATGTTGCATAATGTGTACTATGGGGGGTCAAGTACTGATGTTCTAACTTCTCTCAGAAGGAATTCAGAGAATTCCAAACATAGCAGTTAGTTAATGTAACATGTTATTGTTCCGGAGACTGCTCTGACATGTACAAACACTTAGTGCATGTTTACATTCTCTGAGCTGAATCAGGAATGTCAGTGATGTGCCTCTGGAAGACAAGTGTGTGTGTGTCGTAACACTTGTTATTTATAACCCAAACTTGTCATCGCTGTCTGATGGAAACCTTATAGTTTCACTTTTCAGGAAATAGGGAAAAAAAAGTGTGTTTCCAATGGGTCCAATAATGTAGTTACAGTCACCAGCTCTTGTTAATACTTTTCATTGGTTCAATACTTATTCTACGATACCCGCAGATACGCTTTCAAAACAAGATGCAAGTGTTAGTGTAGCTGCACTGTTACATTGATGGCACCACGCAGAGGACTAAAACGATACCATTTAGCCTTTTACTGTGCTGTAGTTGCACGGAGGCTGCATGTGCAGGTTGGCAGTCCTGCCATGGTAACAGCATGTCTCCAGTCACCTCCAGGCTGCATCCGAGAGGACAGCGTGTCCCTCGTTAGAAGCAGCCAGCAGGCTCGATTGTGTTTTTTGTGGAGAGGGCCAGCAGCTGACCACATGGGGTCTCAACCAGCCACACGGGCGGGGTCAATGATTAATTGGCAGGAAAAGGGTGTATTGTCGGTGTCTGGCAGAAAGCTTGTACAGTATCTCCATATATTTCAACTTTTTATGTAAACGATTTCCCCTTGCTATGCAAAAATCCCACATTAATGCTTTATGAGGGCGTTCATAGTGCTGGCACGGTTCAATAGTTACTTTGGCCAAATATTTGGCTTCTATACAAGCTCATTCATCAGCAGCATCACATGTGCTGCAGTGCAGAATGTGAAAGAACTTTCATATCAGCAATTACGGTACTCACCCAGTGCTGAAATTGAGGATGTAAGAACACACTTTTGTTGGTTACAGAGGGTAAATGAGGTAAAAGAGGGTAAATGTGAAGTTTTGGCCCAAAGTCTGAGTTCGAGGGGGCTCCCAACGGCCGGCCGTCGCTTGCACTGACGGGACCACTCTCCATGGTTTGGATAAAACGCACAATGTTCGGAGTTTTTTGCTGATTATCCAGTGATCTAGATGGGAACATTGGCGCTTTCTAGAGCAAGGATGGCTTAATTTTAGCTCGCTAGTATTGACGCTATTTATTTAGCATCTAAGATGGCCGCCCAAACAGGACGTGAATCCAGCGTGTGTTACACTACAAACGGATCGGTTGGCTCTGCGTCCACCAGGTGGCAGCAGATGGGTTAAGTAAACTGCATGACGTACATATGGATGCATCTATAATAATCCATAATTCGTCATAACGCTTCATAGGTGCTAAGTAAAGTGTGATGCATTTGCATGCATTTAAAATAATCTGGATGAATGGATATAGCTGAAATGGCTGCTCTACTTGTAAGCCTGTAGATCTGCTATTTCTGCTATTTTTAGAAAATGTGTGAAAATGTATGAAAATTCTTTACCATTATTGTGATTAGGCGATTACGTAATAATTATTTTTGGCGATTAGATTACATAACCATGTTCCATACTTGTTCCATCTGGGCAAAATGTAAGAGCTGGAAGTGGCTGTGTTTTCTGTTGGAGCAGGATGCTCAGTGATGCACCCCGCCCTGTTCTGGGAAGTTCTCTCTGTGATTCCTGGGTTTCCTCCGACCCCTCCCCTGACCTCTGGTCAAAGTTCATGTGACACGATATAATACAGACTGCTATTATCAGCCAGCCACGCCTTCAAGTATGTCAGCGAGCTGTGTGCGTGTGTATTTGTGTGCATGTGCGTGCGTGTGTGCGTGCATGTTCGCATGCGACATGGCTGTGGGTGTGTGTGTGTGTGGGGGGGATGCTAATGATAATGAAATGCAGCCATTTGCAATAATATGGTCTGCTGGCCCTTTGTTGATGCAGTAGCCTACTGTCTGTACCACTTTCACGTGTGCTCACACAAACACATGAACAAAGAAACACGCACGCACGCACGCACGCACGCACGCACGCACGCACACACACACACACACACACACACACACACACACACACACACACACATACACACAAAGGCAGCTATATATATTTTCAGCAGTACAGCATCATGTACAGTGCAACATTACACACACAGTGTATTGATTTGCCCAGCATGGAGTTTGTCTGGGAATGGACTATACCTGCTGATGACTGACAAGTTAGACTTATTATTGATCTGGTGCTCAGCTCTGAAAAATGAATGAGCGTTTCTCCTGTAATGACTCCCAGCTAAAGAAGAAACGCACACGCTTGAATGATATACGCCAATTAGGATGTGGTTCGAGCTACTGAAATTCCGGCTAAAACTATAGCAGACCTTATGGTGCATATCTAAATGTACGTAAACTGATCTGCACCATACTGATTATGTTTAGGACTTTGAAGTCACATGATACTGAGTTTGTAGATCTGCTATTTTCACCGTGCAACGAAACATAAAATGACTTGTAGTTGTCTTTTAGTTCTACTGGATCTCTTCTCCACTATAGTCCACTCCCTAACATTTTAATGTAGTTTGTAATTTGTTGACGGAATTGTCAGTATATTTAGTCTTTGTTTTATAGTCACCATAGCTTAGTTTTTATTTAGTTTTCGTCCGTGAAAAAAGTCGTTGACAAACATTTTTCGTCATAGTTTTAGTCGACAAAATCAAGACTACAGTGACATCTTGGCAGAGCTGCTGGGGGGCGGTGTGGAGCCCTGAACGGATCCTAATGACGACTTTACTTGCATCATGCATGCAGCCCTTGTCCCCCCCCCCCCCCATCCCCCCCTACCCCATCCCCCCCCCCCCCCCCCCCCTTCCTCCAGCCATCCGTCAGCCCAACCAACCACATCTTCCCTACATGCAATTAGCCAGCCAGGCAGGCAGGCTGGAAGAGGCTGCATTTTTTTTCCTGCTCTAATTGTGATCACAATCCGAGGCATCCAGGGACCCTGGGCCTTGCAGGACTTCCTGGCGCGAGTACGTACTAGTGCGCTGTTCTGGGATATGTTTACGTGTGTGCGTGCGTGCGTGCGTGCGTGCGTGCGTGCGTGCGTGCGTGTGTGTGTGTGTGTGTGCGCACGCAGACCACATTCTTCCAAGTACAGTCTCTCGCTGTGCGTGGCTGACATAGCAGACATGTTTCTCCTGCAAACAGAAGAGAACCTTTAATGGGAATGTGTTTGCATCATCGCTGCAATTCAATGACTTTGAATCTCCTCACTGACATTAAAGGGGAATGCCACTCATTTTCACCATTTTACTATGTCATTACCTTAGAGTAAAAAATCTGTAATATTATGAAGTAGCCTACATCTCAGTGACATCACAAAGATGTTGTCATGGTCTGCATACCATATCTCCCTGTCAGCCACCCCCACTCTCCATTCCTACCCTCATCATCGTCATTGTCACACACCTGTTCCCACTCCATCCCAGCCCAGCAGTGCCATGCCCCTTTTCACACCTGAGAACATTTCCCCAATCAACCCACCTCCTATAAAGACTGGACTCATTACACACACAAACTGTGGGAACATAAACCATTGTCCGGTGCGCAACCTTTCCTGATGTTTCCTGTGATTATCCTGTACCTGGAATTCCGTGTCTGTAAGGTTTTTGGACTTATGTGTTTTGCCTTGTTTTGCCTTTTTGGATTTTTGCCCTTTACTTTTGAAAAGTTTGGCCAAAGGGCTGCCCTGAGTTTCCTTGCTTGCTGCCTTGTGTTCTAGCTAACCTGCTTTATTTAATAAAACAGTGTTTGAAACTACTCTGCTCTGCATTTGGGTTCTATCTCCTGCTCACCGTGACAGTATGTTCCCACCACGCTGAACCCAGCAGACAGAGTTTATTTTTTAGTTTTCTTAGTATTTTTCCCTGTTTTTGAACGAGCTGCTGAGGCCTTCCAACATGGCTGATTTGCCGTTTTCATATGGAGACTTTGGAGTGACAAGGAATGTCTTTTACGAGGATCCCCAGTTCCTTGAACAACTGGCAAAGTATTGGAGGCGGGATCGGAAGTTTGCTCAGTATATGGGCTTTTTCAGATGGGAGAGTCGGGGAGCCATTTTTCCCGGGCTGGCTCCTCAGGAGGCAGTCCCATCGGCCTCCCCTGCTCTTCGGCCTACTTCCTCACCCAGCCTGCCCAGCTCTCCGCCGCCCAGCCTGCCTGGCTCTCCGCTGCCCGGCTCTCCGCTGCCCAGCCTGCCCAGCTCTCCGCTGCCCAGCCTGCCCAGCTCTCCGCTGCCCAGCCTGCCCAGCTCTCCGCTGCCCAGCCTGCCCAGCTCTCCGCTGCCCAGCCTGCCCAGCTCTCTGCTGCCCAGCCTGCCCAGCTCTCCGCTGCCCAGCCTGCCCAGCTCTCCGCTGCCCAGCCTGCCCAGCTTTCCGCTGCCCAGTCTGCCCAGCTCTCCGCTGCCCAGCCTGCCCAGCTCTCCGCTGCCCAGTCTGCCCAGCTTTCCGCTGCCCAGCCTGCCCAGCTTTCCGCTGCCCAGCCTGCCCAGCTCTCCGCTGCCCAGTCTGCCCAGCTTTCCGCTGCCCAGCCTGCCCAGCTTTCCGCTGCCCTGTCTGCCCAGCTTTCCGCTGCCCAGTCTGCCCAGCTTTCCGCTGCCCAGTCTGCCCAGCTCTCCGCTGCCCAGCCTGCCCAGCTCTCCGCTGCCCAGCCTGCCCAGCTTTCCGCTGCCCAGTCTGCCCGGCTCTCCGCCGCCCAGCCTGCCCGGCCCTCCGCCCGGCTCTCCGCTGCCCGGCCCGCCCGGCTCTCCGTTGCCCAGCCTGCCCAGCACAGCGTTGCCCAGCACCCATGAGCCCTTCCAACCAGCTGTCTCCATTGATGTCCTGCCTGCGCCCTCTGCACCGTCAACAGCCCTATCGGCTGACCTGCCAGAGCCCTGGTCAGTCATCTCCCATGGTGATCTATGTCAGCCCATGGTCTTGGAAGCTCTGGTCTTGGGTTTTCTGCTCAGCTGCTTCCTCCAGCTGCCAGTTGCGGGCGATGGATCTCCATGTCCAGAATCTGCAGCATCCTCCGTATCTCCTGGGTGTGCAGCATCCTCCGTCTCTCCAGGATGTGCAGCATCCTCCTCTCCTGAGACTACGGTTCCGCCTGCAGCCCTGCCTCCTGTGTCTACGGCTCCGCCTCTGTCTGAGGCATCCCCGGTGTCACCTCCAAGGTCCTCCGCCTCGTCCCGGCCCCCCGGCCGTCCTCCAGACTGCATGTCCTCTGCCTCGTCCCGGCCACCTGGCCGCCCACCAGATGACATCTTGGCCTCGTCCCGTCCATCAGGCCGTCCACCAGATGGCATCTCAACATCGTCTCAGCCCCCAGGCCGTCCGCCTGACGTATCGTCTCAGCCCCCAGTCTCTGCTTCAGTCTCCCTCCTCCAGACCCCCTCCGCCCACCCTGCTCTGTGTTCCGGGCCAGCATGGTGGGACGTCTGGAAGCCGTCCCTTAAGAGGGAGGTACTGTCATGGTCTGCATACCATATCTCCCTGTCAGCCACCCCCACTCTCCATTCCTACCCTCATCATCGTCATTGTCACACACCTGTTCCCACTCCATCCCAGCCCAGCAGTGCCATGCCCCTTTTCACACCTGAGAACATTTCCCCAATCAACCCACCTCCTATAAAGACTGGACTCATTACACACACAAACTGTGGGAACATAAACCATTGTCCGGTGCGCAACCTTTCCTGATGTTTCCTGTGATTATCCTGTACCTGGAATTCCGTGTCTGTAAGGTTTTTGGACTTATGTGTTTTGCCTTGTTTTGCCTTTTTGGATTTTTGCCCTTTACTTTTGAAAAGTTTGGCCAAAGGGCTGCCCTGAGTTTCCTTGCTTGCTGCCTTGTGTTCTAGCTAACCTGCTTTATTTAATAAAACAGTGTTTGAAACTACTCTGCTCTGCATTTGGGTTCTATCTCCTGCTCACCGTGACAGATGTACTCTGTTACTGATTTTTCCCCCCAGTTCTAGCCAACACAGAATGGGGGGACTTTTTATTATTTCCACATAAAAACTAATGACATAGTAAAATGTTGAAAATGAGCGATTCCCCTTTAAGCAGCACTGCATGTAATCATGCTCTCTCTCCCCTGCAGACACACACACACACACACACACACACACACACACAAACTGAATGAAGGTCGATTCTGGACCAAATGACTCTGGTGCAGTGTGGACAGGAGAATGTACAGTAGTGGTGGGTTTGGGTTGGACCTGTTTATTGGATGCTCTCTCCTTTCTGAGTCTGCGCTGGTCCTGTGCAGCATGGAGGAGGTCATCATCACACTGTGCAACACCCTAGCTTTCTTCAGGTGGTCCTGTCTGTTGCCATGTCTTCCCAAGCTTTTAGGTCAATGTGGCACTTTTATAGCTTTGTTATCCTTATACCTCTTCTTTTGGCCTGGGAATACAGGACTTGATGTTGAGTGATGGTGAGAACAGGAATACAGGACTTGATGTTGAGTGATGGTGAGAACAGGAATACAGGACTTGATGTTGAGTGATGGTGAGAACGTCAGCCTCCTCCAGGACGCTGGTGTTAGTGCACCCATCCTCTCAGCTAATCCTGAGGATCTTCCGGAGACACCTCTGATGGCACGTCTCAAGTGCCAGTGCCTGCTATGTGGTCCAGGCTTCTGACCCATACAGAAGGGTGGGGAGAACCACAGCTTTATACACCAAGATTTTGGTCTTTGGTTGGAGGTCGCGGTTCCTTAGTCTTCATGGGAAAGACCCACTGCCACAACTGAGGCGATGGTCTATTTTATCATTGATGACAGCTTTTGAGGTTAGAAGGCTGCAGAGGTATGTTAAGTGCTCCACATTTTCCAGTTTGATGTTGTCGATGAAGATGTTTGGGGTAAGACAGGCGTACTGCTGTCCGGTGGGGGCTGTGTGTGTGTGTGTGTGTGTGTGTGTGTGTGTGGGGGGGGGGGGGGGGGGGGGATGCTGCACCGAAACACACGGAAATGTATACACTCATCACTACATAGCTACAGCTTCACGTATGCATATGCACTTGTGCACTCCTGGGGCCTGGAGCTTAACCACTTAAAGGCAGGGTAAGTGCTTTAACATTTTAGGAAAAAGTTTTTGTTTTAACCAACAAATATCACTTACTCCTGCAGAAAATAGATTGACTAGCGCAATGCATTGTGACCTATATTCAGCCATTTTTCAGCCTAGATATTTAATGTTTACCGGTATGTGAAAACAGAGAAGTCACTAGTATAGAGGCCTGGGGGACTATAGGGTTAAGTGGTTGAGTTGGTGTACACTGGCTTCCATTGTGGATTACATTGAGGATGATATTGAGGACGTTACTCAAGTCATTAACCAAACCAAAGCCTTTTACCAGAGTGGGGGGGGGGGGGGGGGGGGGGCTGAGTGGAGAGCATCAGTAGCATCTTTAGGGCCTGACTCCGGGGGGGACATAGAAACATTATAATTATTATGCCTGTACGGTTTCCAGAAGGCATGTAACGATATATCGTAAATCGATTAAAATTCAAACTGGTGACAATTTAAATTGTGATTTTATATATCTTTGTAAGAGAATTGTTAAAAGAGTTTTCAGTCATTTGCTATACTGTATTGAAAAGAGGATAAGATGAGAAAGTTAAAAGAGAAAGACAATACTGGAGTTGAGTGAATCGTATACATGCCTATACTGTTCCAGTCTTTGTAGATCAAAGCATCAAAGCATCAGCTGGTTTCATGACATTAAACCGTACACATTATGAGGAGAGGTCGAGGCGGAGGATGAGAGCAAACAAATGGTTGGTATTACAGTATTTAGAGAGGTGAGGGAATCCCTGACCCTATACTGTATGATCTGATGGAACATAAGAGGAGCCTCACAACGCATGCACGATATGATGGACATATCGCTGCCTGCTGTCGTGCAGAAACCTCATATTGTTGGTGGTCTATTATATTCCTAACTGATCTCCATCTATTGTAATAAACTGTTCCAGACAACCTTCTCTCCTGTGACTAATAATAATAATCATAATTTCCCTCTCAGCGTTTCCATTGTCTGTCGCGC
The DNA here is from genome assembly GCF_964188405.1 of Protomyctophum parallelum. Lineage (NCBI taxonomy): Eukaryota > Metazoa > Chordata > Actinopteri > Myctophiformes > Myctophidae > Protomyctophum > Protomyctophum parallelum. The sequence continues at coordinate 29,179,335 of NC_139698.1, read as the reverse complement.
TAAAGACCATAATGTATACTATAGCCTTATGTTTATGTACGCATTTATTTATTTTCCAACTCCTTAAAAACCAAAAAAATACTTATTTTCTATCAATTACACACCCCATGAAGCCTTGAATTCATGAAGATTGTGTTTGTTTTGATGCATTCCAAGGCCAATATTTTGATGACCCGGTCAGTATAGGAGACTCTCCTACCGCGTGTCATCACAGAACAACAAAAACAATCCCATGAATTCAAGGCTTCGTGAGGTGTTTAATGGATATAGGAAATAAGTAATTGGTGAACTGCTCCTTTAACATGAAATGAAACAGACTTGAAAACAAAACAAACAAAGGACCACAAACAAAGACTGAAATCAGAAGCATGCAGACATGCCTTGGAAAACCAAAGGTCAACTTATAAAAAGCTATATCGTCGTTGTCGGGCAGAATCCTCTTCCATATTTTATCTTGTTGTGTGTTTTTTTCGTAACTGAACCCCTAATTGATCATATTACACCGCTATATAATAGCTCAAGACATGAAGCTCAAGACGCGTTTCGAGCTTGTAGTTTCTACTTTTGCTACTTTTGAATATGAATCCTGAAAGGTAAACCGTTTTCTTTTGGCCATAATGGGGTTTCATGCACCCGACCGAGAATAAGACACCGGTACTGTATAGGTACCAAATAAATTAATGCTCTCAGGGTGGAGATTGTTTAATTAAAATATGTAGGCCTATGAGGGGATTTTTTCTTTTTATGTTAATCCGTGGAATGGGCGTCTGCGATAAAGAGATGAATAATGATGCGCGCATAACGCCCTCGCATTTTACACTGGCTGCACCGCGGCCGCTGATGGACGCATTGTGATGGAAATCACAATGCCCTGGTGGGGTCGGGGGGGGAGAGAGAGAGAGAGAGAGAGAGAGAGAGAGTCAAGGAAAACCTTGTTACTCCGTATTACAGCTTTTTATGTTAATTGTTCTTTCTTTTACTTTGATCGCCCTTGCTTCGTCGTACAAAAACAAGATCTGCTATCTTAGCTATTTTTTTTACAGATTCAATTCAATTAAAGTACTAACAAGACCACTATTGACTATTGCATTGGATATGGTTGAGGTTCTTTTGTCCATTTCCTGAAACGTAACAGTTTTAGAGATACAGTACAAGGTTTCCACCCGACATGTAAGAGGGGAATCTCCTTGGTGATAACCCCCCCCCCCCCTCTCTCTCTCTCTCTCTCTCTCTCTCTCTCTCTCAGGGTGACGAGGCAGCGGTGCGCGTGTGTTTAAAGGAGAGGGGAGGACGGGATGTGTTGGTTCTCCGGAGAGTGTCGTCAGAGCGGAGGCCGGCCCCCCCGTCCTCAGAACGTCGGCTGAACCCCTCCTCAATAACGAGGGGAGGAGGAGGAGGAGGAATAGCGGACGACAGGCAGAGGAGGTAAGCCTTCCAACACACCCCTCCCTCCTTCTGTCCTCTCTCTCTCTCCTCTTTCTCTCTCTCTCTCTCTCTCTCTCTCTCTCACATCATTCTCCTCTCTCCTCGTCTCAGGCTTTGCACACTCACTCAATCACTCCCAGTAGATGCTTACATCACAGCACGCACACACGCACGCACGCACGCACGCACGCACGCACGCACGCACGCACGCACGCACACACACACACACACACACACACACACACACACACACACACACACACACACAGACACACAGACACACAGACACACAGACACACACACACTGACTCCATACAGAACAAGTATAAGTCAGACTATAGGCATCGTGCAGCAGCACAGAGCTGCTCTTTCTCTCTCGCTGTGCATCCTGGACCTGAAGGAGAGTTTAAACCCACCAGGCTGAAGGGGTTTTGGGTCTGGGGGGTTTTGGGGTGACAGTGCACTGTGTGTGTGTGTGATGTGTTAGTGGACTCTGGGTTGGGGTGTCTGGGGGGCAGCAGGGTAAGGTGTGGGGGGAGTGTGGACGTGTATAAACGCAAGCAGGTGGTCGTACGGACGGACGGACGGATGGGTAACCTTAACTGCGCGGCAGCCCTCGCGTGGCAGCAGTAACCGTGGCAACGTCGCCGGGGGCAGCGGGGGGGTGAAGCTGGACTGACGACCAGGAGCATGATGGGATCCCGCACGCAGCCGGCGTTTCCTCCGGACCACCGTGGCGAGCGGGGCGGGCGCCACGCCGCCCTGGTGGAGCAAGAGGACGACGATGACGAGGAGGACGAAGGCTCCGAGGGCAGCTTCTTCTCCTCCTCGTCCTCCTCCTCCTCGGAGGGGGGGGTCTCGGAGGAACCCCCCGCGGCCCCCCTGCCCACCTTCGACGTCCCCTACTTCCGCTACATCGACGACGAGGGTCCGGAGGAGGGGGACGGGGGGGAGGAGGGGTCGTCGGTGTCGTCCATGGAGGAGGACTGGTCGGGTGACGGTGGTGCCGCTGTGTCCCACAGGTTGAGCCTGGTGGGCGCCGAGACCCCCGACGCCATTCTGGACCACCTGCTGAGCCACGTGGACCTGGACGCCATCGCACAGCTGCAGCTGAGTGGGACCCCCGCCGCCCAAGACTCAGGTCAGCACAACCTCTTTGACTATTGTTGACATATGTGTGTGCGCGTGTGCGTGTGTGTGTGTGTGTGTGTGTGTGTGTGTGTGTGTGTGTGTGTGTGTGTGTGTGTGTGTGTGAGCTGGACGGTTGAAGCGAAATTTTGCAGCGTCACTGAAATGATCCCATGGAGCTGCATGAATATATGTCACCACACTGACCACAGAAACCTATTTATATCCATTTTCTAAACATCTGGAGTTTGATCATACTATACAGCTATCACACAAAAGCACCAAAAGTAGCAGATCCGCAAGTTCGAAAAGCGGCGCAACAGGTTTCCACCCAGCACAGACGATGTCTGTCTGTCTGTCTGTCTGTCTGTCTGTCTGTCTGTCTGTCTGTCTGTCTGTCTGTCTGTCTGTCTGTCTGTCTGTCTGTCTGTCTGTCTGTGTCTGTCTGTGTCTGTCTGTGTCTGTGTCTTTGTCTCTCTCTCTCTCTCTCTCTCTCTCTGCTGGATAGGTTTCTGGATGAGAGATAAAGATAGAGGGCAGTAATAGGGCAGGAGGGAGAGATGATGTGTGTGTGTATGTGTGTGTTTGTGTGTGTGTCTGGCATGGGGGGGGGGGGGGTCACAGCAGGGTGGAGAGCAGTGGGGCACGAGGTACAAAATGAGGCACGACACGCCATAAACGGAAAAGTGGCATGCAGTGGTGGTAAAAGTACTCAGATGTTTTATTTAAGTAAATGTATCAATACTGCAATGTAGAAATACTATGTAAAAGTCCGTCATTCAATATTTGGATCCGAAGTAAACGTATTTGAAATTGGAAATAGTACAGTGCGTTTGTACTTAAGTACAGTACTTCAGTAAGTGTACTTAGTTACTTTCACCACTGGTCATGGAAAGGTATAAGGGAAGAGAGAGAGAGAGAGAGATAGAGAGAGAGAGAGATGAGGAAGGGGGGGGGGGGGTACACAGAGATGTTTCTGGGAGATGGATGTAGTCACAGATGAGTGCACCCCACCCCACCCCACGCCCCCGGCAGCAGCCAGAGATCATTGCTCATTCCTAGGAGGAAGTGTGTGGAATTGATCTAAATGTTGTCTCTGGAGATGTGGCTGATACACAACCACCACGTGTACTGCAGTGCACTGTCTGTCACCACCACACGTATACACTGTGTACGTACGAATACGATGATGGACCACCAAATGGACGGGTTTTGGTTCCGTCCTCCAACCAGCGACATGCAGGGCTGAATATGCCCTGACACGCCCGCACAACACACTCTCATGCACACACACACACACACACACACACACACACACACACACGCACACACACACACACACACACACACACACACACACACACACACACACACACACACACACACACGACACGTGTGTCAACAGACACATTTAGTAGAACAGCTGAGCGGAGCTCCCATTTATAGGTATTGATCCCACAGGAGGGATTCAGACACATGCAGGACACATTCACACAGAACTACACACATGTACAGACACACACACACACACACACACAGATGCTGCTATAATAATAATAATAATAATTACTATTATTATAATTTACAATTCAGGCATTTGGCAGACACTCTTTATTTACAGAAAGCAATGTAAACACAAGGCAAACCAAGAGCCAAAACTATACAAACTATAGGATGCCAGGTCAACAAATGAACCTGGGCCTGGCATCTGTCTAATCAATAACACCAACAACAACAACAATACAAAGAGTAAACAAGTAGTAACGCGCAGTGTAAGAATTAAGTACCATGAGGACCAACGCATCTAGTTGTACTACGTATGCACTGCGTATTGCGTGTTTGAGCAGCTTGGGATGTAAGTGTTGTATCGAGTATGGATGGGTATAAAATATAAACATAAAGACTCCTAAAACTAGGACCTCTTCCTTTCTACGTTTTATCTGAATCTGCAGTTCTGCACCCAGTACTGTATATTCTTGAATTTTCCCAGACTGTCCTTGAGTTGAGCATAGGCCTATATATATTGAAATAAATATAAATGTAGTCACAATGCATAACAGTACATTAACAGTATTAACCGGAAGAAATATAGCCAAGTGAGCGTAAACGATCTATCCCCAGTAAGAGTGGGTAAAAATGAACAGGCAAGCCACAGTGGATATAATGAGAAATTATTTACAGTACATTACCTAGTGCCATATCGTTGCTGTCGGGCAGAAACCTCTTATCATTCTAACGGTTTGTGTTTTTTTTTGTAAATTAACGGCCTACTTGATCATACTACAGTGTCACAAAAACATTGAAAGTAGCAGATCTAAAATCTTGGAATGTGGGGTGAAGCGGCGCGTTTCGCTACTTTTTAATTTGAATCCTGAAAAGTAACAGTTTTGGACATAAGAGGTTTCCACCCGACAGAGACGACATTATGTCTTGTTCTCCCTGGGCTAGGTTGGTGAAAGGTTTGAACATGATCTTATGAATTCATGCAACCGATGCAGGGAGATAAATGTCATTACTGTTGCACATGTTTACGGCTGTACTGTACGTAATAAAAAAACATTGAATCACAAGCAGTTTTTCACTGTATACAGTGTGAATATTACTTTCATTTTACCACACACAGAGAGTAGTAGTTCACTTTCTATAACCGGTGCAACAGCATTAACAATGATTTCTGCAAGAGATGGCACTTTCACAGAGCGCCCCAGGCTACTTTTCTATCACTAGCATACAGTACAATCACAGCAGGCTATCATTCTGTATCAGTGTTGTCACATTTTTACGAGAGAAATAAGCAACCAGGTCTACGAAAACAAACCCAGAGGCAACTATAGGCTAAATGAGCACTATATTTACCACAAAATTTATCTTGGGAAATATAAGCTATTTCCCGTGAATGGATGAAATTGTTATGGTGACCTGAAAATGCATGTTCTGTTTACGCAGTAGCTTGAGAGAATGGGAGAACCCTGTTATTGAACAATCACCACTATAGCAACGATTACTATGGGAACATAGACATGTACACTTGTACAGTGCATACAGCACTATAGTAAATCAAAAAGGTGCATATACGGACGGTGCTTTGCACACAGGCTATCATCATGATTCAATGCTGCTTCATTGCCTGTGATGACTATTGCACCTAAGCTTGACGAATGGACGTGTTCAATTCGAAGGCCGAGGGGCCATTGATCCGTTTGATAACTACCTACTGAGATGCAAAAGGAAACACGGGGATTGATTGATTGATGACTTCATTGATTTCCCGATCGACAGATCGGCTTGCTTGGATCAATTAATTCCCTTCTGGGATCTGCGTTAACAGCGGAGTAAATCCAATTTGACGTGAGCGTTCTGAATGCAAAGATGTGATAGATGGCATCGCACAGTGCAGTATAGTGTGCAGCTACAGCGTAAGTGAAGAGTTCCAAGCAGAAGTTCTGTAGTAGTATACCAACATATCATTTTTGGTAGGCTACTTTATTAAGAATTTCTGTGTGTTCTATACACACTTACTCTTTTGTATTATTATTATTATTATTTAACCTATCTGTTCTGTGTTTCATAACTTTGGTACTGCCACGACAACTGAAATTCCATCACGTGATCAATAAAGGGGAAGAATAATCACACCTGAAGTGAGTGGTGCGACTGTACCGTGTGGGGGTCCGAGTGGGGTCCTGGCAACATAGGGTGGGCGGTTCCGGTGAGCCTTCCCGCGTCCGAAACGGTCAAGAAATGACAGTTACCGTGTTGCAGTTTCCGTGCTCGGACACATACAGTACGTACGTACAGTATACAAACAGACACACCTAGATGCGTAATAGAGCACCGCTCAAAAAGAGTAAAAAACTGCAGTGTTATCACCTGAGAGTTCTTGTTGTTGTTGGGCAGAAATCTCTTATCTCCATTCTAACTTCTTGTGTTTTGACCTTTTTCATAAATGAACACCCTACTTGACCATACAACAGCGTCACACATAAATGAACACCCTACTTGACCATACAACAGCGTCACACAACAGAAGCATCAAACGTAGCAGATGCGCAAGCTTAAAACGTGTCGCAAATCGATGCGTTTTGAGCTTGTAGATCCAACAACTATTTATGCTTTTGAATTTGAAGAATGTCAGTTTTGGACATGTGATGTTTTCACCGGACAGAGTGATTTGGACCATGTCTTGCATTCTCCGTGGCAGACTCACTGATCATGATGGAAATAAAACACAGAAATAAGAACAGGAAAATGTTACCGTCAGCTCTCAATAGTATTTGTTTTTGCTTTTATCAAGTGAACTAAAATAGAAAACAACATGATAGCAGAACTGCACAGAAATGCCCTCCTCCTAACACAGCTGGCTAGATGAAATCCTTGAAGGGGGGACAATTGCTTTCCCTTCAATTTATAAAACTCTACAGTTTTGCTTAGAGCAAAAAAATACCAAAACAAACAACCAAACTACAAAAACAGACTTTTTCCTAGAATAAAGCCCCAGTGTATGCGCTTCTCAGAAGGTTCCCGAACAACATGATTAGGCTACCCTGACTATGGCTTTAGCTGGATCTTAGTTTAAACGTCAGTGTGGAGAGACCATGACGGGGTTAGTGTTAGCGTATCTAATGGCGTGTGAAGTGCCTTTAACTGCTGGCTATGGTTTTCCTTAAGTAGCCTACCAACAACTAATCGGAATGCTATACGCTACTACTACTCCGTAATGGGCTATAGGCTAGTGACCGGCCCCAGCCACTGTCAGGATTATTGTTGCAAAAATAATTGCGATAAACAATATTATTAAAATTATTGCGATGCTAATACATTAACTACTTTTGCTGGGGACCCCCTGGAACTCTCCCAAGGACCCCTGGGGTCCCCAAACCAATGCTTTAGAGAATTTACTCTAACTTCATTAGTCATTAGTGTGTGTTATAATGGTCATTGTGTGGCCATTAGTAGTGGGTTAATGTCTGTAACGGCTGGCTGCCACGTTCATAAACGCAGGGAGACACGAGCCCTGTCATGCACGCTTTGATGTAAGGTGGGCTCTGTGGAGCAGAACACACTCACACAAAGGCCGCGGGAAGTTGGTGTGAAATAAAAAAAAAGAGGAGCAGATTTGACAATGCAGGGTGTGTGACGTGTGTGTGTGTGTGTGTGTGTGTGTGTGTGTGAGGCATGCTTCTGTCCACAGCCCCAGACTGCATTGTGCCTAATAGGATTTGTTGTGAGAGCGTTTCGCCTGCTGGCCATGCAGCCGACCGTCACTGTGCTGTTAGTCGTCCTCATCGACTCTCCGCTCAGCGACATGCGTGACAAACGTGACCTTAAAGCACGCTTGTGCGTTAATTAAATGGAAATGTGCTTATCTGATGTCCCTCTGAGGACTTGTCAACTGCTTTCAACCTGGTGTCCCTATTTTGGCCATGTCATTATAGTCGAGTGAGCTTTAGATCAGATATAGGGCATGGCATTTTGTGGTTCCATATATGGAAAGCCCATTCATTTCCCCATAGAGATTTCAGAAAATATGTATATGTTCTATGGTCATGATTCACCAGGTGCCTCGGTGGCTTGGTTCCAGATAATTCATGTAAATACTTTGGGAAATCTCTATTCACCATGCAACATCACTGTTATGCCCTATTATTCACCATGCAACATCACTGTTATGCCCTATTATTCACCATGCAACATCACTGTTATGCCCTATTATTCACCATGCAACATCACTGTTATGCCCTATTATTCACCATGCAACATCACTGCTATGCCCTATTATTCACCATGCAACATCACTGCTATGCCCTATTATTCACCATGCAACATCACTGCTATGCCCTATTATTCACCATGCAACATCACTGTTATGCCCTATTATTCACCATGCAACATCACTGTTATGCCCTATTATTCACCATGCAACATCACTGCTATGCCCTATTATTCACCATGCAACATCACTGCTATGCCCTATTATTCACCATGCAACATCACTGTTATGCCCTATTATTCACCATGCAACATCACTGCTATGCCCTATTATTCACCATGCAACATCACTGTTATGCCCTATTATTCACCATGCAACATCACTGTTATGCCCTATTATTCACCATGCAACATCACTGTTATGCCCTATTATTCACCATGCAACATCACTGTTATGCCCTATTATTCACCATGCAACATCACTGCTATGCCCTATTATTCACCATGCAACATCACTGTTATGCCCTATTATTCACCATGCAACATCACTGTTATGCCCTATTATTCACCATGCAACATCACTGCTATGCCCTATTATTCACCATGCAACATCACTGCTATGCCCTATTATTCACCATGCAACATCACTGCTATGCCCTATTATTCACCATGCAACATCACTGCTATGCCCTATTATTCACCATGCAACATCACTGCTATGCCCTATTATTCACCATGCAACATCACTGTTATGCCCTATTATTCACCATGCAACATCACTGCTATGCCCTATTATTCACCATGCAACATCACTGCTATGCCCTATTATTCACCATGCAACATCACTGTTATGCCCTATTATTCACCATGCAACATCACTGCTATGCCCTATTATTCACCATGCAACATCACTGCTATGCCCTATTATTCACCATGCAACATCACTGTTATGCCCTATTATTCACCATGCAACATCACTGTTATGCCCTATTATTCACCATGCAACATCACTGCTATGCCCTATTATTCACCATGCAACATCACTGCTATGCCCTATTATTCACCATGCAACATCGCGTCACACTGTCGCACAACAAACTATAAAATAGTGCTTAGATAGTGGTTAATCGATTCAGAGGCTAATCAGACAATACATAATTTAGTAAACAGTTAATTATATGATGAAACGTTATCATACAATGTACTCAGTTGTATGTATGCAACCTTGGGAGAGAATCACGCAAGGACACAATGTCCCTACTTGTAAAGACATTACAGTGATTGTTAGGCAAATATCAGCTGCCCATAATGTGATAATTGGATTGAAAACGAGACTTCATCTTGAGAGAGAGAGAGAGAGAGACCCTTGACCTTATAGTCTATAGTCTTATAGTCATGTTGTAAACCTTAGCAGACATCATATACAGTAAGATTTAATATAAATAGGCATTGATTGATTTAATATAGTTATTGAAAGCAGTGCATAAATTATAATAGAAATGAGCTTACAATTTCACATATCTGTCACATATTGTTTGTAAATAAATTATTATTTTTGTGTTGCAAATTAGTAATCGTTCTCCCTTTTTCCCTGGGGTTTCCCCTCAACCATATTGGAGTGCAGGGGAAAAGGTCATTCACATTACAACCCACTCCTAAAAACCACTCATCAACAAGCCTAATGACCAACGCTAGCTGCTCATTGACATTCCTGGTTAAAGGGGGGAGGGGGTTCTTATTGTCATTACAGAAATGGAACAGGAACAATAATGGTGCTAACCGTTTGATTAGCATGCTCAGACACACATGAAGTCCGTTAAACAACAATGGTTGTCAAGGTCACCAGTGTTATGAGGCCTGCTGTGTCCTGTATACTGTTTGAATGTAAAGAGATGCAAAGCTGAATCCCTCAGGCTCTCATATTATGGGCATTTCCGAGGAATATGACGTATGATGCAGTCACGTCTAAGGGCTGCCTTGTGTGTGTGTGTGTGTGTGTGTGTGTGTGTGTGTGTGTGTGTGTGTGTGTGTGCGTGCGTGCGTGCGTGTCAGTCATTGTATAGACGAATTCAGAAACGGGTCTCATGGTCGCAGCTTACATAGCCGATATAAACCTGCACCTCTTCTACTACAGTGAACTGTAGAGTGACTGATGTTAGTCTGCCTCAAACGTTACTCTTTTACCTGCTTTTTACTAACACTGTCATTACAAAGATGCCCAGAACATCGGGATGAACCTGTGTAGTTTATGGCTGCTCCAACAGTAGTACAAACATTTAAAAAAACAAAAAACGGAATGTCAAAAGATGAAGCAGTGAAAGGTCCTGAAAGATACATAACATCAGTCTTACCCAATACCCAATCTTTCTGTTTTATGAACACAAGGCTGCTGTACTTTATACCTCATACTTTAAATACTTAGTATGAGGTATAAAGTACCCTTGTGTACAAGAAGCCTTGTGTTCATAAAACAGAAAGATTGGGTATTGGGTAAGACAGATGTTATATGTATCTATCTTTCAGGACCTTTCACTGCTTCGTCTCAACCATTACTCTATGGCTCTGGTCTCAGCCACCGCGGTGGATATTTTGTCATTCTGTTTTTATTTTAATTTCTTTACTGTTGGAGCAGCCATAAACTACACAGGTTCATCCCGATGTTCTGGGCATCTTTGTAATGTTAGTGTTAGTAAAAAGCAGGTAAAAGAGTAATGTTTGAGGCAGACTAACATCAGTCAGTCTACCATTCATGCACTGTAGTAGAAGAGGTGCAGGTTTAAACCGCAGCTATGTTGGCTCCACCTACAGGAAATACGTAAGCTGCAACCATGAGACCCGTTTCTGAATTCGTCTACGTGTGGAGGTGGGATGATGGCAGGCTGAGTCTGCTGCTGGCTCCTATAGTAGCTTCCATTCAAGAGCCAATCAGCATCTTGGCCCTGATCGCAGACGCTGATTAAGTGGCTGTTCCACTTTTTGACTGGTCTGCACTCAGAAGACACGTGATAATGTGATTTCACGATGGTTTAGCAGGATATAAGGTTTCTTCCCGACAGCAACGGAATATATGCAGCATTTTCATATAATGTATATGTGTACATGTGTTCTCTCTTACAGTCACACTCCTGGATGACTTCCTGTTGACCTACCTGGTGTTCATGTCTACCAGTGACCTGTGTCACGCTTTACTTGGACAATATCCTTTATATTCTCCCACCAGAAACAAACTTTTCAGTATTTCCTGTATTGCTTCCAAGATTATCGGGCTTCCCACAACCTGATATGAACAATAAGGCCATTGTTTTCCCCCTGTATCGCTACTTCAACCTCATGCCATCGGGACTAAGATACAGACCCTTGAAGTGGACAAAGTTCCGTTTTTAGTAGGAGTTTTGTTCCCTCAGCCATCGCGGCATTAAACAAACTGTGTATAGTGGGGACCTCATGTATGTATTGTCTTGGTGATATGGACACAGACACATTTATGTGACCAAACGTCAAACATTTGACTGGAAGGGGGTCATCTGGTGCCGTCCCGGGCACTTCCGCAGGCCAGGAATGCGGACGTGCCGCTCTCAAACACAAGACATGAAGGTTTAAAAAAAAAAACAGAGGCGTGCCGTCTAAAGGCGCAGTGCCGTTCAAGTTATGTCCCGATAGGGACATGCTTTGGTGTCACAATAGATATTCCTGCACCGATTTATCCATTACGATGTATTAGATTATTTCGGTATTTCTGCTTTATATCCGACAATGAGCACTGGAAGGGTGGCGATTGCAGCACAAGTGAGACTTCAAGGCAAGCACTTTTCCATGGGAGACCGTAAGGCTATGAAACATTAGCACTGGGCATAACGGGCAATGCATAAGGGATCTCTTAAAGGCAATGGCATGTGGCACAGTGATTGGTTTAATCATTGTAACGCACAAACCACACCTATGCATAATGTAACAGGTAACGAAGGTGTTTTAGGGATTTAGACAGGTAACCAAAATACCAACTTTAGCGGGGGAACACCCCTTCCCCACTGTTAAATCCCCAAATAGTGTATTTACTAGAATGCTCAAAACGAAAATGGAGCCCTGAACCTCTAACTGATCCCGATGAGCAGGTTGGTGCGTTTCCTCAGATACATTATGTATCTGTCCCAGACAGCACTGCGTTGCATCACATACTGTATAAGAGTGGGCACCTGAGCACCTCCATGTTAAATTGGCTATGTTAAACAAAATAACATTTGGAAAATGGTCTAAGTAATTTAAAGTATTAGACCTAAATGTTACCTTCAACTTCCTGTTTATTCCCATAATGACTGCATGGCTATACAGCTTTGGTATAGCAGTTTGTATAGCAATTGTAGAAATATTAGGCTTTATCGAATGTTCAAGCACGTTCTAATCACGTACACTTCAGAGTAAGACCATTTTCTAAATATTAAATTGTCTAACATTTGTTTAACATTTTCGAAGGGGCCCGCCACTGTTCCTTGGTGCCCACCCTTCCTGTTACCAAGCACGCTGAGGCACCCTGTTGTGCTATGAAACGTGACTACCTCTCAGACAGTCTGTGCTCAAACCTTAACCGACACCGCCCACCTATGTCACCAAGCGGCGGCGAGGGAAGGAGGACGGGAAGGACGCCCTGGAGAGGAAACGCAAAGTCCTGCACCTGGTGTCCCAGTGGAGCGCTCTGCGGAGGGAGTTTATGAGGGACGAAGAGCACATAAAGATGTTCATGAAGGTACGAACAGGGGTCATCCATGTCCCTACATGGACAAATGTGTCCGTGGCAAATTTTCTGTTTTACACACCATTATAATGTTCTTATTTTGATTACTGAATGTCAAGTCAAGTATGTCTAGGTTTTCTTATTTACCACGACACATGACGGAGTCCACTAGTACTAGTGGTTTTCGCGAGGACCCCCATAACCCTGAGAGTTTACAAAACCAAAAACCAAATGGACCCGAAAGGAAGAAAGAAAGAAAGAATACACAGGGTGGAGGTGGGAATGAAAGGCATGACAGCGTGGCATGGGAGCAGCCGGGTGTGATGGGATAAAGTGACCTGTCCTTCCTGGTTGCAGACCCTGTACCGCTACGTTCTGGATGACCTGTACCAACACCCATGTCTGGAGCAGGACGTCAGGGAGCTACACACCCTGATACGACTGCAGCGCAGCCAGTGAGTTACCACACACACACACACACACACACACACACACACACACACACACACACACACACACACACACAGGTGATTTACAAAATGTCATCCAATCAGGAGAGAGAAAGAATTAAATATAATTCCAAATAAAGTTCCAATTTTGATCCAAATCACTTAAAATTTAACTTATTCTGCATCCTGTATGCAGTCTTTCTCATGATTGGATAAAATTGGTATCCCGGCCGGAAAAAGTAGTTTCTGTTTACTAAAGAGCTGGAGAGAGAGGGGGAAACTCCAGTTATTGAACAAACACGAGCAGTGATTGCTATTGGAACTAAGTAGCTACAGAGCTATTTAACAAAATAAAATCAATTACTGCACCCTTAGCATCTCTCAGAGATGAATTTGATGCATGACGTGCTTCTCCTATCATAAGGAATAATTCATGCAAGGACATCAATAATGCAGAACACAGGGGAATTGTGTATATTTTTAAGTAGTACGGTACGTCTGAGTGGCTTTCTGCAGCGCTGTAAACAGGAAACGTGGCTGTGCAGAAGGGCATATTGGGAGAATGTGAGAACGGAGAACAGAATGGGTCCAGTGACATTAGAGAGAGGCCCTGCTTTGTGTCCGCTATTCCATCCCGTCAATGGATGTCTTTCATCGATTAAGTCTATAAATGGGGAGTTCTGGTCTGGTGGTGTTATGTAAGAACCTCATGGTTCTCGTCGTGTCCGCGGCACATCCATTGGACACGAGAATGTCCGGCGGTGACAGAACGGGGAAAACGAGTTGTAACAGAGACGTCCTGCAGCAGTCCCAGACCCAGCAGAGACACAGACACGTCATGTGGCGGCTAAACAGGCAGGCGTATCGGGTCTAACTTTATAGTTAACCCATTCAGGCCTGACATCGAAATTAAAAAAAATGTAAATCGACAGTTTTCTGAAAAACCTGTGTTTCTATGTCAGTGGTGCTAAACCTTTTTCATGTATTTGGCCGCCGACCCCTATCTGAAAATGTGTTGTTCCAGGGACTCCCCCAGAAGCAAAGATTTGAGTTCAAAACATTCCCTCTGAAAGAACATATACCGGTATTCAAAGATTTGTGCCACATTTTCAAGAAGAAAAATAGCAGACCTACAAGCTCGGAGCGCACCACTCGGTGGCGCGCTATGAGCTTGTAGATCTGCTATTTTTCAATAGCTAAATTATAACATAATTAACATAGCTGGGCGTTCTTCCAGGTGCTTCAAATGCCATTTAGCAACTTCCTTTGAAATGAATAGCTGGGGGGGGCGGGGCAGTCCGCTCTCTAGTTTATATATATAACTCGATGGGTTAAACTCGCACTGTACACCTTTTACAGTGCACTGTACAGTTCTATGCCTGTTCACAAGTCAAAATATCAAGGCACACAATGTGATGTGTTGGTGCATTGTGAGCTTGTAGATCAGCTTTGTTTGTGTGTGAATTCTTTATGTTTATTATAATGTCATGTGAAATTAAATAAAACGTGTTTGGGCTATGATGACATGCACAAAACAAGGGACACCAGATTTAAAGTACACATAGCATATATAGGCTATGTAGAATTCACCATTTAATTTACCTCTGCATTGGGAAAAGAGTGCAGTAAAAACACAGTAGTACTGTACACCCATTGCATTGTCTGCCTCAGACCACCATCCACCCTCCATCCCAATTGGTTCCTCACAGCGTCCCGTCAGACAGCTATGGATTCAATGTATCTAGACCACTAGGCCAGCGAGGTGGCTATCTGCCTGTCTGTAAGTGCACGCATGCACACACACACACACACACACACACACACACACCCTCACACACACACACACACACGTGAGGGGCCTAGCTGTGCTCTGCTGCGCTAGATGTTCTTGTTGAAACAAGGCTTAATGAAGATAATCCCGCCTTGCACTGTGACCTCTGTGTGTAAACAACCTGCAGGCCTTCTGTCACGCCAGTCTCCAGACACAACGGCCACGCCCACAGCCACACCCCCACACCCCTACACCCCCACACCCCACAGCCACACCCCTACACCCCACAGCCACACCCCTACACACACCCCTACACACCCCTACACACCCCCACACCCCCACACCCCACAGCCACACCCCTACACCCCACAGCCACACCCCTACACACACCCCTACACACCCCTACACACCCCCCTACACACCCCTACACACCCCCACGCCCCACAGCCACACCCCTACACACCCCCACACACACCCCCACACCCCTACACACCCCTACACACCCCCACGCCCCACAGCCACACCCCTACACACCCCCACACCCCTACACACCCCCACACCCCTACACACCCCCACACACACCCCCACACCCCTACACACCCCTACACACCCCCACGCCCACAGCCACACCCCCACACCCCTACACACCCCCACACCCCCACACCCCACAGCCACACCCCTACACCCCACAGCCACACCCCTACACACACCCCTACACACCCCTACACACCCCCCTACACACCCCTACACACCCCCACGCCCCACAGCCACACCCCTACACACCCCCACACACACCCCCACACCCCTACACACCCCTACACACCCCCACGCCCCACAGCCACACCCCTACACACCCCCACACCCCTACACACCCCCACACCCCTACACACCCCCACACACACCCCCACACCCCTACACACCCCTACACACCCCCACGCCCACAGCCACACCCCCACACCCCCACACACACCCCCACACCCCTACACACACCCCCACACCCCCACGCCCCACAGCCACACCCCCACACCCCTACACACCCCCACACCCCTACACACCCCCCTACACACCCCCTACACGCCCCACAGCCACACCCCCACACCCCTACACACCCACGCCCCACAGCCACACCCCCACACCCCTACACACCCCCACACCCCACAGCCACACCCCCACACCCCTACACACCCCCACACCCCACAGCCACACCCCCACACCCCTACACACCCCCACACCCCTACACCCCCCCTACACGCCCCACAGCCACACCCCCACACCCCTACACACCCACGCCCACAGCCACACCCCCACACCCCTACACACACCCCCACACCCCCACACCCCTACACACACCCCCACACCCCCACACCCCTACACACCCCTACACCCCCCCACACCCCTACACACCCCCACACCCCTACACACCCCCACACCCCTACACACACCCCCACACCCCCACGCCCCACAGCCACACCCCCACACCCCTACACACCCCCCTACACACCCCCACACCCCTACACACCCCTACACACGCCCCACAGCCACACCCCCACACCCCTACACACCCCTTTGTTCACATGCAGCCCCTGATCATAGTGGTCTCCCAGCAGGGCCATCCTCCTCCAACCTGCCAGCCTGCCTGCCCATTAAAGGCCCACACAGATCATTTCTCCTGACATTGCTGCTATATATCGTTGCTGTCGGGCAGAAACCTCTTATCCCCCCCCCCCCCCCCCGTATTTAACGCCCGACTTGATCATACTACTACAGCGTTACACAAAACCAGATCGAGCTTGTTGATGACTTTGAATCCTGAAAAGTAACAGTTTTGGATATGATGAGGTTTCCGCCCGACAGAGACCATGTGGTCCTATTCATTTTTAGATTGTTGCTGTTGAGCGGAAACCTTAAGTTGTACTATGTCCAAAATTGTTACCTTTCAGGAAATCTAAAAATAAGAATCTTCGATCCAATTGTTACTAACTGTCTAGTTCTTATTTTAGACCAAATTATATAACTCACAGACCACTTTCAACCATACGTCACTCTTTTTGGGCATGCCATGCCTATACAAGTATGGCATTAATTTATGAGGCTAATAAAATATGAAATATAGAGATACATGGTTGCTGCTGACAGCATCGATCCCCAGCACCCTCTCCGTTAGTGCGGTGGTGGACATGGTGTCACGTATGCTGTGTGTCCCTATACAGAGTGTGTGTCCCTATACAGAGTGTGCGTCACCGGCAGAAAACGCCCTACTATTTACGAGCACCTCTCAGCCAGGTCAAACAGGACAGGAGGAGGCTGGGACTTCTCTCTGCTGCCAAATTTCAGCAGGTTGGCTATTCACCCTATCCTTGGCCCTTCTCAATTCAATATCTGCTCACTGCCAGATTTCGCAAGAGAAACTAGTGGCCAGATCTAGGAAAACAAGCCAAAGCTAAGTGACTAAGTTAGGTTTTGCCACTTTGGCTACTTGGAAATAGCAGCTCTAGATGCAAAAAAACGACGAATAAATACCTGGTGAATATTGTTGGTGGCATAGGCTAACAATAGATGCAAATAAATATGTATGCAAAATCATCAAAATATGTATCTGAAAACTAATGGAGAGAGAAACAGTTGAAACCAGTTGAAACCAGTTGACCTTTAAGCCAACATGATCTTTTGCTCTCCTAGAGCCCCATTAAGTGTCCATGACCACGGGGAGCTTTACCTAATCTGTATGTCGATATACAAGCTCACAACTGAGCTTGTATATTTGGGGGAGTGCCAAACAAAGTAATACATGGGGCTTGAGCCAGAATATCAAGGAGGGGGAGAGTGTGGTTTGTCCACCTGTGACTAGATCATATAACCCTAACTGCCTAAATTGTAAATTGTTCCCCTCCCTTCCTCCTCCTGTCCCCAAACGCCTCCGTCAGTCACCGCCACCCTTCCTCTCTCAGTCTCTCTACCCTGACCTGTTAACAGTGTTATATAATACACCACACACAGCTCATTGACATTCACTCTGAACACATTTCTCTTCTCTTCTCTTCTCTTCTCTTCTCTTCTCTTCTCTTCTCTTCTCTTCTCTTCTCTTCTCTTCTCTTCGAGTAAATTAGATGAAGGCCCCCTCCCCAATCCCCCACATGTTTCATCATCAGTGAGTGACTTGCACAACCCCCCCCCCCCCCCCCCCCGCAGTGCGGGCTCTGTGCCAGTGTTGCCAGATTTGTGCAGAGCAACCGGGTCTATATAGGAAAACATGCCCAAAATAAAATAAACAACTAGGCTACATGAGCACTTGTCTTAAACCATCAGCTATTTGGAAATAGACGATCCACAATCGCCTGCATTTCCCCCCAAAAAAATCTTGAATTAAAATGTGGGATTTTAATTCCACATTTTTGGAAGATTTTTGAAACATTCAACAACACAAATCTGGTACGGGGGTCCCTGGCACAAAACATTTTCACATAGGGACTATTAGGGACAAATACATTCATTTTGGGTCCATGACATGAAAATATTTGAGAACCACTGGTTTAAACAAAAAATAAACATTGGAAACAAGCTCAAAACACCGCAACCCAGGCCGCTATACCACTACCAATATTTACAAGCAACTTTACAGAATAAAGAAGCCCCATGCAGGGTCCCTTATAATAAGAGGACATGGCAACACTGCTCTATGCCAGCCAAGCAGCCCATTGTAGCAGAGAGAGGTGCAGAGGGATGCTAATGCGCCAGGGGGGCCATCCATCACAATGCCCTGGGCCTCTGCTTGATAAGAACAGCAGTGATTCATTGACGGGTTCAGATGGGAAGGCCTAATAGCCACAAAGCACTCTCATCCGGACCTTGTCGCCACATGCAGCGTTAATAATAACAGACGAGAAGGGACTTGTAAAATGCAAATAGTCAGTTCATGTTCATGTAAACACATGAACTCTGGTGTTCCTATTTTGGGACCAATTTTGAAGATGTTTAATACAAAATGATATCAGGGTATTTTACTATTTGAACCCTACAGGATCCCTATTCTTGGGGGAACGTTCGCCAAAGAAATGCTGATCTACAAGCTCACAATGTGTCGCAGCGCAACATGTAAACTGGTTATTTTCAGCAAAGAGATTCACTGTAGACGGGGAAAGAAGGTCTTAGACAGAGCTTAAGGGTTAAAAATGTCTAGTATGTGGATTTATGCTTGTATAGTTGATGGAGAATTTGATTGATGTATTTCTTCTCTTCCAACCACCCCACTCCACCCCCACCCTGCACCCAAGTACAACGGATGAATATTCCCCAAACGGAAAGGTAAGACTTCAAATCTTAATCTATATTCTATACAATGAGCTTCTCTGCAAAGTAGGCCTATACTACATCACAGCATATAATTATTTGTCTCAAAAGCTAAATCAGCCTTCATCCCCTTTGGGGGATAAACAATTACCTCATGAACGGATTACAATGAATGAAACATCACTTACAGTAGTCTATGTAATGAACCTGACTGGCTGGCTGGCCAGACACACTTTAAACCCTTGTTTTATCAGTTAGATTTTGTTGTGTGTGTAGTTAGTTTTCAAGAAATCTCTAAGAAGAGAATACCAGCACTTTATAGTTTAAGGCAATTTATTCTTTTTATAATTTGCATAGTATGCTGCAGAGCAGCGAGCACACCGTACGCGTTTTGGTGTATAGCCTTTGTCAGCATTGCATGATGTAAACAACGGAAGTGTCACATTTATAGTGTCCGTAGGTGCGACACCTTCCCCTGTCCGTGTCGATACAAACAACATTTAGCCAACAAGAACCAAAAAGTGCAATCATAGTACAGAAAATGTCACAATATTTATATATATATATGAAACTTTGAAAATCAATAGAGCACTGAATACCAGTCTCTGCGTCCTTTAGACAATATAAGAGTACAGGTACTACGTGCAGGCTTCCTTGCTTTAAAGATGTGTAGTTACAGCACTTTTTAGGGCAGAGCAGATATTGATAAACAATGTTTGCCATTTGGAATTCACCCCATACAATAAGGCTGTCTAGCAGGCTGCGTCTTTCTTTTATAAATCGCACGTACTTGTGTCATGACAAACACATAAGCGTCCTCGCCTCATTGTCCACAGTGATCGTCTCATCCTGTACGATGACAGATTGCATTCTAACTGAAACACTGGCCGTTTTCTCCTTTCAAACAAACTGACTGCCTGCATCAGGACCCCATTGTCCTTATGTTAGTACTTCCTGTGAAAGCCATAACTCTGCAGTGGAACAGAAAAGGTACAGGCGTTTTCACACTGAAATGCCATGCATTTCCCTTCTCCTTCCAGAGCAAAGCCCCTTTCCACCAATTGAGTCCGAAAGAGAACGGGCTGCGATCCAGAGGGACACAGAGGGAGGACAAGGAAGGTGAGTGTGGTGAAATAGCTTTCTTTCTTTCTTTCTTCTTCACACATTCCCCGCCTCACGCGTAGTTCCCAAAATTGTTGTCAGATTGCGTGCTGTGTGTGCAGTGCACCACAGGGACATTCCAAGGCGAATAACAATAGCAATCACTCAGTGACAAACAGAACTGGGTGGAGTAGCCAAAAAGTGTAAAGTTTTAATAATGACTCCAGTGGAAGTAAAAGCTGACAGTAAGAGTAAGAAAGTATTTAGTGGAAAACGTCTGAATGGCTTGAGTAATTTCTCTTTCTGATATGCCCCATTTTTTTTCAATATAAGCTGCAAAAACACGACAAAAATGTTAGACTCATGACATGAATCACAGTAAAAGGACCACTTCACCTATTTTCAACCTGTCTTAATTGGTCATCATGTATTGTGTCTGGGTAGCGGAGTCGGTAGAGCTCTCGTCTTTGGACCACAAGTTCATGGGTTCGATCCCGGGCACCGCCAACTCAGCGAATGAGTAGCACCGCTTGGTGCAGTAAGTTGTGTGGGAAGTACTGGGAGCTGATGGTAGGTGTGGCGCGCCACCTCAGCAATCCATCTCCCAGGGGTCTATAGCGCATTGTAACGGGGATAGACTCTAGCGCATTGTAACGGGGATAGACTCCTGCATGTTAACGCTGCTGATACCGACACTAAGCCACTCCCGACCTACTCGAACGGGGCTGAGTCGGCTCGAGCGAACTTCGCAACGTTCGACACGGTAACACCCTCGCTTTAGCTGAGCTCGCTCGGTGGTGTCTCTCGTGGCTCAAGACGGCGTGCCTCCGTCGCAGATCAAAACTAAGTCCCGTCAACTCTGGCAGGAAATGGTAGTTAGTGCTGTGGACAGTTCAGAAACTCGCCCACCGGTGACATCATCAATGGGGAATCCAAGCTAATAGAAAGTTCAGGTGTTCTATTCCTGGAAAGTTAGCTTAGTTGCTAATGGAATGGAATTAAAATAAAAAGGTAAATTACCAAACCTGTCTAACGAGGAAGCCACTGGTAGACCAAGTAGAAAGAAATGCTACCGTTATTTTAATCATGATCATTAGCGAGGACCAATTATATGAAGATAGGCTTTAAATGGGTGAAGTCGTCCTTTAATCACTGTTCCAAATCAATGCTCATGAAATATTGAAATGCATGTAACCATGGCAACACTAACAAAGCAAACGGGGGTAGCAGCTGTTGTGGACTACAGAGAGGTTACCACGACAACAAAGCTTTTGTAAATTTAATATTATCTGCGGTAATCAAAGTTTTCAATTATACAAGCGTAATTATGTTTTCCTTTGAAAGTGGCCATGGTACAAGAGCAATAATGCAACTCCACTGAGGCCTGATACAGGAAAATTAAGTCTGCTTCACAGTATGGCGTTCTTCTCTTCTGCCACATTTTATTACAATTTAGGCATTTAGCAGACACTCTAATCCAGTGTCTCTCAAACTTTTCAGACCACAACCCCACAAATGAAAATGCCCCAAAATAATCATTTCAACTGGGACCCCCCCCACCTCCACCCAGACAAGCACTTGGAATTGTAGAGTTGAGGCATTACATTTAGCTTCACTCAGTTCCACAGATAATTGTGAAAAGAAGTCGTGAGTCACTATATGGTTTTCCTAGCCACTTAAACCCTCCCTCAGGGCTCTATACTAGTGCCGTTTCAGTTGGGCTGCAACACGTTGTGCTGCTGTTTTCTGCAAAGTCTTCCCAGAATAAAGATGGGGTTTAAAGTGATTAATGGAAATAATAAATACATAAATAATGATTGTAGTTTGTCATAACATAAAATGTATTTGGGGGGTTTACTCTTGCCGCAACATTAATTGTGCATGATCACAATTAACAATATAAGCCAACATCTCAGGACTGAGTGTCAATTCCAATACCACCACTACTACTCCCTACCCTTTAGGGCCTAGAGGGTAGGCAGTGGGCACACAATTACGCTTTGCGCGTTCACACATACTGCATGACACGCTGTGTCCTGCTTGTTTCATGCACCAAGGGATTTCAGGTGCAGAGCTGCACACTTCAGGGCGAAGGAGACATGAATGTTTTGCGATTCTTGCGAACCAAGCTATTTCCAATTATGGAACAAGACTACCGGTGTAGGGAAATAAAAATAAAATAAAATCATGCAACCATTGAAATCTGTTGGGAGTGTCTTATAGTTTAACATAGATGGAAAGGAATTATGTAACTGGATGGACGTTTTTAATGTCAAGACATAAATGACTAAATGGACTCACAGAAGCAGAGTTTGAGTTAAAAATGTTCACTTAAAAAAACATATTCAAAGATTTGCATACATTCTCACAATTTTTTGAATGGCCAAAGTGTATAATATATGGTATGGTTTGCGATACACATGGCCGGCTCTTTTCTCCTCAGTGCTGTGCCAGGTGTACGTGAGCATGGATTCCTACGTCAGCATGAGGGTCCATGCTGGAGTGGAGGCCCAGGAGATGATACACACCCTGGCAGAGAGGCTGGACACCCCCCAGCAGGACCTGGTGCTGGTGGCCGTCACCTACCCTGGAGGTAAATGCTACTAGACCAGGGGTTCTCAAAGTGGGTGGCTTAACGCAAGTCCAAGGGTGCCGCAGAATACTTTGGCGATATTTAGAATTCATCCACCATTTCTATAGTTACTAAGTATAGTATCGTTTTTTTAAATCTCTCTGTCCATACGACACGTTTTTTTAAATCTCTCTGTCCATATGACCAATGGCAAGACCCATGCAAAACTCAGTTTACATTGTCCACACAGGGAACACACAGGCGGAGTTTAAAAAAAATACACTGTGGCAGGAGTTTTCCAAAAGATGCGTTTATATGGACCAAAAACACGTTTGCGTGTGGGCAACCCCCCCAAAACCTACGTTTATCCGTTTACCTGGATACGTGTGGACAAGGCCTAAAACAGACCTAGTTGCGCTGTACTGGAGTTATTTTTCCATCTACACCAATGGCCCTAGCTTTGGCACGCCTTACCCTTTATTTATCCAAAAACTTCTTTGCCATATTTTACTATCTTGAAACACTTGAATGTTTTTCAAAATAGTAAAAAAGGGCATTTTGACGCAAGATATAGCACAAAGTCTGTTCACAAAAAATAGCAGAACTATAGATCTTGCTATTTTTGGCGAATGCCCCTGTTCCCGGATACGATTGCCTGGTCCCTGCTGGCCATGATTCATATTGGCACCCGAGTACACTTCATTCAACTGTAATGGTACTTACAGTACGTGCCTCAGAGGCGCACTGTGTACTATGGGGCTTTGGGAGACCGAGAATGTCATGTCGCAGAAGAAGAGTCACTTGTCAGAGTTTAGAGCAAATAATAAAATAGCAGATCTATAAGCTCGTAGCGCGGCACTCGGTGCCGACTGTGTTCCTGACATTGTCTTGAGTTATTATAATAACATAACAACCAGTAAGACGCCTGAGGGCGAGAAGCAGTAGTTAATCTGGTAACACACTGGTTATCATGAGACTGTCACAATATGGCCATATATACTGTATATTATATTCCCATGGGCTAAACAGGGATTGTATAGGGCATCGTCTGGGAATGCCTGGACCTTTTTTATTTTCTTAAATTGACGTTTTCAGGCCTGTTGTTGTTGCTGTTGTTTTAGCGCGACTTCGCCCTTAGGGTGTCTCTTACTGGTTAGATGAGAGTTTTCTGCCCGACAGCAACAATATAATATGTCAGGGACTCAGGGCCCAGATATGAATGTCTGAGAATGTAATCAAGCGACCTCAAACGTCTAGCCATCACACATAAATACACGTCACCCTGCAGACATATGGGAGGAGAGGAGAGGAGGGGGGCGTTGGGGATAAACGCCACCAATGATCTGACATGAATCAGGCATGCAGGTGTCTGTTATCAGGAAGTGAACTGCTCGGCTGTCATGCTGTAAAGCCTGCATGGTGGCAGGACTACTTATCTCTGGACCAGAGCTGCACACACACACACACACACACACACACACACACACACACGGATAGTTATTTATTGTCCCTGTGATGTGTGATGCTTACCTCCCCTATCTATCTCTCTCTGTCTCTCTTGCACCCCCTTCCTCCCTCTCTCTCTCTCTCTGTCTGTGTCTCTCTCGCCCCCCCCCCTCTCTTTCTCTCTACCCTTTCCCCCATCCCTCCCTCTCTCTCCATCTCCCCCTGCCCCCCCCCCCCCTCTCTCTCTCTCCCCCCATTTAAGTTCAACATGTATTAAACCATAATGTTTACAAATATACCTTCTTATGACAGAAACCTATTCCACAGTTGTACAGACTGGCTATACATTATTGCAATGTATTCAGAGTTTGATATTGTACATAATTATAATTAGGCCTACTGCTTTTATGTATTTGTAATAAAATATATCGTGTGTGTGTGTGTGTGTGCGCGCGTGTGTGTGTGTGTGTGTGCGTGCATGCTCTATCTCTCTCTCTGCAGGGAGACTGCTCCTCCAGCCACATGACAGACTGTACTCTGATTGGCTGACGCCGGTGGGCAGGCTGCACGTGTGCAGAAAGGACCTGAGTGAAGTGGCTGTGGTAATAATATCAATGACTCAGTTCAGTTAGAATTCTTAAAATACACTGCTGATGCTGAATGGTAATAGTATAGAACATATCATTTAATCCAGTGATTCTCAATTCAATTTTGATTTGGTCAGGGTCTAACGGTACCCTTTAATCATGGGAACCCAATCTAAGAACATTTAGTTAGACATGGTGCGATCCAATCTGTCATTTGGTCCACACTTCCTTTACTCTCTGTTAGATTATAGAGATATATCGGTATAGAGATTACCTCTGGTTCTCTATTTGTATTTACTGTACTTGTACATGTAATAATGGTGAGGATTTAGCTATCAATCTTTTTCCCGGGACCGCTGGAACGCCACCAAAGGGCCCCTGGTGGTCCCTGGAAAGCACGTTGAGAATCACAAACAAACGTATCTAGACCTGATGCATGTACATTTAACCGCTGGGAACTTGTGTGGAAAATGTAACTAGACTGGAGTTGAAAAAAGCATATCATCTCTGTCGAGTGGAAACCTGACTGTTTTCAGTTTGGGACATTCAGGATTCAAATTAAAAAAAACCCGTCAAGATAGCAGATCTACAAGCTCGAACTTGTCTCTTCATTCCGCGTTTCGAGCTTGTGGATCTGCTTCTTTTGTGTGACGCTGTAGCATGACATTACTTTACAACAATTACAAAAACAGTACAGTTATACACTGTTCTCTCTTATCTAAAAATGTAAAAAATAAAACCCTATTATAAAGATTTCTTTATAAGAAATAAAATAAAAGCCTTGAGAAGCAGTGGGTTTAAGAGCACCGCTCGTCCGTCCTGCAGAGTCCAGTCACTGACAACTCAGAGCAGCATCAGCAGCAGAGGACGGGCCGCATGCTCAGCATGAACACATGGGACGTGGCTGTGGCGCTCACCAACTTCGACTGGACCATCTTCAACTCCATACACCAGGTCGGTTTGCCAGCCGTGTGAATGTCGTGATAATTGAAGATATTGTGGCCGCTGGAATGTTCAAGGCCAGTTTGTTCATCAGATATGCTACTGTGAAAGAAATGTGTATTGTGACATGCTTGACTTCAGCCTTGACCTTTTAAAAGTCCCTCGGGTCAATGTAGGCCATGTGGTCTCTGTTGGCTGGAAACCTCATATGTCCAAAACTGTTACTTTTCAGGATTAAAATTCAAAAGTACAGTAGCAAAAGTAGCAGATCTACAAGCTCAAAACACGAGCATTTTAAGCTTGTGGATCTGCTACTTTTGATGCTTTCGTGTGACACTGTAGTATGATCAAGTAGGGTGTAAATTACGAAAAGTACGTTCAAATACGGATATAAGACGGATACGGATACGTCCAGTGGGCAGGCTAACATTGTGGCCAGCTAAGTCTTGACGAGTCTTGGACTCGTTTGAAAAACATGATACATCACCATACATCGAATTCCATGCTCAGCCAATCAAATCAATCAAACTGTGGTACACACAAACACAAGTATAATATGGAAAATTGTGAGGAATAATGTCTCCATCATTATCACACCTATGTATCCTTAGTTGTTGTTTAGCCCCATACTATACTGGACATACAGGTTTTGTAGCAATCTGTAAGATGGCCAGTGTTGTCAGGGGCTAGCTGTCTTTCAGCAAGGCTGGACTCATTTGTCAGTGACAGTTAAATTGCCTATCAAATAATCAAGTATAGTCTGCACATATACTGGACCACTGGATGGTGAAGATTAAACAGGCTCCCCCCAAATCTGCTTTACTAATAGAAAGGCATGTGGCATGCTCCTAAATGTGGTTTAAATTGACTGAGACAGGCACAGCCACCCAGTCACGATCGCATGCGTGCGTGCGTGCAAACGCACATGCACACGCACACACATATTTGTGATTTTTGAGGGGAACTAGCCCCTCCTATGTATGGATTTGTGTAAATACAAACATTGAAGACAAAAGTGAGGATGCAAATTGTGATTGGCCAGAATGACATGATATATGATGACGTATGATGATAAGAGCGCACCTCACTTCACACAGGTGTGATTTTTAATAATGCTTACCATTTTATAGTTTTATTCGGCCTAATCACACAGGTGTGATTTTTAATAATGCTTACCATTTTATAGTTTTATTCGGCCTAATCTGTGTGATGTTTCTGTTGCATAGGCTTATATATATATATATATATATATATATATATATATATATATATATATATTTTTTACCACTGCACACATTAAGTTCCAAAGGGAAAAATAAAGTAATTCAAAGTTGAAAAATAAAGTAATTCAAAGTTGAAGTGTTAAGAATCCTCCAATTTGATTTCCATCCTGTTTCACAGCAAGAGCTGGTGTATTTCATATTCAGCCGCCATGCCGGCAGCGGCCACACTGCAGCGCTAGAGCAGCTGCTGCAGCGCTGCAACGAGGTGCAGCTGTGGGTGGCCACGGAGGTGCTGCTCTGCTCCGCCCTCTGCAAACGAGTCCAAGTCATTAAGAAGTTCATCAAGATCGCTGCACAGTGAGTCATTATTAGCTCCCCTCATCGACTAACTGCTGAAGACCATTGATCTGGTGCTTTCATCCCATGGTAGATGCTGACCTCACTGTTCTATACAGCACTGCTGGCCTTGAGCAGTGGAGGAAGAGGCAGTTTATTATTTAATTTTAAGATTTGGTTTTTGGCTTTTCTGCCTTTATTCAGTGAAGAATGACAGGAAAGAGGTAGAGAGAAAAGGGGAGAGACTATATGTGGTATGAGCCTGGAGTGGACGACTAGGCCAGCGGACGCGTCAGAGGCAGTTTTTTCTTTTACTTAAAGGAGCACTTCACCCATCTCTCAATTGGTCCTCACTAAGGGTGCAGGCACACTTAAGCGCCAAGAGGCGTCAAGAAAACGCCTTGAGCAGGCGTCTCTTCTGGGTTTTTAAACAGCTGTTGGATGGAAATGACACTAGTGCGCAGCTTCTTGTAGTTCTAACCTCGCGTCACCAGGCTTTTTCCATCTCTGAGGAAAGTCTGTGTTCCAAAATCGCAGTGTGAACCGTTCTGGAGCAGATTGTAATTTACGTCATGTTGTAGTCAACAATGATTTGTAGTCATCAGGCAGGAAACCACCATAAGAATTTTGCCATTCATAGTACTGATTCCGCCTTGTGGTTTCCTACCAGAGGACTACAAATCAGACTACAACATGTTCACGTCCACCGATGTAAACAAAATGTGTGATGTCAGGGCTCTGTTCACGTCCGCCGATGTAAACAAAACGTGTGATGTCATGGCTCTGTTCACGCGTGACTGTGATGTCATGGCTCTGTTCACGTCCGCCGATGTAAACAAACACCATGTGCGTTTGTTCCCATTCTTTTTTCATTTTCCCAAAGAATTATAATAAAAAGAACAACACGGTTTCCTCACACATTAGAACAACAACATCAGTCATCAGAACCAAGGACAGGTGTTTTCAACTAACATTAATTATAGGAACTATAGGAAGAGGACGTGTCTGATATAATCATTATCAAAGATCTAAATACTGAATCAAGCAACTTAAAAACTGCTCTTTTATGCCCAAGTAGTAGACGTTAGAATTGCCCCAACCATGTTTGAAAGTGAAATATCCCTTTAAGTAAAAATAGCCCATGCTGTTCAAACTAAAAGGCCTGCATTTGTAGTTTTACTTGAGAAAAAGTACAAAAGTATTGTTTCAAAATATATTTGAAGTAGGCCTACCAAAGTAAAAGCATTCATTATGAATCGCTCATTTCACCCCCCCCCCCCCCCCCATTTTTTTTAATAAAATAAAAATAAGTAGCAATTATGTGACACGTGAGCTTGTAGATTGGCCATTTCTGAATAGATAAAGTATAAAATATCTTTGTGTATTTTGTAATAATAATAGTCTAAATCTACAGTAGTCATTGTAACTAAAGTTTTCAATTAATTGTAGTGGAGTAAAAAGTAGCATAGAAAAGTCCTTAAAAGGTACTAAAATGTACGGTAGGCCTACTTAGTTACTTTTACACCAGTGCCTCTGTGCAGCACACTACAGTACACACTGACACTGGTCTCTCTCCAGTGGGACAGGGACGTTAACATGGGAATGCTGCCCCCTCCAGTGGCAGGCTGTTGAACTACAACTTATGACAATAAAGAGCACGTAGCACAGTTGCTCTCAAAAGTGAATACATTAATGTTAGTACAACAACTAGTATGATGTGCGATGGTAGGAGGTTTCTGCCTGTGCGCACATAAAATGTCTCCAAATGGCCATCCCTGCTTGGATATGGGCATATATAGTCTACTAAAGGGAAGACATGTGTAAAATAATACATGTATTCCAAACTCCCAGTAGCATTCGGAATAAAGTGTTTATATGGTGATCTATACAGATTCAAACGGTATATACCACCCCTCCAGAGTAGACCAGAATGAAAATTCATTCGGAATGGGATATTCTATTCCAATTGAGGTGTTTACATGAGCATTTATATTCTGATGACTGGAATGAATCCATTCATTCCGAATGAATTTCTGCATGTAGTAAATGGGGCCAGTGTGAGAGCAGAATGAGTCCAGTATTTATAGACTACAGGCTGATAGTGAAGCAAACACAGGTGAGTGTCATCAGGCAACTGCAGGCTAATGACAG
Organism: Protomyctophum parallelum; assembly: GCF_964188405.1. NCBI lineage: Eukaryota > Metazoa > Chordata > Actinopteri > Myctophiformes > Myctophidae > Protomyctophum > Protomyctophum parallelum. Next base: position 29,149,479 of record NC_139698.1, on the reverse strand, counting down.
AATGGAGACAGGTGTGTAACAGGGGATGAGGCGAGACAAGACAGGCAACAACTAGGCAAAACAGGAAACACTAAGACATCACTACAAAATAAGGGTATACAGTACACAGTTCACAGTAAGTAATGACACAGAATGTGTTCTCCTCTGTACAGCTGTAATGTTAAACAGCTCAGTAACATAGTGTGTTCCCCTCTGTACAGCTGTAACGTTAAACAGCTCTGTAACATAGTGTGTTCTCCTCTGTACAGCTGTAACGTTAAACAGCTCTGTAACATAGTGTGTTCCCCTCTGTACAGCTGTAACGTTAAACAGCTCAGTAACATAGTGTGTTCCCCTCTGTACAGCTGTAACGTTAAACAGCTCAGTAACATAGTGTGTTCTCCTCTGTACAGCTGTAACGTTAAACAGCTCAGTAACATAGTGTTACTGTGTTCTTCTCTGTACAGCTGTAACGTTAAACAGCTCAGTAACATAGTGTGTTCTCCTCTGTACAGCTGTAACGTTAAACAGCTCTGTAACATAGTGTGTTCCCCTCTGTACAGCTGTAACGTTAAACAGCTCAGTAACATAGTGTGTTCTCCTCTGTACAGCTGTAATGTTAAACAGCTCAGTAACATAGTGTGTTCTCCTCTGTACAGCTGTAACGTTAAACAGCTCTGTAACATAGTGTGTTCTCCTCTGTACAGCTGTAACGTTAAACAGCTCAGTAACATAGTGTTACTGTGTTCTTCTCTGTACAGCTGTAACGTTAAACAGCTCAGTAACATAGTGTGTTCTCCTCTGTACAGCTGTAACGTTAAACAGCTCAGTAACATAGTGTTACTGTGTTCTTCTCTGTACAGCTGTAACGTTAAACAGCTCAGTAACATAGTGTGTTCTCCTCTGTACAGCTGTAATGTTAAACAGCTCAGTAACATAGTGTGTTCTTCTCTGTACAGCTGTAACGTTAAACAGCTCAGTAACATAGTGTGTTCTCCTCTGTACAGCTGTAACGTTAAACAGCTCAGTAACATAGTGTGTTCTCCTCTGTACAGCTGTAACGTTAAACAGCTCAGTAACATAGTGTGTTCTCCTCTGTACAGCTGTAAGGCCCAGAAGAATCTCAACTGTCTGTTTGCCATCATCATGGGTCTGAACACGGCAGCAGTCAGCCGCCTCAGCCTGACCTGGGAGGTAAGCAGAGCCTCTGTACTGTAACACCTGACGTGTTCACCTGTGTATTTAATCTCTGTTAGAGTTTAATGTACACACTGTCAGTCAGTGTGCAGATGGAATAACAGCATGGCTGCAGTGCCAATCATCTAGAACACATTGTTGTTGTCGGGCAGAATGCTCTTATCTCCACATTGCCCGTAAATGAATGCCTTATTTATTACATACTATATACTGTACATACTACAGCGTCACACAAAAGCATGAAACGTATCGTGACCGTTTTGGACATAATGAGGAAAACCTCATTATGACGTTATACTACACACAAGTCCGATTCGCCTGCCTGTCACCTCCATTATAAAATGTATATTTGTCAGTGATTCCAAAACTTCTGTTTTGTTTTCATTTAATTTCATTTATTAGTAATATACTTTTTGTCTTTGCAGAAAGTTCCTGGGAAGTTCAAAAAGCTGTTCTCTGAGCTGGAGATGATGACAGTAGGTGCACTTGACTAACACACACAACAGAGGAAGTTAGATTAGAAAGCATTAAGCTACTGTACTGTAACTTTCACAGACGCTAGGCCGTATAATTAATGAGGAGACTCACAGTTCCAGGTTGCTGTGGGCTGACATACATATTCAAAAACATGATATTCCTGGCAGACAAGAAAAGGGTGAAATAGGGTAAACATGGCCTTGGGGCACAGTCATAACCTCTTAATAATTCATACTGCAAGCAAACAGTTAAACTTTCATTACAATACACATACGCACGTGCACAAGCATAATGCATGCATGTACTCAGCCACGCACGCACGCACTTACCAGTGGTGGAAAAAGTACTCAATTGTTTTACTTAAAAAGTAAAAGTACCAATACTGCAATTTAGAACTACTTCGTTAATCTGCAACTTTTGCGGTTTGGGAATTTGAATCCTAGAAAGTGTGAGGTTTCTACCCGACAGAATCAATGTACTTAATTGAGTTGCCAGTGTGAACATAGTGAACTGTTAAAGACAGGGATCTGTTATTTTCAGTGCGCAATGCCATCGTATAGGATATAAATTAAGCATTATAAAGATTTCTGACACATGGGTAAGACATGTTTGTTCCTCCCAGGATCCCTCTCTAAACCACAAGGCCTACAGAGACTACTTTAAGAAGATGAAGGCTCCAAAGATCCCCTTCCTCCCTCTGTTACTGAAAGGTGTGTTCATTACCCCATTATAAAATGTATTTTTACCTATATCAAGGGTTCCCAAACCATTGAGGCCGTGACCCCCCAAAAATAAAACAAATTGAAACGGGGGACCCCCATATCCTGACAAGCACTTGGACTTGTAGAAGTTGAGACTTTAAATGTAGGTTGACTTGGTTCCAATATTGTGAAAATAGCTGATCTACAAGCTCACACTGCCTTGCAATGCAATGTGTTGTGAGCTTGTAGATCGGCTATCGGCCAAACTGTAGTGTGCATACTAGGTAGTGTGTAGTGTAGTCTGTTCACGTGTGCCACTTCAAATGTGTCCACCAGATGGCGTCGTAGCTCAACTAGTTGCCTTGTAGACCTATTATTGATTCGCTTGGTTGAATTAATACTTTATAAACAGTTTGCAGACAAAAGCACATGTATTTCTGAATTTTTGAATTAGACTGTGGTTGTGTGTTGCAGATATCACATTCATTCATGAAGGCAACAAAACATTTCATGATAATCTTGTCAACTTTGATAAGCTGGTGAGTAAACAAAGTACCTGTATTGATGAGTCTAGACCACTGCTACAACTAGCCATGATTTTCTTTAAAGGACAACTTTAGTTTTTTTCAACCATGGTTCATGTTTTAGTTTGTTATTAGATAAAGTAAAAGATGAGTGTTAATCTTTTTTCATTTGCTGCTTTCTTTCGTTTTAGGGATTTTAGCTGTTTTTGACAGGGGGGCGGGGGCATTCGAGCATTGGGCTAAATATGTATTGTTTTACACAATTTTATGGTGATTTATTTTTTTATTATTTACTATAGTCCCAATAAACCCCAGGAAATTACATCTGGCCACAGAAGATCACAGAATCTACTGAATGTGAAGGTAGCCTACTGGGGGAAGGCTTATACTGAGTGTATAGGCTCAATATGTCAGTTTGTCACATTCAATAGATCCTGTGATCTTTTGTGGCCAGATATAATTTCCTGGGGTTTATAAGGACTATAGTAAATAATAAAATAATAAATCACCATAACATTTTGTAAAAAAATACATATTTAGCCCCATGCTCGAATGCCCCCGCCCCCCTGTCAAAAACAGCTAAAATCCTTAAAACGAAAGAAAGCAGCAAATGAAAAGAAATCAACACTCATCTTTTACTTTCTCTAATAACAACCTAAAACATGAACCTTGGTTGAAAAAAACTAAAGTTGTCCTTTAAGCCTATGCAAACACAGCAAAGAAAACTCACAACAAGTGGCATCACAACGTATTGTGAGCTTGTAGAAACGTATTCATATATTTTTGAAACATTTTGTCTATTGTTTCAGTGGATTATTAGAGTCACAGTCTAATGGTGTTGGTGTGTTTTTTGTGTCTTGCAGCACATGATAGCAGACACAGTGCGGCTCATCAGACACTGTCAGACAGATCATCTAGGTGGGAAATCAGTCCCTCAGGGCTATATACTAGGATATTTTCTGTTTTACGTTTTATTGTGAGGAAAGTATAAAAAGTGGCTAATATATGGTATATGTTTTGTAATTATAATCTGAATCTGCAAATGCAAAGTCATTTTTCTAAGAATTGATCGAATCGAAAGTACATTTGCCTCTGAGATATAGCAGGGTAGTGTAAAGTATTTAAACATGTCAATACTCAAAGTAAATTAGGATACTATAGTACCTCAGAATTGAGTAGATGTACTTAGTTACTTTAACTTTAATCAGTGGATGGGCTGTAGGTGAACATGATGTTCTGCGTGTGCTTAAACCCCGACAGGAAACGGCATCACGGAGAAGGGCAGCCCCGACGTGAGCACCTACATCCATCACCTTCTGATCATCGACAATCAGCAGACTCAGTTTGAGCTGAGCCACAGACTGGAGCCCCGCTCATAGACACACAGAGAGACAGACAGACAGCTGGAGCCCCGCTCATAGACAGAGAGACACAGACACACAGAGAGACAGACTGGAGCCCCGGACAGACACACACAGAGACACACACAGAGAGACAGACTGGAGCCCCGGACAGACACACACAGAGACAGACAGACTGGAGCCCCGGACAGACACACACAGAGACAGACAGACTGGAGCCCCGGACAGACACACACAGAGACACACACAGAGACAGACAGACTGGAGCCCCGGACAGACACACACAGAGACACACACAGAGACAGACAGACTGGAGCCCCGGACAGACACACACAGAGACACACACAGAGACAGACAGACTGGAGCCCCGGACAGACACACACAGAGACACACACAGAGACAGACAGACTGGAGCCCCGGACAGACACACAGAGAGACACACACAGAGACAGACAGACTGGAGCCCCGGACAGACACACAGAGAGACACACACAGAGACAGACAGACTGGAGCCCCGGACAGACACACAGAGAGACACACACAGAGACAGACAGACTGGAGCCCCGGACAGACACACAGAGAGACACACACAGAGAGACAGACTGGAGCCCCGGACAGACACACAGAGAGACACACATAGAGACAGACAGACTGGAGCCCCGGACAGACACACAGAGAGACACACATAGAGACAGACAGACTGGAGCCCCGGACAGACACAGAGAGACACACATAGAGACAGACAGACTGGAGCCCCAGACAGACACACAGAGACACACACAGAGACAGACAGACTGGAGCCCCGGACAGACACACAGAGAGACACACATAAGAGACAGACAGACTGTCTGGAGCCCCACAGAGACACACACAGAGAGAGAGAGTGTCTTTATGCTGGACACCACCCTGTCATCCTGTCAGTCAGTCTGTACAATTTGCCAAGGAAACACCTGCCTACATAACTGCCTATCGCCAACGCGGTGACGACACTGTCGGGAAGAAACCTCTCATCTCCGTACTTTAACTTTCCGGGTTTTTATATAAATTAATGCCCCACTTAATATTTCTACAGCGTCACACGAAAGTATCCAAATTAGCCTAAGTAGCAGATCTACAATATTGTAGATCTGCAACTTTTTCTGTTATTTTTATTATTATCATTTAGAATCCTGAAAAGTAACAGTTTCGGACAAATGAGGTTTCCACCCGACAGAGACGATATATTACCATTATAAGCAATGCCACACCATTAGTACCAAAGAGTCTCTAGTCCTACGTGGGTGCTGTCGGTCTCGCCACGATAACGTCAGAACTCGTGGACGTCTGATGATCGGTATATCGCTACATCTCGTAAGAGTGTGTTGATTTCTGCTCTCCTAAACACACCTGACAGACATTAGGAAATCAAGGTTTGGATGTCTTACTCTTGGTCCCCCCTCACCCAGCCCACTGAGCTCCTTGCTACTGATCAGCACACCTCTCAAGTCAGCGCTCAGATGAAGCTGTGCCTGTGAGACCCTGACCCGGCCACGAGAGGGAGCCAGTCAACCAGCAATACCCGAGTGGATTATGTGTATATATTTTCATGAAGATTCACTGCTAAAAAAATATACTCTGCACTCATAGGTAGAAACCATCCTGTTCATCAAAATCATAACATGTAGTGTCAACTATCTGAATACAGATCTTACAACCACAAGCCTGCAACACATGTTACGACACTCATATTATTAACATTCATTCTACAGTCCGGAGTGTTCCTTTAAATTAGAAGAGTATAACCACAAAATTAAATATTCCCTTACGTTCAGGTACATTTGGCTTTGTTGGGACACACTTCTGAATTAAATTAAGATTTACTATAGGCTCTGAAACACTTTTTTATTTCATAACTATAGTATGTTCTTTAAACATAACATTTTATTTTCTAACGTCTATAACTACAACAGGGCTACTTGGGCAGCAAACATCACTCAATCAATCCATTCATTTAACTCTGAGTTAGTTGGTTATTTAACCTTTATGGGTCCATTTGTTCACTCCTAGGGTTAGATTAGCACTCAGGATTGTTTCTGTGCACTATCCAAAACAACCAAATAGGTCAGTGCTCTGTGATAAACACATTGAATAAACCCTGGTTAACCGGCATCACAGTAGTTACAGCCATACTGTGGCTCATCAAACAGTACACTATGAAATCTTGTGTGTTTACTTAAAGGTAGTGTAACTCAGAGATTCCCAAAGTGGGGTCCAGGGACCCCCAGGGGTCCTTGAGGGAGTTCCAGGGGATCCCCAGCTATGATGGATAAAACCAAGTGGACCCATGGATCTGTAACTCTAAGAGTGTACAAAGGGTCCGTATGGTTCCATTTGTACACTCTATACACTATAAATTGGGGTCCCAGAGATAGAAATGCCATTCAATGGGGGTCCGTAGCCTAATGCATATCAAATTGGGGGTCCTTGAAATTAAACGGCTTGAGAATCACTGCTAGAACCGTAAAAGTCATCTCTTATGCATGGGGGTCCCATGGGCATATCTCTTCAAATGGGGGTCCTTGGCATATCTCTTCAAATGGGGGTCCGTGGGCCAATGAGTGTCAATTTGGGGGTCCTTGACATGAAAGAGTTTGGGAACCACTGGTGTAAGTGATCTGTTCTGTTAAAACAAAAGAGAGCAAGAACGCATGTAGCTTTAATTGTAGTGTTCCAGTAACATCAAGTATCCTGTATGAGTTATCTTCTCTCTTCTGATTGGATAAGATTGGTGTCCCAACCTGACAACGTATTACCTCTTTACTAAAGAGCTGAGAGGGAGACGGAGACCCCGTTACTGAACAAACATTAAAGCAATTACTACAGTATACAAATATAGAGAAATATCATGGAAACCCCCTTTAACTCTGAGAATGTACAAATGGAATGTACACATTTGCACATTGTTAGTTACAAATGAATAGGTTTTATTGTGTACAGAATAATCACAACAAACTATTTTCCTATGTTCTCCTTTTCATTTTGTCAGTGTACTGTATTTACAGTAGCTAGTTGAAAACAGTTCTGACAGATGTACTGTTGTACTGATACTGTACAGTTAACTAGTTTTAATGAGTTTTGCAATGCATTTTAACATATAGTGAAATCAGCAGTAAATGTACAAGACATGAATGAGGCTTTATCACAATGTGTCATTTAAAGTGTTGTGCGTGCGTGTGTGCGTGCGTGTTTGATTGAATGTAGGGGTGGGAGTCACTATGGATCATATTGTATCATGATTCGTGGGCCATGATTTGCTAAGATCACAAAGTTATTTGATACAGTATTGTGTTGTGATTCTGCAAATCATTAGGGTTTTGTATCAACCACATCACTTGTTGACTGCCGTCTTTGGAGTATTTAAAAAAATACTAGCCATTGCATAAAATATACTTAAAAATCAATGCATTTTATTTTATTTATGAGTGAAATTAGAACAACAAATGAAGCATTTAGAACTGTTTGACTTGATCTGCATCCATTAAATGCAACACTTAAGCCTGCATTTTAATTGCGACGGAAGGTCGCGCTTACTATGAAAACGTGCATCTCCCGTCCGTTAGTTAATCACCCAAGTCTCCATATATGGTATTGGGCCACGTGACATCTCATGACATCATGGAGACACTAGATATCCATCATAATAGTGTGAGATCAAACGCTCTACGCTATATATGGCCATGAACCCTGGCCATACCTGTTTTTCATTGTGCATTTTTTGGTCAAAGTTGATCCCATGCCAAAGCGACAGCACTCGCCCAGCAGTCTGCCGTCACCCAGGCGGATGCGTACATGCACCGATCTGCCCCAGCAGCACAACCTCCACATCACTGGGGGATCTCCATATATGGGCATATATGTAGTCGCGACGTACAGTAGACGACATCACCAGGGGCCCTTCCCCATATATGGGAATACCAATATATGGCCATATCACGCCTCCATTTATGGTCACACCTCGTAACATCACGCCTCCATATATGGTAATGCCTCGTAACATCACGTGACATCACGGAGACCCTTAGACCTTTTTTTGTTCAAAGACACTGACCTCATCTAACCCTGGATAACCATACATGCATGAGGAGACTGGATCATCACCTAGATCTGCATATATGGAGCCGACCAGCAACTCTACATCTGACCTAAAACCCTTAAGCTTATATCTCCATATATGGAGCTGAACTGTTCTGACATTACATACGTTGATCCCTCCCCACCCATCCTTCCTGTTCTGACATTCCATTATGTTGATATGATCTCATCAAACCCTGTACACTCAAGACACGCCAGCACTCGCCCAGCCGTCTGCCGTCACCTAGACTCCTGAGTCAATTAACATTGATTTGACAATATAAATTGGGGTCTCAAACTGGGGGTTCTTGAAATGAAAGAGGTTGAGAATCACTTAGAGCCGTCAACATCTTTTCTTATGGGGGTCCCTGGCATACCTTTTCACATGGGGGTCCGCGGGGCTAAATAGTGTCAATTTGGGGGTCCTGGTGTATGGTAATATGAAGTTGTGATGTAATGTGTGTGTGTGTGTGTGTGTGTGTGTGGGGGGGGGGGGGGGAGTTGAAGCCAATAACGACGCAAGGATGTGTTCAACCGTAGCACACATAGTTTTATAAAGAAAACGCGGTGCAATATTTATTTTCCCTCAAATATATTAGTTTTACCAACATTGTTCATGTGAAATAGTTTGTTTTATTATGAAATGATGAGAACGGCTATGCAGCGCCTGGGTGTCCCAGGTGTCTGGCCACCAGGGGACAAAGGAAACAGTGATCTGTAGCCGGGGACAGTCAGACAGTCAGAGTGAGAGATTTGATTCTGACGGGGAGTGGAAAAGATACAACACTGGCATGCAGTCACAAACTTGATTTCAGCTATACTGTATAATATTCCCCACCAAATCTCCCGGCCACATCAACATCGTTCATGTGATTGTGAAGTGGTTTGTTTGTGCTTATTTGTTGAAATGGTGGAAGTCGCTATATGGTGAGTCACTAACCCCAGATGACCGCCGCTGGCCAGGCTGAAGCCTGGATTCCACCCGGGGATGAGTGGAATGAGCGCTGCATGGCCGAGTGACCATCCATTTATTGGCTGAAATAAATAGCTTTTAGAGATACGTTGCCCCGCAAGGTTTCACATTTCTCATGGTCAGCGAGGCAGCTTCTGCTGGCTGGACTCGTGCTTCAACTCCGTGGAGCAGCGCGGACAGGCGGGACGATAAAACATCATAATGATTGTGATAATTACAATGAATAAGCATGTATAGACAAAGTAGTTAAGATGAACGATGTTGTCGACGTTGGATGAAGCTCAAAGAACTTTGCTCAGGTATCTAGTTTGTCACCGTCCGACTTTCCTAAACCGTGTTATTAAAGAAAAACGGGTGATAATGGCCAAAACTCAATCGAATCGAAAGTGGCCTTTTCCAGATGTTTTGACCATTACCTCTGGAATGGAAAGTCCAATCGGCTCAGTTCAGCTTTTTGGTGCATGACTTTGAGGACATGTGTCAAGGAAATGTGTGATACCTGAGTTGTATATTTAAGGACATCATAAACCAAGCCGTCGGGAAGGCCTCTAGCAACACCCGGGGCCCTAGGCGTAGTTCATATATACGGCGGGCCGGCACTGAATACACCACTCACTTACAAAAAACACTGGATGTTGCCTACATCTCCTTGAAGTGGTTGCTTTCACACTTTACCAGCTTTAGATAATTTCCATGTTTGAACTAATCATAAAACACACTGCCTGTCTTAAGCTATAAACTGTAAAAGTTCAGATATATCAGATATATCATATATTTGAACTGGCCAGAATGTCCAGAAGAACATCAAATAACCAATAGGCTACAGATTATGAATATATGATATGACCAAAATGTATTCCCCATACTACCCTTGAACGACACTGAATGTTACAGGGAATGCGTGTGTGCGTGCATGACATGTACAAGCGTGCGTCACAGTGCGTGTGAGTGCCATGAGTCATGGTTCCACATAAAATGCCAGTGCCACGTGCGCACGCACGCTCACTCACTCACTCACTCACTCACTCACTCACTCACTCACTCACTCACTCACTCACTCTCTCTCTCTCTCTCTCTCTCTCTCTCTCTCTCTATTTTGCTGGTCTTTTGAGAACTATTATTATTATTATTCCATTGGGGTTGGATTCTGTCACTCTTCCCAGTACATCGAACTACTGTACTTAAGTACAATTTTGAGGTATTTGTACTTTACTTAATTGCGTATTTCCAAATTTCAATACTTTTACTTCTACTCCACTACAACTTGGATTCAAATATTGTACTTTTACTCCACTACAATATGTTTTGAACACTTTAGTTACTAATTACTATGTAGATTTCTATTATTATTACAAAACATGCATTAACCACTTCAGCCCTTATACATTTTGACGATTTGAAAACAGCCAATCTACAATCTCACAATGCGTCGCAATGTGACACATTGTGAGCTTGTAGATTTGCAATTTTCAAAAGATTGCAATACATTTGAAAACTTCAAAAATGGGACATATTCTGCATGATGACTCGGTACTTTTACTTTTGGTACTTTAGGTAGATATTACTGCAGACACTTTTGTACTTTTACTAATGTAGGCCTACATGTTGAATAACGGACCAGAGTATTTCTATATTGCAGTATGAACTACGGTATGAACACCGGGCTTTATTCCTATATTGCAGTATTGATACTTAAACCGGAGTACTTTTTTCCACCACTGCCAGATGCCCCCGCTGTCTTTAACCAGGTGTCTTGGTTGGCCTATCAGCCCTATCTTGTGGCATGATGACCCCCTGTGGCGCCGGGTCCTCGCACCCTGCCATTTCCTGCCAGCGCTGTATCATTTCCCTGTCACCAAATGACTGGCCTGCTGCTGTGGCGCGCTAATGAGAGGAAGAAGAGGAGGCTGGTTCTATTCAATACAATACCAACGGGATCAATCCGCTGACATCACCATCCCACCACCAGCCATTTTGGCAACGGGAAGAAATTAAGAGCAAAACGCCAACAGCTGTTTGCAGTTAAAGAGAATCTTGGACACGAAGGGAACAACAAGGCAACAAGGGGTGATTTGCGTCAGCAAGTGATTTAACGGCTATAATTTGTAAAAATAAAAACGTGGCATCAGTCATTTCGTTTGCTGTTGTGCAGATAATTGGTACGTCCAAAACCTGTGCTCCAAATTCCAATGGATCCAATGTAGTTATTTAGTCACAAGCTTTTTAATAGTTTTTTAATTGGTTCAATATTCACCAGTAAGACGCCTGAGGACGAGAAGCGACCTCGCCCTAAAGGGTGAGGTCACGTGCACGCATCCGCCTGGGTGACAGCAGACTGCTGGGCGAGCGCTGGCGCTTTGGCATGGGTGGTAAGATCTTAATTTTCGGGCCTGATGAGAACTCTAGTTTTCGCCGGCTGCCGGGCACGGCTGCATTAATAACTTTGGGGCAGGCCCGTCTAGAGTTTAAATGGACAGGTATCAGTCAAAAGGGAGACATCGAAGAGGAAGGATGGATGGGGAAGGATCAACATATGGAATGTCAGAACAAGTCAGCTCCACTATATGGAGATCTAATATTGATGACATCAGGGGTCTCTGATGATGTCACATGTTCTCTCACCTGGGTGACCAACCAACCAAACAACACACTGACGGGAAATGCACAATTCCATAGTTAACTGTGACCTTTGGTCGCAAAAACCCACAGACACACTTAACTTTTGCTTTTCACTTTCAAAACCTTTCAGCAACAATAGAAGATATTTTTTTGCGGCTTACGCCTTTTATTGATTTTTTAAGGGACAGATAGTAGGCTGACAGGAAACGGGAGAGAGAGAGATGGGGGATGACATGCGGTAAAGGCCGTGTCGGGTTCGGGAGTCGAACCCGCGGCACACCGCGACTGGATCACCAGTCCGGTGCCCAGACCGTTACGCTACGGCCTGGGCCAATATTGTCATATTTGTCAGGTGAAAAAAACGCTGGCTCCGTTGTGCATCTTTCATGCTCTCCAGTTTGCTCACAACATTAGGCGGTGTTATTGCAGATTTGCAGACTTCCGCCGTGCCCGTGTCATAGTTTAGGAGGCAGCCAATCATGACTAGGTCGCTACTACGCGATTGGCTGGCGGCGTTTAGGCGGCTCGCATTGGATTAGATAGCATTTAGGCGGCTCCCATTGGCTTAGGTGGCATGGAGGCGACTCCCATTGATGACAAGGTCAATATTACAAACGGGCCTGTTGTATGTGAGGGTTCACCTGACGACAAGTTAAAAGATGGAGAAAGTTTCTACCAGACAATTTGGTAGATCATTTTGTGTGGAAGACATTGTTACTTTGACAGGGCACCCACAAATGGCATTAACCCATTCAATCCCGGAAATCATCTGTATCATTTATAGCACATTGGTTCTCTAAGCTAAGTGAGAGAGGGTATTAATATCACAATCATTGTAACCAATACCCATGCACTTTAACCATTATTTTATACTTTGGCTATTCAAAAATAGCAGATCTACAAGATCAATTAAAAATCTTTTTTTTTTTTAATCTTGAAAATGTTACTTTAAGGTCACATTCTCACCTAATACTTCGGTAGACTCAGAACCGTATGGGCGGGGAAAGGGGATTCTTGCATATTTAATTGGCTGCGGTTTGCCTTCACACTGTCATTCGCAGCAATTGGAAACGCAGCAGGGGGGACCTTTATCAATGTGTTCCGTTCATAAACTATAGCCTACACAGTGAAATCTATGGTGATAAAATTACACTCATAACGTGCATGTGTCGTGCCGCCTGGGACCCCCCCCCCCTCTCTCTCTCTCTCTCTCTCTCTACGCACGCAGCCGCCACACACTGTTCTTTTGGGCATGGAGGCACAGCGCTGCATGAGCGCACTGATATAACTCCCCAGTCCCACACAGTGACAGCACTCCATGTTTACGGCACGCACAGACAGACAGACAGAATATTATGTAGGCTATAATACACTGCAGTGTTTTTATGTGTTTTCTTAAGCAATTGATTAATGTAGCCTACACGTCCTCATTTCGATCAGGGCTTCAGTCTCCTTATTCGACCACGTCTATCCACAGTAACGGGACATCTTTGCGCTGCGTAAAATATGCCTTAACCGTCTCCAACTGTGTTCAGCTCCTCACCCGCCACATTATGTTTGCTTCATTTCCTTTATTTACCGCGGATTGCATTCACACCTGCACCGAATCGTAGTCAAGTGCGATTCGAAGCGAAGCGAAACCCACGTTTTTGGACGGAGTAAAATGCGGTTATTTGCTGCGCATTAGGATTCGAATGAGCCTTCACACCTGCCAAACGAAGCGCACTTTCTGACAATGCGCAGCAGGATTCGTTTTAATCGCAGCAAAGCTCTCTGGTATGAATGCGACCTTAGACACATTTGCTAAGAAGACATTTAGTAGAATCGGACTCAGGTCTTAATTTAATTGGTTAAAATTACTCATTATGGGGGCTAATTATTTGCTCTAATTTGCAATACACCTTTGCTATTGTCACCTATCCAGCTTATTATTACTGTGATTTAAATCTTCTTGCAGAGGCTGTTTTGCCAGAGAATTAACAGTTTTACAACAACCCCACTGCACTACATATTCATTATCAGCACAGTTAATTATCATGATTGCATAGAAATTTTAATCTTAGTGAGGCAAGCTTCTAGATTAAAAAGTAAATTCCTGTCACTATACTAGTGTATGGTGTTAACCTTGACTCTGGAAGTGCTGCCATCATTTATCATAGCCTCCTGGATAGCAGACCTCAAAAGATATCAATCATCGCAGGCTGCTACACCTTGGGAATGTGTACCTAATCATATTCAAACAAGCCAAGCTTTAGCATACCCACTAGTACATCTGATTATCTCCCCACGTATAAAATTAACCCGGCCGACATCAATGCACTCAATTCAGCAATGCCGACTCTACAGATAAGAGCGCTTGTGTTGCCATTTGCTCATTAAATCCTATGGTTTTTATTTGGTCAATATTAAGTTAATCAGATCCTTAGCTCCAGAGTGGAGGCAGATAAAGGATGGATAATCTAATGTGCCGCTATCAGAGAAGGCCTTTTCAATAGCTTTCTCCAGGCGGGCCAAGGCCCGAATGAATTACACTATTCTGTTAGTATGCTGTCTCCGCCGTAGCAAAGGTCAATGTCAAATGTGCCTCATTTAAAAGTCAATAGCAGGCCATGCACATCATCTCCTGGGAATTCTGGGCTGGGGGAGAGGGGGGACCCCGGCAGACGGCATTGTGTATCATTCAGTTAGCAGAGGGCAGCCGGAAAGCTTTTTTAATCTTGACCTTCCAATAAAATATGCTCCCTATCCAGAATTACATGGTCTAAAATGGAGACATAAGCTCCCAACAAATCATGTCCCCGGACTAAGCATTAGTCTCGTGGGAGAAGCGGCGCGCCATTGGAACACGGTTCACAGTTCACACAACAGGTTCATACAACAGGCTGCATGCAACGGCACAGCACAGCGGCCCGCGTTTCTTTACTGCATGGGTAGGCCTAAAGCTAGATAAAATCTCACGACTGAAAAATGTTGTATGGCCAATGAAACGGTGTGAAAGGAGCCCTCCCACACTAGCACTGATTTATAAACAGTTAACACAATGTGTTCCACATATTACCAATCAGGTGAGGAAATCACAGACAGGCTTGAAATATCCGAGACCATTAGGGTTTTATGGAAGATGCTTCTGAACAAAATGCTAGTTTGACCACTTCAAATGCTATAATCTTAGAATAATAACCGATCTACAAGCTCTCAATTTGTGACAAAGACAGGCTATTTATTTTTGCTGTGCAATTTGCTTCAACACAAGACACGCTGGCTTCGATGGAATCCAATTTGACTGAAATTGTGGCAATTGAGAACTTTAATCCAATTAATGAACAACACAAAGCAGTGGATTTGCCATTGTTCATTGTCCAATATGCACATACAAGATTGATGTTAAAATCTATAGACTATCCACGCATCGTAATTTCAAAGTAAAATGTTGTATTGGTATCAATAGAGTGTTTGTTCAGTAACAGGATTCTCCATGTCTCTACAGCTCTGTAATAAACAATACATCTTCAGGTAGGTGACAACATTTCAGCCAATGAGGAGAGACTGCATTCTCTATTCTGATTGGAAACAATTGGATTCCCAGTTTCGGTTTCAGAAAATGTATTTTCTGTTAAATAAAAACCGGGAGAGACATGGAGACTCCTGTTACTGAACAAACACTCTATAGCAACGACTACTATCACAATATAGAGAGTTTAACACTTATTTTAACCAAAGAAAATCACAGTACCTTTAATAGAGAAGACTAAGACAAAAAATAAATTAATTCTGTTAAAGAAAATAACTCTGCCAGTGTACACATCTCTATCATTTGTACACTCTCAGAGTTAAATTAACACTGAGGATTTGGCCGTGAGGTAGGAGGTAATAACATTAGATTCCAGGTCAGTGGAATACTGTATCCAGGCTTTATGATTCTCTTTGACCACACCGAAGCGAACCGTGCACGCCCCGTGAGTTTCGGGAATCCAGAACTATAGGGATGTCTCGATCACGTTGTTTTTGCTCCCGATCCAATTCCGATCATTTGATTTTAGTATCTGCCGATACCGATTTTTCCTGATACGATATTTATATTTTTAGAGAACACTTATGCCATATCGATCACAATAGTAGAATATCCAAAATCAGAGACATTATCCAGTCTAATATCATGAAATGGACATAATATTGATACTAGTTGAGGTTTCTGCCCGACAGTAACAATGTATAGCAAAACTAGAAAAAGTGCCCTTCTGGGCACAGGTCTCCACCAGGAGGATAGGATTGTGTGTGATGTTTGGCAAAATGTTTAGGAGTAATATGTTTTTATTTGTGTGTGTGTGTGTGTGTGTGTGTGTGTGTGTGTGTGTGTATGTCTGTGTGTGTGTGACGCGACTTGGCCTGTTGTAGCGCCACCATGAGGCTGATTTGAAAACTATCAAGTGGCATTTCTTCCTCAACCTAGTGGGAATATGCATGCACAGTTTCACCGCAATCGGATGCTGTGTTGAGGAGTTGTGGCGATTTGTACAAAACGGGCTACTCCTGAAAGGTTTAGAAGCCAATCGTAGTCAATCAGGATGGATTACGAGAAATCCAACAAACCCGTCTTGATCACATGACTATAGAGAGCATGTGTATCGATTTGCGTGAAATTTTGATAAAATCTGAAGGAGTAATATTAGAAGCTGTCCACAGACGCACGCACGCACGCACGCACGCACGCACGCACGCACGCACGCGCAATAGACAGCCAGACACACAAAGTCACATGTTGGAGCGGTTAGCGCCGCTCCAAAAATGTGAGTACTTTGTCCTCCCTCCTCCTCCTCCTCTTCCTCCTCTTCTTCTTCTTCCTCCTCCTCCTCCTCCTCCTCCTCCTCCTCCTCAGACAGACATCAGCAGGGCCACCCCTGCCAGGGTCCACTTGGCGGGAGGCTGCTTGGTCCTGAGGTGGAAGGTGCACACGTAGGTGTCTCCACGCAGCTTGCTGCGGTACACCGGGCACCGGTAGGTGTTGGACAGGTCCTGCTGCTCGGCGGGCACAGCGCGTACGTACAGCACGGGCATGGCGGGCGTCAGCTCCCGCAGCGCCGCGTCCGCCATGAGCCCGCTCTGCGTGTCCCAACGGGCTCCTGGGTGACGCACGGTAACAGGATTCAAGGTACGGAATTGATTATTAGTGTGGTTGCCTATGGGCAACCATACTATTGTTCCCCTTACCTTTTCTTTTCTTCTTTCTGGTTAACTTTATTTTGGCACGCTACTCCTCCCACAGTTTTTGCCGCATGCAGTCGAGCCATATGTCTAAACGACCGGCTTCATCGGGAGGCCGGTGCTATCATTTTGCTAAGACATCAGTTGACCCTGATGAAGGCCCATGTAGGCCGAAACGCGTTGGTCGTGTTTTTAACCCTTTTAATGAAATAAAGGATTTTTCTACTTGAACTGGACAGAGCTGCCTTGGACCCTCTTTTAAGTTCGCCACCTTTTACCTCCTTCCACAGTGACATTGACCCAAGGTATAGAACTTCTTAAGAAATCTTGTGCTTTGCTATATGAAACCCTCTCCAAAGAGCACCTGTCTACAGTTTTCTCTACATAAAGGACCCACGTAGCGCTTCTTCTTTTCTTTTTCATTGTTACATCTGTTGTATAGTTTAATTGATATTAATTAATTAGTGCGTTAAATGTCCCCATTGACATGAATGGGAAAATGCAAAAACTCACTTTCAAGTATTTTTTCCTCTGAGACCGTAATGGCTATAGTTACAAGACGTGGAGGAGAGATTCATAATAATTACTAAAATGAATTACCTTATAAGTATATTGGTCGGCCTCATGGTGGCGCTATAACAGCCCAGTTTACCTTTTGGGGTATAACTCTTGAATAACTCTTTCATGAAAAGGAACGATGATATAGGCGTGGGGGTTCTTCAAAGGTTAGTGAAATCTAGGCAGTCAACGGGTCATTGCGATTAATTAATTCCACAGTCAAATTGTTAATTATACTATTCAGGTAGGCCTACATTTCAACTAAAACCGAAAATATATCCTGTAATTTGAACATTAATGAAGGATTAAAGCAACTTTCCTCTTCTATCCCGGATTTGAACCCAATTTGCTGTGCTGAAGATTTTACCATTGACCTAATAGAGCCTGCCTGCTTGCTCAGGGGATGTACAGTACATTGAATCTTAACCTTCGGGTCAAAATTCATGTCAGATCATGTGTCTAGGTTGAGGCATGACCTTTGACATGATCTAAATGTCTCAATAGAAGAGCAGGGAGACAAACCTGTACTGTATACGTTATAAGTAACTTATAAACATACTGTACACTACAGTTGTATCATTTCCTTCCTACCGTCCATGTAGAGGCCGTGGATGTACGCTCCCTCTCGAGGCGGGTGTCCATAGTCATCTCTAGTCTTCTTGGTCACGTCCACAGTCAGGGTCATCTTATCCAGAGGCCACTGGTTCTTACGAGCAATGCTCTGCATCACAGCTGAGATAGAACATGTTCACATGTTGATATGATCATAGGTTCTTTATGCTCTGCATCACAGCTGAGATAGAACATGTTCACATGTTGATATGATCATAGGTTCTTTATGCTCTGCATCACAGCTGAGATAGAACATGTTCACATGTTGATATGATCATAGGTTCTTTATGCTCTGCATCACAGCTGAGATAGAACATGTTCACATGTTGATATGATCATAGGTTCTTTATGCTCTGCATCACAGCTTAGATAGAACATGTTCACATGTTGATATGATCATAGGTTCTTTATGCTCTGCATCACAGCTGAGATAGAACATGTTCACATGTTGATATGATCATAGGTTCTTTATGCTCTGCATCACAGCTGAGATAGAACATGTTCACATGTTGATATGATCATACGTTCTTTATGCTCTGCATCACAGCTGAGATAGAACATGTTCACATGTTGATATGATCATATAGGAGGTTCTTTATGCTCTGCATCACAGCTGAGATAGAACATGTTCACATGTTGATATGATTATATAGGTTCTTTATGCTCTGCATCACAGCTGAGATAGAACATGTTCACATGTTGATATGATCATAGGTTCTTTATGCTCTGCATCACAGCTGAGATAGAACATGTTCACATGTTGATATGATCATATAGGTTCTTTCATCTGCATCACAGCTGAGATAGAACATGTTCACATGTTGATATGATCATAGGTTCTTTATGCTCTGCATCACAGCTGAGATAGAACATGTTCACATGTTGATATGATCATATAGGTTCTTTCATCTGCATCACAGCTGAGATAGAACATGTTCACATGTTGATATGATCATAGGTTCTTTATGCTCTGCATCACAGCTGAGATAGAACATGTTCACATGTTGATATTGACATATAGGTTCTTTATGCTCTGCATCACAGCTGAGATAGAACATGTTCACATGTTGATATGATCATAGGTTCTTTATGCTCTGCATCACAGCTGAGATAGAACATGTTCACATGTTGATATGATCATATAGGTTCTTTATGCTCTGCATCACAGCTGAGATAGAACATGTTCACATGTTGATATGATCATATAGGTTCTTTATGCTCTGCATCACAGCTGCGATAGAACATGTTCACATGTTGATATGATCAAATAGGTTATTTCGAGCAATATGCTCTGCATCACAGCTGAGAGAAAACAGGTTGACAGCAACAATATTTCATTAAGATTACACACCTTGCCAATAGTGAAAAATTGTACAGTACACACTTCTGGCCTCCAAGTTTTGATTGTGTCGCTGACACAGTCAGGTCTCAAATAAAATAAATTTTCTCCTGATTTGTCTGTCTGCGTTTTTACTTTAGTGTCATAAAGAAAGTTGGGAACATACTGGTTTCTGTCGTGTGTACTTGGCCCAAAGCTAAGAAGATTATACATTTTTGGCCTAAAGCATATCGCTGATGTCAGGCAGAAACCTCTCATCTGCGTATTCTTCCGTATAACCTTTCGTGTTTTTCGTAAATGAACGTTTTACTTGATCATACTACAGCGCCACACAAAAGCATCAAAAGTAGCAGATCCACAAGCTTGAAGCATGTCGCAATTACATATTGAAAGTATGATTTTGAGACCTGTTTCGCCATACAACGAGAATTAATGAGATGGCTGTTTTTGGTTTGTGGATCACAGACCACAGAAGTAACATGACTGAAAGCAGTCGTGACGACTGAGAACTTGAGTCCATGGAAACAGAAACTCACCAGTGAGGAAGGACTGAGGGTTGAAGAACCCAGACAACCAGACCACGGCAGGTAGAACCAGGTCCTGGGTCCAGCTGTCCAGCTCACGACAAGCACTCAGCACATCACTGAACCTGGAAATCAGAAAGGTTGCTTGGTTAGGTTGGAAGGTAAATCATTTCCAGAGGACTGCTGTCAAAAACACAGATGCTTCTACGTAGATGTGGAAACATGAAACTATCTTATATAATAATAATGCATTGCATTTTTATAGCGCTTTTCTATGCACTACTACTCTATGTGCCTACTCAAAGCGCTTTACAATGGTCCATTCATACATTGGGAGGTGAAGCGACGAACAGTCAACTCCAGCGTTCTCACTTCCCACATTCACACACCAATGGTGGCAACCACTGGAGGCAATGTTGGGTTCAGTGTCTTGCCCAAGGACACTTCGACATGTAAACAGGAGGAGCCAGGATTCAAACTGCCAACCCACGGGTTATTGGATGACCTGCTGTACCTCCTGAGCCACAGCCACCCAATATGGCTTCTTCCATCTACAAAACCAGTCAGTATGTCAAACCCATTAAGTATTTAAACATGTCTAAGTAGGCTAAATGCATTTTAATCACACGCCATTGTACGCTAGACAATGTCAGACATGCTACAGTGACTCCTATCACCAGCTTTTACTTTTTACTTTGTTGTTTTCTTCAGACAAATGCCATCATTTGAATGACATATACCATACAGTATACCCCTGTGCAAGGTATGAACATTACCGTATGAAAATAATTGATACCATAGGACCTTTTTTATTTTTTTATTTTTCAGTAAGACCTCATATTTAACCACCGTTATCAAAGTGAACATTACAAGACCTGGTTAGAAATTCTAGATTATGGCTTTGAAATATATTGGAAATGGAAGGTTGGAAAGTTAAAAGTTTAAGGAGGCTAAGTACAGTATGTTCATCATCTTCCAACAGCATTTGAGCATTTGGCCATCAGGCGTAACTTTCCAATGAGGAAATTAGGGAGATTGTTTTTAGGCATAGTTACCAGTGGGTGAGGGTCTTGGTTGTGGGGGTATAGTTATGGTTAGTGTATATTGTATAACTGGTACAGTACGTACCAGTGGGCGAGGGTCTTGGTTGGGTAGGTATAGTTGGGATTAGTGTATAACTGGTACAGTACGTACCAGTGGGTGAGGGTCTTGGTGGAGGGGGTATAGTTGGGATTAGTGTATAACTGGTACAGTACGTACCAGTGGGTGAGGGTCTTGGTTGGGTAGGTATAGTTGTGGTTAGTGTATAACTGGTACAGTACGTACCAGTGGGTGAGGGTCTTGGTTGGGTAGGTATAGTTGTGGTTAGTGTATAACTGGTACAGTACGTACCAGTGGGTGAGGGTCTTGGTTGGGTAGGTATAGTTGTGGTTAGTGTATAACTGGTACAGTACGTACCAGTGGGTGAGGGTCTTGGTTGGGTAGGTATAGTTGTGGTTAGTGTATAACTGGTACAGTACGTACCAGTGGGTGAGGGTCTTGGTGGAGGGGGTATAGTTGGGATTAGTGTATAACTGGTACAGTACGTACCAGTGGGTGAGGGTCTTGGTTGGGTAGGTATAGTTGGGATTAGTGTATAACTGGTACAGTACGTACCAGTGGGTGAGGGTCTTGGTTGGGTAGGTATAGTTGTGGTTAGTATATAACTGGTACAGTACGTACCAGTGGGTGAGGGTCTTGGTTGGGTAGGTATAGTTGTGGTTAGTGTATAACTGGTACAGTACGTACCAGTGGGTGAGGGTCTTGGTGGAGGGGGTATAGTTGGGATTAGTGTATAACTGGTACAGTACGTACCAGTGGGTGAGGGTCTTGGTTGGGTAGGTATAGTTGTGGTTAGTGTATAACTGGTACAGTACGTACCAGTGGGTGAGGGTCTTGGTTGGGTAGGTATAGTTGTGGTTAGTGTATAACTGGTACAGTACGTACCAGTGGGTGAGGGTCTTGGTGGAGGGGGTATAGTTGTGGTTAGTGTATAACTGGTACAGTACGTACCAGTGGGTGAGGGTCTTGGTGGAGGGGGTATAGTTGGGATTAGTGTATAACTGGTACAGTACGTACCAGTGGGTGAGGGTCTTGGTGGAGGGGGTATAGTTGTGGTTAGTGTATAACTGGTACAGTACGTACCAGTGGGTGAGGGTCTTGGTGGAGGGGGTATAGTTGGGATTAGTGTATAACTGGTACAGTACGTACCAGTGGGTGAGGGTCTTGGTTGGGTAGGTATAGTTGTGGTTAGTGTATAACTGGTACAGTACGTACCAGTGGGTGAGGGTCTTGGTTGGGTAGGTATAGTTGTGGTTAGTGTATAACTGGTACAGTACGTACCAGTGGGTGAGGGTCTTGGTTGGGTAGGTATAGTTGTGGTTAGTGTATAACTGGTACAGTACGTACCAGTGGGTGAGGGTCTTGGTGGAGGGGGTATAGTTGTGGTTAGTGTATAACTGGTACAGTACGTACCAGTGGGTGAGGGTCTTGGTGGAGGGGGTATAGTTGGGATTAGTGTATAACTGGTACAGTACGTACCAGTGGGTGAGGGTCTTGGTTGGGTAGGTATAGTTGTGGTTAGTGTATAACTGGTACAGTACGTACCAGTGGGTGAGGGTCTTGGTGGAGGGGGTATAGTTGTGGTTAGTGTATAACTGGTACAGTACGTACCAGTGGGTGAGGGTCTTGGTGGAGGGGGTATAGTTGTGGTTAGTGTATAACTGGTACAGTACGTACCAGTGGGTGAGGGTCTTGGTGGAGGGGGTATAGTTGGGATTAGTGTATAACTGGTACAGTACGTACCAGTGGGTGAGGGTCTTGGTGGAGGGGGTATAGTTGTGGTTAGTGTATAACTGGTACAGTACGTACCAGTGGGTGAGGGTCTTGGTGGAGGGGGTATAGTTGTGGTTAGTGTATAACTGGTACAGTACGTACCAGTGGGTGAGGGTCTTGGTGGAGGGGGTATAGTTGTGGTTAGTGTATAACTGGTACAGTACGTACCAGTGGGTGAGGGTCTTGGTGGAGGGGGTATAGTTGGGATTAGTGTATAACTGGTACAGTACGTACCAGTGGGTGAGGGTCTTGGTTGGGTAGGTATAGTTGTGGTTAGTGTATAACTGGTACAGTACGTACCAGTGGGTGAGGGTCTTGGTTGGGTAGGTATAGTTGTGGTTAGTGTATAACTGGTACAGTACGTACCAGTGGGTGAGGGTCTTGGTTGGGTAGGTATAGTTGTGGTTAGTGTATAACTGGTACAGTACGTACCAGTGGGTGAGGGTCTTGGTTGGGTAGGTATAGTTGTGGTTAGTGTATAACTGGTACAGTACGTACCAGTGGGTGAGGGTCTTGGTTGGGTAGGTATAGTTGTGGTTAGTGTATAACTGGTACAGTACGTACCAGTGGGTGAGGGTCTTGGTGGAGGGGGTATAGTTGTGGTTAGTGTATAACTGGTACAGTACGTACCAGTGGGTGAGGGTCTTGGTGGAGGGGGTATAGTTGTGGTTAGTGTATAACTGGTACAGTACGTACCAGTGGGTGAGGGTCTTGGTGGAGGGGGTATAGTTGTGGTTAGTGTATAACTGGTACAGTACGTACCAGTGGGTGAGGGTCTTGGTGGAGGGGGTATAGTTGTGGTTAGTGTATAACTGGTACAGTACGTACCAGTGGGTGAGGGTCTTGGTGGAGGGCGATGCCAGTCTGTCCCAGGATACGGGCAGTGTATCAGTGAAGAGAGCGGCCTGCAGAGCCTCCATGCTGGATGACATGGTCAGCTCTCCCTGGTAGAGGTCGCACGCACGCGCACACACACACACACACACACACACAAACGTTTACAATTTTATTTTGTAACAGACTACACGACAAATTAAGGAAACAGAGTAAAAAGCCACATTTCCATCTATAAGGCCAAATCTCAATGAATAAAAACATTGTGATTAATGATGAAGTTACAAAATGTGTCTTCATTCTACAAGTTTATGCGGTGCATCACAACCTGGTGCTGACGCGTTGTTAGCTTGTAGATCTGTCCATTTTGAAGCATGTTAGTAATGTGAATGTGAGACCATAAACTTCCCGTTTACCTTTTATCTTAGGCAAAAAATTAGCTAAAGTGGTATACACACAAATGAAGACAGTACACAACGTTTGGTGAATGGCACGTGAGATTGGGTGTACCGAAAACACACAGTCCTTTAGTAAATGTATTTACTGGTACACCTTATTTATGGCCAGCTTAGTGAATGGGGGCCAAGAGCTTCCTTTACCTTCAGACCCAGGTCCAGCTCTCTGAGGGAGCGTGACATCTCTGCTAGGAGGACGTTCATACGTTCACACTCCTGGAAGCACACCAGGATGTAAGGGCTGCGTTGGGCTGTCTTCGCCATGATCTCAGCCATGTTGTACTCCTCTGGAAGCCTCTCCAAGATGTCATCAAGGACCATCTTCACCTGATGAACATAGTTTAAATTAAACATTTATTCTAATTTGTAATATTAGAATAATTCATTATGTGAACAGAGAATTCTTGTGAGTTGAAAGAAGACATGACGATATTTTGAGGTGATGTTCTTCCCCTCTTTTGCACTAGGTATGTTGGTGTGTGTGTGTGGTATTTAAATGTTGTACGGGTCACTGTGTGCCTTTGTTGTCTTGTATTGTGTATTGTATTGTATCTGTATGGTCCTTGGGGTCCAAGTTAAATTTCTCCCTCGGGAGACAAAATAAAGAAACCTTGAACCTTGAACACTGACCATAACTACAGAAACTAAGGGACGGACGGACGAGGATCTGTTCCCTGTTATGGGAACATAACTCGGACGGCGCTGAGTCGGCTCAAGTGAACATTGCGACGTTCGGCACGGTGACTCGCACTGTGCCTCTCATGGGAACAAGAGCAGCGTCCTGTACCTTGTCCTCGGAGCTCTGCGTGGTGCTCTCTCCCCTGGTGGTGTGGTGGGGCTGCAGCTCCAGCAGGGCTCTGAACAGGCTGTGTGAGGTCACAGCGAGGGTCTCCAGCTCAGCGTTGGGGTGCAGGCCGTACAGGGCGGGGCTCTCTGCCGGCAGGTGCTCGTCCGCGTAGCCGTGGTAACCGCTGTAGTCCAGGAAGGGCGGGGCCAGGAAGCCAGGGCACAGGAACAGCTCCCCTTCAAACTGAACAAGTGTTGGACGTGTAAAGTAACTAAAAGTGCATTTACTACTTAAGTAAAAAAAAATGTATTTCCAGTTTTCAGTACTTTTTCTTCTACTCCACTACATTTCAGAGACAAATATCCCATTTAGACCTGGTGCAACCTATATGTTGTTATAACTTAGAATTCGGGAGCTATCTCATTAGTTGCCACAAATGTTTTGTTTTCAGAAACCGTTTTAGAAGCCGTTTTTTTAAGTCTAAATGTGATATTACAATTCATTGTAATATATATAGTATATAGTATATACTTTGATATTTGCAAGTGATTTTTATACATTTGAAAAAACCTTGGGACCTTCTGCATAATGATGAGTAGTAGTCTTTATCATGCCAGTGTACCTTTTACTCAAGTAAACTTTGAATACTGAACTTGTACTTGTAACAGACATTTACGTAAGTGTGAGTATTTCTTCCATCACTCGGTGAGTTTAATTTGAGTTGAGTTTGAGTTGAGTTTAATCCAGACAAAGAGATGTTAAATCCAGTCCAGCTGTCCTGGAATCAATATAATATCGTCGCTGTCGGAAGGAAACCTTGAATGTCCAAAATTGTTACAATGGATCCAATTATTTTGTCAAAAGCTTTTGTTTAAATATTCATAAAACTGAAGGATACTTAAACACTTCACTTTCAAAACATTGCTAAAATAGCCTATCTACTGTACATGCTCACAATGTGACGAGTTGCACTTGCAAACCGGCTGATTTTCACAATGTTTTCCTGTTATACATAGGCCTACGAATATGGTCATTATTTACAAAAAGAAAAAAGATTTCAAAAGGCGTCAAATGGAGTATACTCTAGTACTCTACCATACAGATGTACTAGGTATATTGTATTAACATAATCTACCATACAGATGTACTAGTTATATTGTATTAACATACTCTACCATACAATGTACTATAGTCATATTGCGTTCATACTCTTCCGTATACAGTTGTTACAATACGTTTTATTCTCGGAAATAAATTCCAGGGTGCAACTGAGGATCAATTGGAAGTTCAAACTTGTCTGTGTGTTTTAAAGGAGGCATTTGGGTGGTAATCAACATGATGGACAACAGTACATGCGTGGGACTGTGGTCGCTGTGCATACACAACTAGACTGTGATTGATGGCTGATAGTCTGTGGGGCCTAATGGTCTGTCTGGGAGAAACAGTGGCTGAAAGGTAATGCTTTATACCGTCCTACCGCTAAATAGAAATCACAATGAAAGGTCCACAACCACATCATGGAGGACATCCTTGCAGGTAGGTGTAGTGATGGGAACAGTACCATTTTGGGGGACATGCATCCTAGCAGGTAGGTGTAGTGATGGGAACAGTACCATTTTGGGGGACATGTATCCTAGCAGGTAGGTGCGGCACAGCCTCCGGTCCCAGTCATCAGTGATGTGACCTCCATACATGATCTCTCCAAACAAGTAGCACAGGTCCTCCCATGGCACCTGGAAGTAACGACGACATTAGTTCGATCGCATGACACAAAATCCCGGTTCACACTGCACACAAGTGCCACACAATAGAGCTCCAAATGTCCATGCAATGTCTATGTACAGTTGTATAGACAGCTTCATCAAGTGTCAATGCAATGTCTATGTACAGTAGTATAGACAGCTTCAAGTGTCAATGCAATGTCTATGTACAGTAGTATAGACAGCTTCAAGTGTCAATGCAATGTCTATGTAGACAGCTTCAAGTGTCAATGCAATTTCCTTATTGTGACAGCAACAAGTGAAGCTTCAAACATTCCCAAAAGCTGAACTTTGAAGCCAATGTGAAGCTAGTGTTATAACACAGCCCTGTTTTGTACATTGTCATGTGACGAGTTGTGAGCTTGTAGATCTGATATTTTCTTAATACAAATAAAATAAAATAAATCTGAAAGATAATTCACCTACAGTATGATGACATTCCCAAAATATGGAGACAACGGTCTGACCACCAGAAGTGACCTTAGAATGTATTGTCTGTTTATTAAAGGGCTGGAGACAGCTAGGGAGACTCCTGTTACTGAACAAACACTATAGCAATGACTACTATCACATTATAGAGCTATTTATCACTTATTTTAACCTACACAAATCACTTACCCTTCCTTTAATATTGCGTAATGACTTCACAAGCGTAATATGAATTTCACTTCCATTGTGAAATCAGTTGAAAACCACTTTTGTTTTAAGTGCCGTTTTCTTCATTATACTCGTTCAATCACACGTCGATGGTTCCGTCCTACAAACCTCGCACGCTAACAAAACCGTTTCTCCTCTGTGATAAAGAAATAAGCACTTTTAACGACGATAATGGTGCGAAATGGGCCAGAAATTATGTTTCTTTGCACACAATGATCTAAATGTGTGACACCAGAGGGCCTCTTCCTCAGCAGGGGGGGGGGGGGGGCATTATGATCCTCTGAGGAAAGAGAAGAGCCTCCGGATTCATAACGGATGACAAAAGCTGCCGGTTCACCATCATTTGTACCTGTATTGTTTTGCAAATTGCTTCCTTCATCAGTTCTAATTGCAGTGATCACTTATGCAGCGTTGTGGAGTGTCAGATCAGCCTGCATGTAATTACATTTAGGAGAACGCTTCATTGCCCTCCTAATGAATCCTCTGTATACGCACATACAGGTTACTGTTTAGTTAACATAATGAAGGACATTCGTTTCTTTTTGGAGGGCAGTATACCAAGCAGATATAATTGGTTGTGACCGCGGTAATAAGAGTGCTAAGAGGGAAGCATTAGGAGTTGCGACTAGAGAGCGCAACTGTCGTGAGAATGGATTTTTTTCTTCCCGAGATAAAGCAAAATTACAGGTTGGGGTGTCCGAAGCTCTCTGAAGAACAGCAACAGACATTTTTCATGCTTTAGTAGTGGAGCAAAATATTTCACTAAGTAATTGGAGGCAGTGTGGGGATAATCCAGCATCCATACTGACTGGCTGCTGCCGCTACCACCCAAAACCTCAACACCATTACCGTTAGGGCTGATTGATACATTGTTAAGGGTGATTGATACCTACGTACAGTAGGTGATCATACTTAGGTGCACGCTGGCTAAAATATGTGGTTTTCCCCTCTACACATACAGACAGTAGGCTTACAGGAAATGGGGGAGAGAGATGGGGGGGGTGACATGCAGTAAAGGCCGTCGGGATCGGGAGTCAAGCCCGCGGCACACTGCCATACTCAGGCTACCGGGCCAAGGTGCCTGGACCGCTGAGCCACGGCCCAGGCCAAGGTGCCTGGACCTCTGAGCCACGGCCCAGGCCAAGGTGCCTGGACCGCTGAGCCACGGCCCAGGCCAAGGTGCCTGGACCACTGAGCCACGGCCCAGGCCAAGGTGCCTGGACCACTGAGCCACGGCCCAGGCCAAGGTGCCTGGACCACTGAGCCACGGCCCAGGCCAAGGTGCCTGGACCGCTGAGCCACGGCCCAGGCCAAGGTGCCTGGACCACTGAGCCACGGCCCAGGCCAAGGTGCCTGGACCACTGAGCCACGGCCCAGGCCAAGGTGCCTGGACCGCTGAGCCACGGCCCAGGCCAAGGTGCCTGGACCACTGAGCCACGGCCCAGGCCAAGGTGCCTGGACCGCTGAGCCACGGCCCAGGCCAAGGTGCCTGGACCGCTGAGCCACGGCCCAGGCCAAGGTGCCTGGACCACTGAGCCACGGCCCAGGCCAAGGTGCCTGGACCACTGAGCCACGGCCCAGGCCAAGGTGCCTGGACCGCTGAGCCACGGCCCAGGCCAAGGTGCCTGGACCACTGAGCCACGGCCCAGGCCAAGGTGCCTGGACCGCTGAGCCACGGCCCAGGCCAAGGTGCCTGGACCACTGAGCCACGGCCCAGGCCAAGGTGCCGTGCCTGGACCGCTGAGCCACGGCCTAGGCCTAGGTGCCTGGACCACTGAGCCATGGCCCAGGCCCTACACGAAATATTTTCGCCAAACTGTTTGCTCCCAAAATAGAGAGGCTAGTTGTATTTCAGCACTAAGGCTTGTTTCTATTGCGGTCCTCCATTTTCAATTCATCAGAAAATGTAATGACACAAATATTATATACATTATTATGCATATAAAATTAATTTATAAAAAATAAATCACATGTTACTGACATTATCCGATTAAAACATGTATAACACTGGATTCTTTCCAAAATGGCCTGAAAAAGTCTATCAGGAGACCACAAGGGAAGGTAAATATAAATGTCCCCATCTCTTTAGTCTTTTTTACATAACTAGAACAGTTCCAGTGGGCAATGGTGCGAACTCGCCCGCATCAAGTCCCCAGGACATTTTTATGTTATTCTTTTAGCCTTAATGTCTTACTGTACTAGCCTGACACTCGTCGATTCGTCGTTCCACTTCTGAATCGCCAGAACATATATTTTTTAATGGGAATGGCTAGCGATTCAGGGCTGGGGCCAGGCTACTGTACCACATGCTGTTTACATTTCTGACTAATAAAGTATTCAATCAATCAATCAATCAAAAACGTGTACTTGACGGCTGCAACAGTCCAGGATGAAGGCAGACATACTGTACCTTGGAGTTGGCCTCCAGGTAGTTGTACAGGACATTGACAGAGATGGTGAGGTCTCCAGTGTTGAAGGGATACGAGCGGTTCCATCCCTGGGGACCAAACTTACGGCGCTCTGTCACGCAGGCATGGAAGTAGCAGAGAGAGAAGAACACAGCGTTGAACTCCTGCTCCCTAGAGCACATCTCCAGAGTGTCCTGGAGTAGAGATATGGGATGAAGACAAGAGAAGATAGAGACACATTGTCATTGTACACACGCCGACATGGAAAGCATTCATTTTATGGTCGTATCGGGGAGTTGGCTAGCCACCTTCCTGACCGTAACCATACTGAGAAAAGTTGAACTTTGGTTAATGTGTGTACCGTCACTTTAAATGTAATTTATACTTCATCCTACGACGGTGTTGTACGTTGTGAGCTTGTAGATCTGCCATTATTGGCAACGATAGATTACACTTTTAGACAAACATGTTTGTGCCAGTGTGGGTGATTTTTTTCCTGTTGTTTTTATCGTTTAGACATAACGTCATGAATGGGCCGCTATACCAGATGGCCGATAACAGTCTCGACAAGCCAAAAGCTTATTGATACAGAACTGGGTTTGCAATGGACCCAAGCTTGTGACTAAAGCTCCAAGCTCCAAGCACGCTTCAATGTTTTTCTGTTGAAGCTATGACTAGACAGGTCTTTGCATGGATTAAAGAAAAATAAAATCTCACGACTGATTTATTTGTATTTTTAGGCCAAGTCCTAATATGCGATTTGTGAAATAGCGTGAAAAGGAGCCCCCCTTTAATCCATGCATTAGCCTCGTACCTGGCTGAAGTGGTGCAGGGCGGTTAGCCTCGTACCTGGCTGAAGTGGTGCAGGGCGGCGTGCAGACTGGCGTTCATGCCAGTGGGCGGCTCGCTGGTGATCTTGATGGCGTTCTCCAGTAAACCTCTGGGAATGACGTGCTGCTCAGGGTCGGCTGCAGGCTCCCCACTGATGAACAACCTGTAGTCTGGATGACTGTCCACCGCCACGCTCTCCACCAGAACCTCCAGAGAGGGCAGCCAGCGCGCCACCAGATGGACATTCTGATAGCAATAGAACAATAGAATAGGGTGGATATAACAATAGAATAGGGTGGAATATGATACAATAGAATAGTAGAGGAGAGGAGAGAAGAACAGCGAAATTCTACATGGGCAAAATCAAAAGACCAGAAAAGGGCATTTCATCATTATTGTTAGTATTTCATGAACTGTGAATTAACATTAACGAATATGAATGACTATCAATACATTTATTTGTATAAATACTGTATGTAGCAGTGGCTACATACAGTAGCTGATACATGAGCCTGATGGCCTCAACAAGTCTAATATCTCTCCCAGTCCATAGGGATATCCCTTTGGTCTAGTGGTTAAGATGTTGGACTTTCACACGGGTGACGCGGGAGACCCGAGTTCAAATCCCATATTATACATAATAGACTATTACAAAAAAATCCATTGTGAAAGGCTGCAGTGATGCGATTGGCTGCACGGCATGCTTCCCTTTCAGGCAGCCGTTTATACAGCTGATTTAGCCAATCATGATCCTGATTGAACCAAATTGAGTTTGTGTTCCCCAGCTAAGGAGGTGAGCTAATTCAATTAGGTGCTGCAGTGACTGGCTGTGAACAGCACAGCAGCCTGTCTGCTGGAGAGTCACTGTCTAGAGCCCAGCGCCCCATGGCTGCTGTGTAAACACTTCCTGGCATGTACCAAGGAAGGTAAATTAAGGACACCGACTCTATGTATCTAAAGAGCACAAAGTAAATTTCTGAATAGGCCTTAATAAGACATTGTCAATCATTGCCAGTCTGACAACTCAAATATCGCGATACTACCGAGCCAGAAACGATACCTGCTGCTGTTTAGATGGCAGATGTGATTTATATGCCTTGGAATGTGTTCTGAGGGCAGCATTCAATTTCATTGGCCCTTGCATGCGTCCAATCAGAGGTGGGGCTAATAGTGAAAGTGGGCGGGGCTAAGAGTGGGAGGCGGGTTCAATGGCATTTAGAATTTTGGGTATGTATATGCTATACAAACACCAATGTTAAATTGCTGCGCTGAGGGCAGCTTTTGAATGCTGGTCTCAGGGCAGCCAAATTATATACATACCCTAATGTTAAATTGCTGCTCTGAGGGCAGCTTTTGAATGCTGGTCTCAGGGCAGCCAAATGATATACATACCCTAATATTAAATTGCTGCTCTGAGGGCAGCTTTTTAATGCTGGTCTCAGGACAGCCAAATGATATACATACACCAATGTTTAATTGCTGCCCTGAGGGCAGATTTTGAATGCTGGTCTCAGGACAGCCAAATGATATACATACACCAATGTTAAATTGCTGCTCTGAGGGCGGCTTTTAAATGCTGGTCTCAGGGCAGCCAAATTCTATACAAACACCAATGTTAAATTGCTGCTCTGAGGGCAGCATTTGAATGCTGGTCTCAGGGCAGCCAAATTCTATACAAACACCAATGTTAAATTGCTGCTCTGAGGGCAACATTTGAATGCTGGTCTCAGGGCAGCCAAATGATATACATACACCAATGTTAAATTGCTGCCCTGAGGGCAGCTTTTAAATGCTGGTAGAATAACCCAGTGTCCATGCTGGTATGTACAGTACCTGTAGAATAACCCAGTGTCCATGCTGGTATGTACAGTACCTGTAGAATAACCCAGTGTCCATGCTGGTATGTACAGTACCTGTAGAATAACCCAGTGTCCATGCTGGTATGTACAGTACCTGTAGAATAACCCAGTGTCCATTCTGGTATGTACAGTACAGCAGAATAACCCAGTGTCCATTCTGGTATGTACTGTACCTGCAGAATGACCCAGTGTCCATGCTGGTATGTACAGTACCTGTAGAATAACCCAGTGTCCATGCTGGTATGTACAGTACCTGTAGAATAACCCAGTGTCCATGCTGGTATGTACAGTACCTGTATAATAACCCAGTGTCCATGCTGGTATGTACAGTACCTGCAGAATAACCCAGTGTCCATGCTGGTATGTACCTGCAGAATAACCCAGTGTCCATTCTGGTATGTACCTGTAGAATAACCCAGTGCCCATGCTGGTATGTACCTGTAGAATAACCCAGTGTCCATTCTGGTATGTACCTGTAGAATAACCCAGTGTCCATGCTGGTATGTACAGTACCTGTAGAATAACCCAGTGTCCATGCTGTTATGTACAGTACAGCAGAATGACCCAGTGTCCATGCTGGTATGTACAGTACCTGCAGAATGACCCAGTGTCCATGCTGGTATGTACAGTACAGCAGAATGACCCAGTGTCCATTCTGGTATGTACCTGTAGAATAACCCAGTGTCCATGCTGGTATGTACAGTACCTGCAGAATGACCCAGTGTCCATGCTGGTATGTACAGTACAGCAGAATGACCCAGTGTCCATGCTGGTATGTACAGTACAGCAGAATGACCCAGTGTCCATTCTGGTATGTACCTGTAGAATGACCCAGTGTCCATGCTGGTATGTACCTGTAGAATGACCCAGTGTCCATGCTGGTATGTACCTGTAGAATGACCCAGTGTCCATGCTGGTATGTACCTGTAGAATGACCCAGTGTCCATGCTGGTATGTACCTGTAGAATGACCCAGTGTCCATGCTGGTATGTACCTGTAGAATGACCCAGTGTCCATGCTGGTATGTACCTGTAGAATGACCCAGTGTCCATGCTGCGAGGCTCTCCTCAATACTCTCTCGGCCACCTCCTCCTGCCCCTGACCCAGGGACACGTTGTGCACGCTCCCCTGCTCCATGGAGAAGCCTAGCTTCAGTCCTGCAACACACACACAATACATCAGTCAGGACTGTCCAAGAAAGAAACAAGACGCAGAGCCATTTAACCACTTAATACAGCATTGACTGGGAGCCCCCAGCGGTGTTCGGCCCCATCCTTTCTTTCCCCCTGCACCGCAAATCTCTTGTGATTCGGTGCGAACTGCTATATTCACAGAATGTTTGCATATTATGATGCCATGCCCAGAAACAGGGATGATATGGTTTGAGTGGTTACTAACCACTGTGCTTTGAGAGTAAATTAATTCACTAATTTAATGCCAGATTTAGTTCACCTTTTCAGTCAGGTCCTTATTTTAAGGCGAGAATTACCCCAGGATCGTGAAGCGGATCGTCCCGCGATCTTTTTATAATTCACCCAAAACGTAAATTTTCGAACCGCGACCAGCAACGCTTTCAGTTAACATTGAAGTAGACGCAGGGGAACCTTTTCACTGACAGACCATACCCTGTTTATCGATCGCCTAGCAACCGTGAGCAGAGCTATCCAGGCGGTGGTGAGATTAGCTAACTTAAACAATAAAAAAGTCGTCAAAGTCATCATTGACAGTAAATGAGTTAATCTGGTTAGTTGGCCCAATGCCAGCTACAGATGACTTTATCTTATAATGCTGAAAACATCTCTTCAGTCTTATTATTGTGAGGAATGTCTTTATTTACCTAAACAGTATACAACTAGTCTATATCATGTACATCAGGGATGTCAAACTCAAATACACAGCGGGCCAAAATAAAGAAATTGGTACAAGTCGAGGGCCGGACTGTGTTTCAACACACGGGCCATTTTTGGAGGAGAGGGGTAGCTGAAAGTTGACCACAAGTGATATACTTTCACTGCTGATCAATAGTGGAGAGAAGACGCATGCTTGCGCTTGCGGGCCCTCGATACGTGACAATGCGCTCGCAGTGCATTGTGGGACTTGTAGTATTATGGTGGTCCGTGCAGTATACCAGAGGGCCAGTTCTAATACTAATTAAATATCACCCCGCGGGCCAAAGATAATTCATTCACGGGCCTGATTTGGCCCCCGGGCCTTGAGTTTGACATATATGATGTACATAACATGCAATGATTAAAACAAACAAAAAAACATTATTTTCAGGCATATAATGTTCGATTATTTGTTTCACACTATAATTATATGACACATAATGTACGACCCCCAGGTAGAACAAGAACCAGATGGGAGGATTACATCGCCACACAAGCCATGGAACGCATCAGGATCCTCCAGGAGGAAGTTGCTAATGTTGCTCTGGAGAGGGAATTCTGGAGCTCTCTGCTGTGACTGTTGCCCCGCGATCCGATTCCGGATAAGCAGTTGAATATACTGTTACTAAATTCTATTAAATTGTGCCACATTTCTACAGTATAGTGTTACAGTACAGTATACTTGATGCTGGCATTCAAAGCAACCAAAGGTATGGCTCCCCCATATCTTACAAGTATGATTGAACCCTACAAACCCTCCCGCGCACTCAGATCAGCCAACGCAGGGAAACTGGAAGTACCCTCACTAAAAACGCCGGGACAACGCTCCACACGTCCCAAACTCTTCTCCCTTCTGGCTCCAAAACTGTGGAATGCACTTCCCATTGCAGTCAGAACTGCAGCATCACTCCCAATCTTCCGCCGTAGCCTGAAAACCCACCTTTTCAGACTCCATCATGGCCCATAGCACTTACCCTAACCCCTTAGATAGCATTTCTGTTGGCTTAGATAGCATTTGACACAGACTTATAGCATGTTATGTAGACAGCACTATAATTGTATTGTATATAGTCATAGCACGCCATAGTACATATGTATAGCATAGTAGTGAATATGTATAGTTTATTATGTATAGTGTATGTATAGTTTCATCATATAGATATTCCACTGTTACCTTCTTAGCTTACGCATGTTTCATGATAGATGCTTTTATGTGATGTATTCCCATGCTTTTGTTCTTGCTTAAATGTAAGTCGCTCTGGATTAAGAGCGTCTGCTAAATGCCTAAATTGTAAATTGTAATTGTAATACTGTTGTATAGTGTATATACAAACTTGTTTAGTATTAATTTGAACGTGATGTTTTAGTTTTTCAAGAACACCTTGTGTTTCTTTACCTAACTTCTCCACATCTTTGAGAGGATCCACACCAGCTGACAGGATGAAGAACACGGGGGTGGAAGGGTCGCTCTCCTCAAAGGACTTCTCCAACTCCAGACCAGCAGTCTCCACATATCTGCTCCCCATGGTCTCCTCCACAAAGATCCTGTCAAGCAGTTAGTGGACATTACACACCTTCAATATTAGAGATAACAGAGCAGTGGAAGATTGCCGGTCCAAATCCAAATCCCTGAAGTGGCAGGGAACGTCTGCGTAGAATCCCTAACCGAGAATGGTCAAAGTACCCTTGAGCAAGCCACTTTACCCTGGAAACTATAGCTGCTCAGAGGTCGGCACTGAGAGGAGCCCTTGGTGTGGTGTCTGTGCGTAGGGCTGAGTAATATACACACAATCAAATGTCACCATATTTCAATTCTATCATAGTTTCTTTTTTTTCTTTTAAAAAAATGCTTACATACCAGACCTACAGTTCAATCTTATGCATATCGATGTGACATATTGTGAGTTTATAGAATACCTATTTTCACAATTTGGGGATTTTCTTTTGTTTTGTTTTACATTTTTGAAAGTATAAAATAGGCCTTTAGTGATTTAAAGCAGAAAAAGACAACAGTTATGCCATATACTGTATTTCTATATTATATCCCAAATCACACACAATATCTAGCCTCATATCACAATATCGATAATCTCCCTTGGGTGGAAAACTGCTACTTTTCAGGATTTAAATTAAAAAAAAGTAGCAGATCTCAAGCAAGCTCAAAATGTGTCTCTTTGTGCCACGTTTAAAGCTTGTGGATCTGCTACTTTTGATGCTTTAGTACAGTATAGTTTCATTATATAGATATTCCACTGTTACGCATCTTAGCTTACGCATGTTTCATGATAACTACTTTTTATGTATGTGAAGTATTGCCATGCTTTTTGTTTTTGCATATTGTAAATCGCTCTGGATTAAGAGCGTCTGCTAAATGGCTGAATTGTAAATTGTAAACAATATAATATTGCCCAGTCCTATGTATGTGTAACATTGTGATTGTAAAACAGGACATTGGTGGATCAGACTCATGTTCCCAGATGTTATAAAGGTGGACAGAAGACTTGCCTGAGGGAGTAAGTCATCCTGTCAGGCCTCAGCGCTCTGAGGACTAGGAGCTTGTGGAGGGAGCTCAGGTTCTTCCACTCCAGGGGAAGCCTCTCCATCTCTGGACACTCCGACTCCACAATCTTCCTCCATCGCTTGGGTGAGCTCTCCATGTCCCTGTCCAAGCCGCTCAGCTCCTCCAGCGTAGAGATGGTCTACATTCAGAAACAAACGGACGTCATGTCATGATGGAAACCTCCTCGTCCCGGTGACATTTGGTGAAGATTGACAAGCTCGAAAAGCAGCGTGAAGCAACGCGTTTTGAACTTGTCAATCTGCTATTTTGTCATTTTGTTATTTGAATGTTGAAAAGTAATAGTTTTGGACATATGAGGTTCCCACACGACAGACGAAATCCAATTCAGAACGTCTGATGCTGAATGAGAGCAACTTAAACTTCATTAGACACCCTGGAGTCGTTTTTATGTGCAATGGTGTATTAAACTTGTATTTAGGGTTTATTCCTGGAGGCTGAACCCTTGACAGTCAAACGGGCCAATGAAATAAAAAGTAATATAGTGCCATCACATTATCAGCCCCTCCCCTAACCCCTCCCCCTTTATCATACAACTACACTTGTGGGTGCGGCTTCAGTTCAGGTGGATCACCACCCATCACCACCCACCAGGCAAACCAGGCCTACTTAAAGAACTGGTGGGCGTGTCCACATAAAAACAACATTTTAACAAATACTGTACACTTTTTTGAAAAAACTATACCTACTTATATAACAATAAGACCTGATGATCATGTTTTAGGGAGGAAAAAAACCACAGCACTCCATCTTTAACGTTTGTTTATCTTGTATCAAATAACATCATGTGGTAGTATGGCATTCAGTTAGTGTACCTTGATGGCCCCCCAGGCCTGAGGAGACAGGAAGGACACTGGGCTGGCTCTGCTAGGCTCCACAGGGAAACGCAGCAGGAAGTCCAGCTCCTGTCCGTCAATCAAGCCCTGTGTCAGCAGCACCTGAGGAGTGTCGTTTTACCAGTGGTGGAAAAAAGTATCAATACTACAATGTAAATACTCTGTTACAAGTAAAAGTCTGGCATTCAAAGTGTATTTGAGTAGTACAAAGTACAAAGGTATTGGCATCAACATAAATACTTAACATACCGAAAGTAAAAGTACAGAATGTCCGATTTTTTTCAAATGTACAGTATTAAAAGCTTTTGAAAATAGCAAATTTACAAGCACAATGCAGCGTGATGACGCATTGTGAGCTTGTATTTTCGAATTGCCGAAATGTGGGCTGAAGTGGTTAATGTAGAAGTTAAAGTACTGGAAATTAGGAATACTCATACCTCAAAATTGTGCTTAAGTACAGTATGTGAGTACATGCACTTTACACCACTGCATTTTAACCATTTGATCAGTTACATCAACTACTTTTCAATCATTCAGCTCGTTTAAAATCCTAACTCAGAAGAAGACGAGGTCAGCCTCATCAACCTGGAACATCCACCTCAATAAGCGTTTGAGGGACAAGGACATGGACGAAGGAAGGACTGCTTTCAGAGCAGTGTCACTTCCAAGATGAAAACAGCTGCTGCAATGACAGATACTTGCATTATGCCATCAGATGCCACCCCCACCTGTCACAAGTCACCCCCTCTGTCCGCCTGGAGCCAGGTGTGAGGGCTAATCGATAGCAGCGTATGGTCCTGCGGACTGCTTTTAATTGAAGCTAATATGGGAGCCGAAAAGTGCTTTGATTGATGGGGATGACAGGAGGCCACACCTCTGAGGCCCCCCCCTCCCCTGTTCCCCTTCCCCGCCCTCTCACCTGGAAGGCCATGTGAGACAGGAAGGTGAGCTTGTCTCTCTGGAACAGGCCCTGGCTGGTGTACAGGAACACAGAGTGGGTGATGGCCTCCATCAGGGTGAGCACTCTGGTCCGGACGTCATCGTCCCACGGTGCTCGCTGCATGGCCTTGTGAAACACACTGTTGAATGTCTGCCCCACACACACACACACACACACACACACACACACACACACACACACACACACACACAAAATAGCGGTAAGCAACAGTCTGGCTGTTAACACTAGCTCTCAGAGACAAACAGACAAATAACACTATGAAAATGTGTTATATAATTTATATTATTTGTTCTGGTCACTACTGCTGGACACAGCTGTGTTGTTGTGTGAGTGCTTCCAGGCGGCGTGGCGGAGGGAGCGGCAAGCAGGTGTCACCTTGAGGGAGAACTGGTACATGGGGTTGATGACACTCAGCTGGTTGATGATGAAGTAGAGCATGGAGGCTCTATGCGCCGCGGGGCGGTAGAGCTCCCGAGCCTCGTTGATCTCTGTCTCGTTGGCCCTGGCCTCCGCCACCTGTGTGCGTTGCGGTCGCAACGGGAGAAAATAAAAAAATAAAAAGAAGGAAAAAAAGATGAGCCATTAGCCGCCCAGTCACGCTCCAGAACTCTGCCATTATCCTTAAGCACATAATGCTCCAGAAATCTCTGCCATTACACAGTGGGCCCGATTCACTAAGCTAAACTTCCCATGTTAGTAGTCAGATTCAGCAATCTTTTTTGTCTGTGAATTTTGCGGAGGGCCGCTCTTTCTCTTTCTCCAGTCTGCTCGGATGCAGACTTACATGGGACCAAAGCTTGCTGTATGTTTGAAAGTTTGGAAATTTCCTTTACACACCAAATATGGGTATAAACAGCTTAGTGAACCGGGCCAACTGTCTCTGTTGGTGGAAACCTCATAATTATGTACAAAACCTTTACTTTTCAGGATTCAAATTCAAAAACTGAAAAAGTAGCAGGTCAACAAGCTCTTGATACTTTGTGTGACACTTGTAGTATGATCAGTAGTAGGGTATTTACGAAAAAACACAAAAAGTTGGATTATGGAGATAAGAGGTTTCTGCCCGACTTGTTGTACAGTACCTTGTGGTGGATAGTCTTAGCGGTGGTCTTGGTGTACAGTACAGTACCTTGTGGTGGATAGTCTTAGCGGTGGTCTTGGTGTACAGTACAGTACCTTGTGGTGGATGGTCTTAGCGGTGGTCTTGGTGTATATTGTATAATGTACCTTATGGTGGATGGTCTTAGCGGTGGTCTTGGTGTATATTGTATAATGTACCTTGTGGTGGATAGTCTTAGCGGTGGTCTTGGTGTATATTGTATAATGTACCTTATGGTGGATGGTCTTAGCGGTGGTCTTGGTGTATAATGTACCTTATGGTGGATGGTCTTAGCGGTGGTCTTGGTGTATATTGTATAATGTACCTTGTGGTGGATGGTCTTAGCGGTGGTCTTGGTGTATATTGTATAATGTACCTTATGGTGGATGGTCTTAGCGGTGGTCTTGGTGTATATTGTATATTGTACCTTATGGTGGATGGTCTTAGTGGTGGTCTTGGTGTATAATGTACCTTATGGTGGATGGTCTTAGCGGTGGTCTTGGTGTATAATGTACCTTGTGGTGGATGGTCTTAGTGGTGGTCTTGGTGTATATTGTACCTTATGGTGGATGGTCTTAGTGGTGGTCTTGGTGTATAATGTACCTTATGGTGGATGGTCTTAGCGGTGGTCTTGGTGTATATTGTACCTTATGGTGGATGGTCTTAGTGGTGGTCTTGGTGTATAATGTACCTTGTGGTGGATGGTCTTAGCGGTGGTCTTGGTGTATAATGTACCTTATGGTGGATGGTCTTAGTGGTGGTCTTGGTGTATATTGTATAATGTACCTTGTGGTGGATGGTCTTAGCGGTGGTCTTGGTGTATAATGTACCTTATGGTGGATAGTCTTAGCGGTGGTCTTGGTGTATATTGTATAATGTACCTTGTGGTGGATGGTCTTAGCGGTGGTCTTGGTGTATAATGTACCTTATGGTGGATAGTCTTAGCGGTGGTCTTGGTGTATATTGTATAATGTACCTTATGGTGGATGGTCTTAGCGGTGGTCTTGGTGCATATTGTACCTTATGGTGGATGGTCTTAGCGGTGGTCTTGGTGTATATTGTATAATGTACCTTGTGGTGGATGGTCTTAGCGGTGGTCTTGGTGTATAATGTACCTTATGGTGGATGGTCTTAGAGGTGGTCTTGGTGTATATTGTATAATGTACCTTATGGTGGATGGTCTTAGCGGTGGTCTTGGTGTATATTGTATAATGTACCTTATGGTGGATGGTCTTAGCGGTGGTCTTGGTGTATATTGTATAATGTACCTTGTGGTGGATGGTCTTAGAGGTGGTCTTGGTGTATATTGTATAATGTACCTTATGGTGGATGGTCTTAGTGGTGGTCTTGGTGTATATTGTATAATGTACCTTATGGTGGATGGTCTTAGAGGTGGTCTTGGTGTATATTGTATAATGTACCTTGTGGTGGATGGTCTTAGAGGTGGTCTTGGTGTATAATGTACCTTATGGTGGATGGTCTTAGTGGTGGTCTTGGTGTATAATGTACCTTATGGTGGATGGTCTTAGCGGTGGTCTTGGTGTATAATGTACCTTATGGTGGATGGTCTTAGCGGTGGTCTTGGTGTATAATGTACCTTATGGTGGATGGTCTTAGTGGTGGTCTTGGTGTATAATGTACCTTGTGGTGGATGGTCTTAGTGGTGGTCTTGGTGTATAATGTACCTTATGGTGGATGGTCTTAGCGGTGGTCTTGGTGTATAATGTACCTTATGGTGGATGGTCTTAGCGGTGGTCTTGGTGTATATTGTACCTTGTGGTGGATGGTCTTAGCGGTGGTCTTGGTGTATATTGTACCTTGTGGTGGATGGTCTTAGTGGTGGTCTTGGTGTATAATGTACCTTGTGGTGGATGGTCTTAGCGGTGGTCTTGGTGTATAATGTACCTTATGGTGGATGGTCTTAGTGGTGGTCTTGGTGTATAATGTACCTTGTGGTGGATGGTCTTAGTGGTGGTCTTGGTGTATAATGTACCTTATGGTGGATGGTCTTAGTGGTGGTCTTGGTGTATAATGTACCTTATGGTGGATGGTCTTAGTGGTGGTCTTGGTGTATAATGTACCTTGTGGTGGATGGTCTTAGTGGTGGTCTTGGTGTATAATGTACCTTGTGGTGGATGGTCTTAGTGGTGGTCTTGGTGTATAATGTACCTTATGGTGGATGGTCTTAGTGGTGGTCTTGGTGTATATTGTACCTTGTGGTGGATGGTCTTAGTGGTGGTCTTGGTGTATAATGTACCTTATGGTGGATGGTCTTAGTGGTGGTCTTGGTGTATAATGTACCTTATGGTGGATGGTCTTAGTGGTGGTCTTGGTGTATAATGTACCTTATGGTGGATGGTCTTAGTGGTGGTCTTGGTGTATATTGTACCTTGTGGTGGATGGTCTTAGTGGTGGTCTTGGTGTATAATGTACCTTGTGGTGGATGGTCTTAGTGGTGGTCTTGGTGTATAATGTACCTTATGGTGGATGGTCTTAGTGGTGGTCTTGGTGTATAATGTACCTTATGGTGGATGGTCTTAGTGGTGGTCTTGGTGTATAATGTACCTTATGGTGGATGGTCTTAGTGGTGGTCTTGGTGTATAATGTACCTTATGGTGGATGGTCTTAGCGGTGGTCTTGGTGTATATTGTACCTTGTGGTGGATGGTCTTAGTGGTGGTCTTGGTGTATAATGTACCTTATGGTGGATGGTCTTAGCGGTGGTCTTGGTGTATATTGTACCTTGTGGTGGATGGTCTTAGTGGTGGTCTTGGTGTATATTGTATAATACCTTGTGGTGGATGGTCTTAGCGGTGGTCTTAGTGTATAATGTATAATACCTTGTGGTGGATGGTCTTAGCGGTGGTCTTGGTGTATAATGTACCTTGTGGTGGATGGTCTTAGTGGTGGTCTTGGTGTATAATGTACCTTATGGTGGATGGTCTTAGCGGTGGTCTTGGTGTATAATGTACCTTATGGTGGATGGTCTTAGTGGTGGTCTTGGTGTATATTGTACCTTGTGGTGGATGGTCTTAGCGGTGGTCTTGGTGTATAATGTATAATACCTTGTGGTGGATGGTCTTAGCGGTGGTCTTGGTGTATAATGTACCTTGTGGTGGATGGTCTTAGAGGTGGTCTTGGTGTATAATGTACCTTATGGTGGATGGTCTTAGTGGTGGTCTTGGTGTATAATGTACCTTATGGTGGATGGTCTTAGCAGTGGTCTTGGCGTATATTGTATAATGTACCTTATGGTGGATTGTCTTAGCGGTGGTCTTGGTGTATAATGTACCTTATGGTGGATGGTCTTAGTGGTGGTCTTGGTGTATAATGTACCTTATGGTGGATGGTCTTAGTGGTGGTCTTGGTGTATAATGTACCTCATGGTGGATGGTCTTAGCGGTGGTCTTGGTGTATATTGTACCTTGTGGTGGATGGTCTTAGTGGTGGTCTTGGTGTATATTGTATAATGTACCTTATGGTGGATGGTCTTAGTGGTGGTCTTGGTGTATATTGTATAATGTACCTTGTGGTGGATGGTCTTAGTGGTGGTCTTGGTGTATAATGTACCTTATGGTGGATGGTCTTAGTGGTGGTCTTGGTGTATAATGTACCTTGTGGTGGATGGTCTTAGTGGTGGTCTTGGTGTATAATGTACCTTGTGGTGGATGGTCTTAGCGGTGGTCTTGGTGTATAATGTACCTTATGGTGGATGGTCTTAGCGGTGGTCTTGGTGTATATTGTATAATGTACCTTGTGGTGGATGGTCTTAGCGGTGGTCTTGGTGTATAATGTACCTTGTGGTGGATGGTCTTAGTGGTGGTCTTGGT
Source organism: Protomyctophum parallelum (assembly GCF_964188405.1). NCBI lineage: Eukaryota > Metazoa > Chordata > Actinopteri > Myctophiformes > Myctophidae > Protomyctophum > Protomyctophum parallelum. The sequence goes on along the minus strand of NC_139698.1, from coordinate 29,105,646 downwards.
GTATATTGTACCTTATAGTGGATGGTCTTAGTGGTGGTCTTGGTGTATAATGTACCTTATGGTGGATGGTCTTAGTGGTGGTCTTGGTGTATAATGTACCTTGTGGTGGATGGTCTTAGTGGTGGTCTTGGTGTATAATGTACCTTGTGGTGGATGGTCTTAGCGGTGGTCTTGGTGTATAATGTACCTTATGGTGGATGGTCTTAGTGGTGGTCTTGGTGTATAATGTACCTTGTGGTGGATGGTCTTAGTGGTGGTCTTGGTGTATAATGTACCTTATGGTGGATGGTCTTAGTGGTGGTCTTGGTGTATAATGTACCTTATGGTGGATGGTCTTAGCGGTGGTCTTGGTGTATAATGTACCTTATGGTGGATGGTCTTAGTGGTGGTCTTGGTGTATAATGTACCTTATGGTGGATGGTCTTAGTGGTGGTCTTGGTGTATATTGTACCTTGTGGTGGATGGTCTTAGCGGTGGTCTTGGTGTATAATGTACCTTATGGTGGATGGTCTTAGCGGTGGTCTTGGTGTATAATGTACCTTATGGTGGATGGTCTTAGTGGTGGTCTTGGTGTATATTGTACCTTGTGGTGGATGGTCTTAGCGGTGGTCTTGGTGTATATTGTATAATACCTTGTGGTGGATGGTCTTAGCGGTGGTCTTGGTGTATATTGTATAATACCTTGTGGTGGATGGTCTTAGCGGTGGTCTTGGTGCATATTGTACCTTATGGTGGATGGTCTTAGCGGTGGTCTTGGTGTATATTGTATAATGTACCTTGTGGTGGATGGTCTTAGCGGTGGTCTTGGTGTATAATGTACCTTATGGTGGATGGTCTTAGAGGTGGTCTTGGTGTATATTGTATAATGTACCTTATGGTGGATGGTCTTAGCGGTGGTCTTGGTGTATATTGTATAATGTACCTTATGGTGGATGGTCTTAGCGGTGGTCTTGGTGTATATTGTATAATGTACCTTATGGTGGATGGTCTTAGCGGTGGTCTTGGTGTATATTGTATAATGTACCTTGTGGTGGATGGTCTTAGAGGTGGTCTTGGTGTATATTGTATAATGTACCTTATGGTGGATGGTCTTAGTGGTGGTCTTGGTGTATATTGTATAATGTACCTTGTGGTGGATGGTCTTAGAGGTGGTCTTGGTGTATAATGTACCTTATGGTGGATGGTCTTAGTGGTGGTCTTGGTGTATAATGTACCTTATGGTGGATGGTCTTAGTGGTGGTCTTGGTGTATATTGTACCTTATGGTGGATGGTCTTAGTGGTGGTCTTGGTGTATAATGTACCTTATGGTGGATGGTCTTAGCGGTGGTCTTGGTGTATAATGTACCTTATGGTGGATGGTCTTAGTGGTGGTCTTGGTGTATAATGTACCTTATGGTGGATGGTCTTAGTGGTGGTCTTGGTGTATAATGTACCTTATGGTGGATGGTCTTAGTGGTGGTCTTGGTGTATAATGTACCTTATGGTGGATGGTCTTAGTGGTGGTCTTGGTGTATAATGTACCTTATGGTAGATGGTCTTAGTGGTGGTCTTGGTGTATAATGTACCTTATGGTGGATGGTCTTAGTGGTGGTCTTGGTGTATAATGTACCTTGTGGTGGATGGTCTTAGCGGTGGTCTTGGTGTATATTGTACCTTGTGGTGGATGGTCTTAGTGGTGGTCTTGGTGTATAATGTACCTTATGGTGGATGGTCTTAGCGGTGGTCTTGGTGTATAATGTACCTTATGGTGGATGGTCTTAGTGGTGGTCTTGGTGTATAATGTACCTTATGGTGGATGGTCTTAGTGGTGGTCTTGGTGTATAATGTACCTTATGGTGGATGGTCTTAGCGGTGGTCTTGGTGTATAATGTACCTTATGGTGGATGGTCTTAGCGGTGGTCTTGGTGTATATTGTACCTTGTGGTGGATGGTCTTAGCGGTGGTCTTGGTGTATATTGTACCTTGTGGTGGATGGTCTTAGTGGTGGTCTTGGTGTATAATGTACCTTGTGGTGGATGGTCTTAGCGGTGGTCTTGGTGTATAATGTACCTTATGGTGGATGGTCTTAGTGGTGGTCTTGGTGTATATTGTACCTTGTGGTGGATGGTCTTAGTGGTGGTCTTGGTGTATAATGTACCTTATGGTGGATGGTCTTAGTGGTGGTCTTGGTGTATAATGTACCTTATGGTGGATGGTCTTAGTGGTGGTCTTGGTGTATAATGTACCTTATGGTGGATGGTCTTAGTGGTGGTCTTGGTGTATATTGTACCTTGTGGTGGATGGTCTTAGTGGTGGTCTTGGTGTATAATGTACCTTGTGGTGGATGGTCTTAGTGGTGGTCTTGGTGTATAATGTACCTTATGGTGGATGGTCTTAGTGGTGGTCTTGGTGTATAATGTACCTTATGGTGGATGGTCTTAGTGGTGGTCTTGGTGTATAATGTATAATACCTTGTGGTGGATGGTCTTAGTGGTGGTCTTGGTGTATATTGTATAATACCTTGTGGTGGATGGTCTTAGCGGTGGTCTTGGTGTATAATGTATAATACCTTGTGGTGGATGGTCTTAGCGGTGGTCTTGGTGTATAATGTACCTTGTGGTGGATGGTCTTAGTGGTGGTCTTGGTGTATAATGTACCTTGTGGTGGATGGTCTTAGCGGTGGTCTTGGTGTATAATGTACCTTATGGTGGATGGTCTTAGTGGTGGTCTTGGTGTATATTGTACCTTGTGGTGGATGGTCTTAGCGGTGGTCTTGGTGTATAATGTATAATACCTTGTGGTGGATGGTCTTAGCGGTGGTCTTGGTGTATAATGTACCTTGTGGTGGATGGTCTTAGCGGTGGTCTTGGTGTATAATGTACCTTGTGGTGGATGGTCTTAGAGGTGGTCTTGGTGTATAATGTACCTTATGGTGGATGGTCTTAGTGGTGGTCTTGGTGTATAATGTACCTTATGGTGGATGGTCTTAGCAGTGGTCTTGGCGTATATTGTATAATGTACCTTATGGTGGATGGTCTTAGCGGTGGTCTTGGTGTATAATGTACCTTATGGTGGATGGTCTTAGTGGTGGTCTTGGTGTATAATGTACCTTATGGTGGATGGTCTTAGTGGTGGTCTTGGTGTATAATGTACCTCATGGTGGATGGTCTTAGCGGTGGTCTTGGTGTATATTGTACCTTGTGGTGGATGGTCTTAGTGGTGGTCTTGGTGTATATTGTATAATGTACCTTATGGTGGATGGTCTTAGCGGTGGTCTTGGTGTATATTGTATAATGTACCTTGTGGTGGATGGTCTTAGCGGTGGTCTTGGTGTATATTGTATAATGTACCTTGTGGTGGATGGTCTTAGTGGTGGTCTTGGTGTATAATGTACCTTATGGTGGATGGTCTTAGCGGTGGTCTTGGTGTATATTGTATAATGTACCTTGTGGTGGATGGTCTTAGCGGTGGTCTTGGTGTATAATGTACCTTGTGGTGGATGGTCTTAGCGGTGGTCTTGGTGTATATTGTACCTTATAGTGGATGGTCTTAGTGGTGGTCTTGGTGTATAATGTACCTTATGGTGGATGGTCTTAGTGGTGGTCTTGGTGTATAATGTACCTTATGGTGGATGGTCTTAGTGGTGGTCTTGGTGTATAATGTACCTTATGGGGGATGGTCTTAGCGGTGGTCTTGGTGTATAATGTACCTTATGGTGGATGGTCTTAGTGGTGGTCTTGGTGTATAATGTACCTTATGGTGGATGGTCTTAGTGGTGGTCTTGGTGTATAATGTACCTTGTGGTGGATGGTCTTAGTGGTGGTCTTGGTGTATAATGTACCTTATGGTGGATGGTCTTAGTGGTGGTCTTGGTGTATAATGTACCTTGTGGTGGATGGTCTTAGTGGTGGTCTTGGTGTATAATGTACCTTGTGGTGGATGGTCTTAGCGGTGGTCTTGGTGTATAATGTACCTTATGGTGGATGGTCTTAGTGGTGGTCTTGGTGTATAATGTACCTTATGGTGGATGGTCTTAGTGGTGGTCTTGGTGTATAATGTACCTTATGGTGGATGGTCTTAGTGGTGGTCTTGGTGTATAATGTACCTTATGGTGGATGGTCTTAGTGGTGGTCTTGGTGTATAATGTACCTTATGGTGGATGGTCTTAGCGGTGGTCTTGGTGTATAATGTACCTTATGGTGGATGGTCTTAGTGGTGGTCTTGGTGTATATTGTACCTTGTGGTGGATGGTCTTAGCGGTGGTCTTGGTGTATATTGTATAATACCTTGTGGTGGATGGTCTTAGCGGTGGTCTTGGTGTATATTGTATAATACCTTGTGGTGGATGGTCTTAGCGGTGGTCTTGGTGTATAATGTATAATACCTTGTGGTGGATGGTCTTAGCGGTGGTCTTGGTGTATAATGTACCTTGTGGTGGATGGTCTTAGCGGTGGTCTTGGTGTATAATGTACCTTGTGGTGGATGGTCTTAGTGGTGGTCTTGGTGTATAATGTATCTTGTGGTGGATAGTCTTAGTGGTGGTCTTGGTGTATATTGTATATTGTACCTTATGGTGGATGGTCTTAGCGGTGGTCTTGGTGTATATTGTACCTTATGGTGGATGGTCTTAGCGGTGGTCTTGGTGTATAATGTACCTTGTGGTGGATGGTCTTAGTGGTGGTCTTGGTGTATAATGTACCTTATGGTGGATGGTCTTAGCGGTGGTCTTGGTGTATAATGTACCTTATGGTGGATGGTCTTAGTGGTGGTCTTGGTGTATAATGTACCTTATGGTGGATGGTCTTAGTGGTGGTCTTGGTGTATAATGTACCTTGTGGTGGATGGTCTTAGCGGTGGTCTTGGTGTATAATGTACCTTGTGGTGGATGGTCTTAGCGGTGGTCTTGGTGTATAATGTACCTTATGGTGGATGGTCTTAGTGGTGGTCTTGGTGTATATTGTATAATGTACCTTATGGTGGATGGTCTTAGTGGTGGTCTTGGTGTATATTGTATAATGTACCTTATGGTGGATGGTCTTAGTGGTGGTCTTGGTGTATAATGTATAATACCTTGTGGTGGATGGTCTTAGTGGTGGTCTTGGTGTATAATGTACCTTATGGTGGATGGTCTTAGTGGTGGTCTTGGTGTATATTGTACCTTATGGTGGATGGTCTTAGCGGTGGTCTTGGTGCTCTCCAGCTGCTCCACCAGGTCCATGTCCCCCAGGAAGTGTCCCTGTGCTGCAGACAGGCGGCTCAGCAGCTCGTCCTCCAGAACCTTCAGCTGGATCTTGAAGCGGTTCTGCTGCGTGGTCAGTTCCATCTGGAGCAACACACACAGTGAAGTCACCAGTGTTATGGTCAGTTCCATCTGGTTCTCACACACACACACACACACACACACACACACACACACACACACACACACACACACAGTATAAAGTCATCAGTGTTATATAACGTTTTGATTGATTGATTGCAAATTGTATTAACAGATTAGATTGTAAAATGGTTACAGTCCGAGGAAGGCACAGGTCAATACAAAAAACTGAAAAAAACAAGAAAAAAAAACAAGAAAGACTTCCATAATGGGTCCTAAGCTGTCTGGCAGAAACATCTTATGTCTATATTTGAATTGTTTGTGGGTATTTTTCCCGTAAATGAACACCCTACTTGATCACACTACAGCATCAAACAAAAATATAAGTTTTGGTGCTTTTTTTTAATTTTTGACATTTGAGGTTTCCACCCGACAGACGGGTATCAAGCAGTGAGAACACACTGCTGGTGTATCCTACTGACTCACCTGCCAGTGAGGAGCCCTCACCTAGAGGACGTAGAGCCTTCGTCCCATTCCTCCCACCGAGTGTTGCCGCCCCAGCCCGCAGGAGTACACGCAGTGACCAATATCACCCTCCCCTCCCCCTGATCTCTCAAGGGCAGGGGCATTCAGAACGTGTATACATTGTTGTTAGTGGGAATGAAAACATAGGCTCCCAGTCTCCACCAGAAGAGGAGGGACTAAGGTGGAGCCAACGGGCAACATCCTGCTATCCACATTAGCACGTTGACATGGTGTCACGCTGGGTATGAGACGGAGTGTCTGAACTGAAGTACTGGAAATGGGCGAAAGTACCGCCCAAGGAAGTTACGTTGAGGTTTTACAGATCTATTTACATTTTCCGTGCATGAAACAGAGTATTGTGACAGTTTCCGGTGGACTGGAAACACAATGACGTAAGTCCCGCCCCTATAGACATTCTCTGCATTACCAGGTTGTTGGTTTTTTTTATTTACCTTGAGACCCTCCAGGTCGGGTCTCTCCCAGGTCACCACCTGACCAAGCAGCTGCTCCTCCAGGCCAGCAGGGGTCACTGTGAAGTTGATGAGGGTGGTCTGGGCCTGGAGCTCAGGGGGGAAATGGGGGTTGGCCAGTTTGGTGTGGAGGATGAGCTGGAAGCTGCTGTTGTATTCACACTCCTTACCCCCAAGACGAATGTACCTGTTGTTGGAGGACAGTGAATACCATAGCTGTGAGCTTGTAGACAGAGTTGCAACAGAGTTATGAATCGGTCTTCAGTGTCAAGACTGAGACAAAATCTTTAGAAATCAAATCTGAACTAGAAGAAGTTTGTTTGTTTTTTTCTTTGTTTTGTTGTATCTATTTTTCCTTTCTAAAGCTATTTTGAATATTAAAAGGGCTGGCACTATAAGCTGAGGCTTCTGCCAAACACTCCCTTTTGGTCAAAAAAGAAAACCCTGGGCCCAGGCCGTAGCGTAACGGTCTGGGCACCGGACTGGTAATCCAGTCGCAGTGTGCCGCGGGTTCGACTCCCGGACCCGACACGGCCTTTACTGCATGTCATCCCCCCATCTCTCTCCCGTTTCCTGTCAGCCTACTGTCTGTCCCTTCAAAAATCAATAAAAGGCGTAAGCCGCAAAAAAATATCTTAAAAAAAAAAAAAAAAAAAGAAAACCCTGAATACATTGTATAAGGTGTGTGTATTTTAAATGACCAATAAACTTGAAGTGCCCCTCTGGGCACAGGTCTCCACCAGGGCAGGTCAGGTTGTGGCCTCCTGGTGGTGCTATAATACGCCAATGTGTGCCTTGGATGGTAATTGGATGATTTGAGGCATTTTGTTCCAAAAATGTGTTTTGCAAAAATCCACCTGTTAGTGGCGCTATAACAGGCCAATGTGAAAAGGGTGGGATATATTCCTCAGCCTAGTAGGAACGTCTGTGAAATATTTCACGTAAATTGCACGCTGCATTCATGATTATAGGCTTTTTGTTCAAAACAGGCCAATCCTGTAAACTTTGAAAACCAATGTTAGCCAATCAGGATGGAATAGGAAATATCGGACAGATCTGTCTTGACAATTTGCAGGATTTTTGGACAAAATATGGAGTAATATCAAAAAATGTGTTTTACAAAAGTCGGCCTCCTGGTGGCGCTATAACAGGCCGTTCTGGAAAGTTGTGGGCAGAGGTTCATCGTTGGCATGGAGTGTGTGTGCAAAGTTTGGCATCGACCGGGTTAACGGTGCCGGAGATTAGCTGTACACACTCAGACGGACGGATGGACGGACGGACGGACACACATGGACGGAGTGCAAACACCTACTCTCTCCCCATGCCTTCGGCCTGGTGGAGACAATCACATTTCAAACCAACTAGGAATGTGGGTTCAAATCGGACACCATTTCAGACTTGATTAAACCAATCAGGATAGGCCAGTGTGAACTGACCGTAGCCCAGGCCGGTGAGTGGTGACACCCGACTTCAACTCCAAACTTTTCCATCGTCACTTTGACAGAATGAGAAAGATATGGCTCCACATCAAAATCTAACTAACATACAAATAATCCTGAACAAATGAGAAATATTATCGCCGCGCACGGCAGCCAATAGTTATCTGTTTCTGCATTTCAATTAAATTAGCAGTGGTTTGACGAACCTGGTGGATTTTCATTTTTCTCTAATTACCCCCCCCCCCCCAACTCAGACGGGCTCCCAATTTTTACTGCCCCGGTTTCCTCATGATGGCCTGGGTCTGGTTCAACTCTATATCTTCACACAAGACCCTGGAATTAATGTAGTATTGATAGAACCATTACTCCACCAAATTAAAGTCCGCGCTGATGGATTGTCTTGTAGTCTTCCGTCAGCCATGAAAGGAATAATTAGTATTCATTACTTCACACTCTGCAACATTCCAATTATTAATGAACTTCAGCTGTGGAGCCCCAGCAGATCCATCACGGGCCGCCCCAGCAGCTTGTATTAATCACCGGCAGAAACAAGTGTGCGGGTCATCTGCAAGGGATAAACTTATAATCAGATTTGCCGTGATGGATCGTTACGACAGACAGGGACTTCTTCGGGAGAGAGAAAGAAGGAAGGAAGCAAAAAAAAAGGAAAGAAAAAAAAAAAGGTCCTGAATGCCGAGATGTTCGATATTCTTCCTGGCTCGGCCGCAGGGATCAAAAGGGAGAGAGATGTTAAGACGTGTGGACGGATGAGGCTGTCGATACGCGGTCGTTCCATTCTTCTATTTGTTCTGAGGTTAATATCCATTTCATGGAAGTCTGCGAGCTAGTGATGTGCTGCTTGTTGAGGGTAATTCCTGGGTAATTGAACATGGATAATAATTCCTGGGTAATTGATCATGGATAATCACAGCACAGCTGACGTGGCAGCACTCCTGGAATGAATCTATTTGGTCGTTGGGGTCGCAGCTTGTTGACTGGGGCCCCCCAGGGGTCCATACTTTGGCCCCCTCCTCTTTTTCCCAGCAGACTAACTGTGTTTGCCAAAAATAGCCAACTACAAGTTCCCAATGCTTCCCAATTTAGCACATTTTGGTTGACGATGAGTATAAAATCAAGCTTCAGTGCCCTAGTGTCCAGACTGAGACAAATCCCTAAAAATCTGTTTTTTATATCACATTTCAGCCCACCTAAGAATGTGGTTCAAATCTGATTCAGAGTTTTGAAATTAACATCACAGCTGGAATACATTAGTTCCAAAACTTGGATCCACGCAGAGCGCTCACTTTAACAACTTAAATCCTATACTGTACTTGACCCAGGGTTCTATGCTATGCTCCTTTCTGTTTTTCCCTGTACACCGGGGCTATATCTGCTGCGACCCCTTACCCCTTATCCCTAAACTTATTTGCCGTTTTTTACTATTTAAAAAAAACAAAAACAAAAAAACATTTTAAAATAGTTCAAATAGCTGATCTACAAGCTTTTTTTTAAGCTGTTTTTCAAGATAGTAAAATATGGCAAATACGTTTAGGTATAAAGAGTAAGGCATGCCCAAGATAGGGCCACCAATCTCTATGCCGAAAATAGCAGAGCTTGTAGATTTATTATTTTCACTGAATGGGGGCGCTAGGGTTCATGTGGGTAATTTCCATGTAACACTTCAAAGTCAAATAAATCAATCAAATAAACAACAGCCAATCTGTGTGACTTGTTGAAAAAGGGAGTCCCTTCATGGTCGCTGTATCTGTAAGAGCTATGATTTCCAGCCAGTAATCACAGTCGGTGTTGTGTCTTTCAAACCGTCATTCATTATTCTACAGTATTTCTGAATATAGATCAAATGTAGAGAAATGCTGACACATAATGTACCAAGCACACACCCTGCCAAAGGCTCCGTGGCTCAAATCAGAGCTTACGGTAATGATAAAGGACCATTGAGTTTAGTGTGCGTTGTTGTCTGCTGCCCTGCCCCCCCCTCCTCTTCGTGTGGGAGAGAGATGTATGGCCCTTGCACGCATAGCATTGGCTGCCCACTATTCAAGGCTCACACACTGATGCTGGTCAGGCCTGTTCAATATTCATCACACATAAAGAATATGAGCACACAAATATACATCTATCACCGGCCGCTGAGAAGAGGCCGATCGATACGCTGGCCCCTGGGATTCGGTGCACGGCAACTACAAATCCATCTATAAGCCAGAGAGTGGGCGATCATAATGCGTTCAGTCATGTCTCTCAGCGGTGTTTCAACGTGACCGCAGCAGAGATCCGACCGTGTGGCAAAAAAAAAAAAACCTGCTGCCATTGTCTCACCGCACGCCACAGACATGTTGGTGAGAGTATCGACGCGTGTATCAACAGGGATTGTAAAGTAAAACGTGCATTGATTTAGAAACCTCACACTAAATGTAATCTTTGCAAAGTAAAGCGGCGTTCATGGAGGTGGAGGATAATAATTATAATATCTCAAATTTATATAGCTTTTCTAAGTCCTTTACAAGGCGGGGACTCTAGGAAAAAGTAAAACTAAAGAAAGAAAATTCTATGGAATAAAATGAATAAAAATATTTTTGATGGTTTGGAGGCTTCTCTGAGGGTATCGCTTCCTCAGGCAGAACAATGACAACACTTGACTGCACAGCACTAAATCTGCATGTAGTTTACCTGCCAAAAGTGGAAGAAAACATAAACTTGTTTCTGTTCATTTTTGCACTATTAAGAGTAAGAGTTTGCTGTGTGGTGTGGCTTGATATTTCATAGTTGGAGTGTAGCCTTTGTAAAACCATGTGAATCTCCAGCATCATTATTCTGGTTCTTATGGTTCTGTGTTGTGAGCTGGCTATTTTTAGTGAGCAAGAGATTGTTGTGTGGAGGGGAAAAAAAGAGCCGACTCTAATACAGAAATTCATAAATTGACCCAAAAGTATCAACAAAACAAAGTATTTCCTTGCTTACTGTAATGAAATATTTTGTGTCATGCTGTAGTATGAAGTAGGGAGCATTAATTTACGAAAAAACGAAAAAATTACAATATATATAAACTGTTTCTGCTCGACAGTAACTATAGGGTTTATAAAGCGTTTGAGAGGTTTGACAATGGTGTGGTTTTGTGAAAAGCATTGCTGACCGTCCTCTCTTGATGGTGTTTCTGGCCAGCAGAGGCTCCAGAACGGGGTCCATCTTCTCTGTGACGTTCTCCAGCAGAACGGTCTCACCACACGACAACGCTCGCTCAATCACATCCAGATACCTACACAATGGACCAACAACACAATGTCAAATGCAAATCCTTAAAGGAGCTGTAAGTGACAGGTTTACTTATTTTTACTGTTGTGTTAAATAGCTCTTTGTATAATAATCTGCATCTAATCTACTACACAGACACAATAGCTCTTTTTTAATTTCCTTGTGGACATGACATGAAATGTCCATATTTAAACTATTTTTTTCCCTCATAAATTAACGTCCAGCGTCGTACAAGAGTGTTGTGCACAAGTAGTGATCTACACAGTTCACAACACATCACAATGCACTGAGATTGTAGATCAGATATCTCTGCAATTGTTTGTTTTTTTATGCAGAAAGTGAAAGAGGAAACATTTTTATGAATATTACAACAAGTTAGTCATTTAGCAGACACTCAATCCAGAGCGATTTACAGTACAGTAAGCAAGGTAAACACGAGGCTACACATCAAATGCCTACCATGAACAGTATGCCGGTAATATAAAGCAAATCTGACTATTGCAACTATACAAACCATAGGATGCCAACTAAATGAACCTGGCATCTAGATGACATTTTAACCATCGGGCCCTTTAGTAATTAACACGCGACTGGCTGACGGCTGAGTGGAAGTTCTCACCCTTTCTGGCCGAGCGTCACCACCCTCAGCTCCGGCCCGCAGCGCTCTCGGATCCACTTGGCGGCCTGCTGCTGCGGGTCGACCACGAGCGGCCAGCGCTCGCTGGTGGTCAGGATGGCGGCGTTCTCCGTGGACATCCTATCGTTTGGCAGGCCCTGGTTGTGCCAGCCCGCCACGGTGGCAGCATCTGCAAGCACCAGCACCGGGTCCAGGCCTTCTGTCAGGGCAATGGGGACCTGGAAAACGCATGCGCATGCACGCGCGACACACACACACACACACGCACGCACACGCACACACACACACACACACACACACACACACACACACGCACACACACACGCACACGCACACGCACACACACGTCTGTATTACTATACTTGTGAGGACCAGTGGTGTAAAGTAACTAAGTCAATTTACTTAAGTACTGTACTTGAGTACAATTATTTGTACTTTACCACAGTATTGATTATTATTTTAAAAATAAACATATACACTAAGCACTTCAGCCCTATACATTTCAGCCATTTGAAAATAGCCGTTCTATAAGCTCACAAATGTGGCACGATGCGACACATTGTGAGCTTGTAGATCTGCTATTCTTAAAATACTTGAAATGGGACATTCTGCATAGAGTAGGCTACTTTTTGCTATCGCACCTGTAAAAGTCAAATCCTACCCGTAACCTATAAATGCCTAATCCTATCCATAACATGATTATTTGCCCATTGTAAGCTTTACTCCACACAATAAAACAACCATTTCTGTGAGGATCTGCAAAATATTTGTCCTCGCAATGTCTATTTCAACTAATACTTGTGGGGACATTTGGCTCTTGTGTGTGTGCGCACACACACACACACACACACACACACACCCGCACACACAGGGAGGATGTCCCCACACTATGCACTCTGCAGGCAGTGTGTTTGGTTCCAATGCACAGATGCTATGGTAAATGTTTGTACATACAGTATAGAGGGGCAGCACAGCACCCTCTAAACAGCTCCAAACCTGTGCCAATGTTTTCACTTGACATTTCAGGCTGCTGCAGCATGCCAGGATCTGGCCTCAAAAACAGATGCATCAACATTTTCCTATAAGACTAGTGAGAAATAAAATTCTGCAGATACGAACCAGTTTAACCAACATAATCTCATCATATGCACCCGTCAATACATTTTCCACACAGAGCCTTATGCCAGACATTAGAGGATGTCAACGAACATTGCTATTGCCAACCCACACAAACTATTTATTTTAAAAGTCTGATGGCTTGATTTTATTTGGTGATAATAATAACAGAGCACAGAGCAACTTTGTGTGGTCTTCAACAAAAAAACGGTACAAATATGAGATCCTTAGATTGGCCAAAATGGCAGGGAAGAAAATGGGTAACTGTACATATGTCTACACCTCCCATCACCCCCCAGGTCATCTTTGGGCAAGCCACCAGTGGGCAGGCTAAGAAAATTGTGTTTCCTCCCATGTAGTATACCCTGAATATATGTTAATGCCATCAGGTAGAAGGTACAATGTCCATGCAAATGTAATAGGTACAAGCATTCATTTGTCCCTCTGTCAATCACACTCCTTAACCGAGTCCTGGCAGAGGGCAGACAGGGTAGGTGTCGAAGGTTTTAAGGTGGTGCTATGGTGCTCATTTTGCACTATAGGTACTGTATGTTGGCTTGGGTGTTTAATGTATGTATTATGTTTTTTGTGTATGCTGTACGAGTCACTGTGTACCTTATTGTCTTGTATTGTAATGCATTGTATTGTATTTATGTATGCTGCAGTGCGGGTCTTTGTGTCCATGCAAGACAAACTTCTCCCCTGGGAGACAACATAAAGTGACCTTGACTCTACCTTCTGAGACTTGAGGAAGGGGATCCAGGTGTGGTGTAGGAGCTCCAGGCGGTACTGCCTGGTGAAGTATCCCACGTAGGAGATGTAGGCTGAGGTGAGCAGGACGTCTCCACACAGCGTCTGCTGCTGCCGCTCGTACACGACCAGAGCCTGGGACCAGCGCTCCTTCTCTGACTGCAGGAGGAAGCAGACGACTTTCAATGACCTAGCAAATGCATTTATTTATGGCTGATTTGGCAAGGGATGGTTAGATAGATCAGTGGTCCTCAAACTCCTTTTCAGGTCAGGAAAATGCAAATTGAGGAGATATTTATGTTATTTGTGAAGAAGAAAAGAATCACACAACGAGGGGCGCTCTTATCATACATCATCATACATCAATAATCACATTCCGTGCTACAAACACACACACAAAGCTGGGCATAGGAGGGGTTAGTGCCCCTCAAAAATAATAACAATCAAGAATAGTGAATATAGCCAATCTACAAGCTTGACACGTTGTGAGCTTGTAGATCTGCTGTTTTCACTAGTTTGGGTCCCGGCCTCCGGGCAAACTATTGGGTCTCGACCTGAATGGTTTGGGAACCACTGATCTGAAATTGTTATGGAGGTGCACTTCTGCACGTCCACAAATGTGAAACATTGCACCACATGTCGCAGACGCACATTTCCAACTCAAACTATTCTATACAAAGGTTGGCCTACAGGGGAAGGTGATATGGCCGATGGGTTTACACAGGAGGGCCTGTTTCAGCAACGGGCAGTTTGTCCTATGGCCGCGATGACTATGGGAGTTCATCATCTGCTTGTAAATGTACAGGTGGCATGGCACCTTGCCGCCCCACGCAAATAAATGTGATTAATTGATTAAAATTTGACACCCCTATATATATATAGGGCAGCGGTGGCTCAGGGGTAGAGTGCCTGTATGGTAACCGTAAGGTTGCCAGTTCGAACCCGGGCTCCCCCAGAGTTACTGTCGAAGTGTCCTTGAGCAAGACACTGAACCCCTAATTGCTCCCGATGTGCTAGTTGGTGCCTTGCATGGTTTCCGCTGCCATCGGTGTGTGAATGGGTGAATGTAATGCACAATCTCTGTAAAGCGCCTTGGATAAAGGCGCTATATAAATGCACCATTTACCATTTATATATATATATATATATATATATATATATATATATATATGTATATACAGGGGTGTCAAATTTTAATCAATAAATATTGATTTTATATATATATATATATATATATATACAATTTCAAGATTAAAAATAAATGCATAACAAAAATGCAGATGTACAAGCTCACAGCACTGCATGAAGTGACGCGCTGTATGAGCTTGTAGATGTGATATTTTTGAATAGCCAACATATACAGTAAATGGATAAAGTGGTTGAAATGATTGTGATGTGATTGTGATGCTACGTTTTAGCTGGAGACCCCTCGGAACATCAAAGACGTTCGTCAAGACGAAAATGTCCTGACTGATACTGGTTTAATCATGTAAACTAAAACGATAGAAGCAGGTGAAACAACAAGCGTAATTCCCACTTAAGTACCTCTGAAAGTTTGTCTGCCAATCCACTCAGCGAACATCAACTTAGCATCCATTTAAAGCCTTCAATACTGTGACTGTGACAGCCCCTGCTACGATAAATCACGCGTGCCATTTCCTTACAAGGGGCCGTGGGTCCAGAATATGTCGCATAATAAATTCCCAGACAGTTAAAAATCACTATAATTTTACTCTAATGCATTATGGATTGCCTGTAATATCACTCAGTCTGGAGGTTGTGAGACATTGTTAATTTCCAACAGCTGTTGAGGCCTTTGAGGTAAGCTAATGATTAAATATAGACGGCCTGATTTATTAGTCCAAACACTATCGCTTCCAGGTCAATGCCATAAAGACAAAACATTTATCTTGATATCCTTTAAAAGCCAAGCTGTTCCATGAGAGCCACATTTATTTCCTGGGAACAAGAATGTCGAATGGATAAAATGGCCACCAAAAGAGAGAGAGAGGGAAAAAAAGGTGCAATTTCTTTCCCTTCACATTAGCAAACCTACAGTGTTATCAGCTTCTGTGCTCAGAGGAACACTTATCATAACATGCCTGAGTGGGAACACAACATGGAAACGATGGCTGATGTTTAGACTAAAGTAACAAATGGCCCCATTTAAGTTCGCTTAATGTTGCAAAAATGAGCCACGTTTTATGAGCTAGTACATTTAAGACAAAATAATGACAAACTATGAGTGCTAATAAGAACGCACCCTTGAAAAACACACACTCTCATGCATATCGTCTCTGTCAGGTGGAAAACCTCATATGTACAAAACTGCTTGTAGATAGGCTACTTTTGTGTGACACTGTATAGGGACGATCAAGGTGGATATTAAAGGGACACTTCACCCTTTTTGCAACAAAAATATATACGTCGCCTCCATCCACATCGACGACGTGGTCATTTATTTGCGTGGGGCGGCAAGGTGCCATGCCACCCGTACATTTATAAGCAGAACACTTTCCTGTTGGTCTTTATGTGTGTAATATGTGGTTTTGGATATTTTAGCAGTGAGCCTATGATGTCATGGACACTTTGATTATAGATCAGACCGCAAATGAACAAGGAGGCGCGGCCTGCCCAGGCCGTGGCGTAACGGTCTGGGCACCTGACTGGTAATCCAGTCGCAGTGTGCCGCGGGTTCGACTCCCGAGCCCGACACGGCCTTTACTGCATGTCATCCCCCCATCTCTCTCCCGTTTCCTGTCAGCCTACTGTCTGTCCCTTCAAAAATCAATAAAAGGCGTAAGCCGCAAAAAAAAATATCTAAAAAAATAAAAAAAAAGGAGGCGCGGCCTTTGCGCTTAGAGGCAGCCCCACGACCTGTCTTGAGTGACAGGCGCTGTTAAGAACACAAGCGATGCATTTTTAACATAATAGAGTTGTTCAGGCATTAACACGAATGGAAACGCCAAAGTGATTTCTTGATTTCCTCGTATGAGAAGCATTGGAACTTGGAAGTGACATTACACAAGCTCGTTCATATTTTAATGCGATTTAACTCTTCGATGATTGGACCCCAATGGAAACATTACACAAACGTTGATCAATAATAACACTTCCTTCCTGGAAAATGAAACCAAATATTTATTTTCATTTCACGCTCTCAAGAGTTAAATATCTATAAGGGTCCAAATCTATCTATCTATGCATCCATCCATCCATAAAAATGAAGTACCTCAGCACGTTAATTAATTCGAAAGATTGTTTTATTCTATCTATCCATCCATCTATACTATAGTTTTGGAGAGTTGGTAACCAAATGGACCCTTATATTTAACTCTTGAGAGTGTGAAATGAAACCAAATGAACCCTGTTACAAAGTAACAACTCTATTCTGTTAAATCGCTTGTGTTCTTAACAGTGGTGCCTACCTGCCTGCCTGCCTGTCATTCAAGACAGGTCGTGGGGCTGCCTCTAAGCGCAAAGGCCGCGCCTCCTTGTTCTTTTGCGGTTTGATCTGTAATCAAGCATCATGGACACTAGCTGGGCTCACTTCCTTCCTGGATTACATTTCCCATATTGCTTTGGTGCACTGCTCCTCCTTGTGGATAGAGGGAGGGCTGTTTTACTGAGACAACATGTAGTCCAGGAAGCAAGTGAGCCCAGTGTCCATGACATCATAGACACTGGGCTCACTGATAAAATCAAAAATATCTAAAACAACATATTACACACATAAAGACCCCCAGGAAAGTGTTCTAAGTCTTCTAAACGTGATGTGTGAAAAAACACATTAAAATATGGAAATAAGAGATTTCTTCCCCGACAGCAACAATATACAGTGTTGCTGTTAAGCAGAAATCTTGCATCTCCATTTCAACTTTGTATGTGTTTTCAGCTACATTAAAGTGTAAGACCACTTTTTTGAGGTTTGGGTTGTGTAGTTAACTTGCCATGATGTAACTCCAAATGTGGACAATAAATTAAAAAGAAATGTTCCAGTGTCAGTGATTAGAAATTGCTAATTCAAAATATGCTCCTCATTGACTTACATTGTACGCTAAAACAGCTCTCAAAGTCACTCTTTTTAGTCTTTTAGTACGTAAACAAACACAAACAAAGTTGAGAGCATCACCAAAGAGCATCACCAAAACTCCTGTGGTTAAACTTTTTCATAAAAATGTTAACTTCCTGTTGATTTTACTATTTGAAGATCTGGAAAAAATAAAACCACATGAGTTTTGGTGATGCTCTATATTGTCTGAATCAACTTTGTGTTTGTTTACGTACTAAAATAGTGACTTTGAGAGCTGGTTTGAGAACTAATGCAAACATTGCAAAGTATAAACGAGAGCTTGTAACTAAATAATAACTACATCTTATCTTATAAGTGAGAAGTGGGTGGAAGTGGCGCTGTTATCCACTTTATGTTATCCCATTACATCTCCAATTACTACATGTCAGTAGCCACCAGCTCCATAACGCACTTCAGCGTTCCGCAGCGCTATTGAGCGCTATTGACATTGCTCCCTAGCTATCATTTCTGCATTATTTATGTTCTTTGGCCCATTTCGCCTCGGCAGCCAAATAACCCGACTGCTTCGGAAGGCAACGCCATTAGCCAATCATGTGACACATGCATGTTGAGTTACAGGTGCATGATGGGAAGGCATCGGTTCTTTTTTTGTAGCGACTTCCTGAATGAGATTGCTGGCCCGTCAATGACGCCATGTATACACAAAACTGTTGCTTTTCAGGATTCAGAAAAGCATCAAAAGTAGCATATCTACAACATCGAAAATCGAAATGTGTCGCTTCATGCCACTTTTCGAGCATGTGGATATACAATATACAATCATACTGTAGTATGATCAAGTAGGGCATTCATTTATAATTAAAAAAAAGAACACACACAAGCATGATTGCAAATGACTGCTGCATCACATGAAGGGGAATCAGGAAATGGGTGTTAGCATAGCCACTTGGTCTTGGATGCTGTTCAGTCTGCCATGTTGTCCATGGTCAGCCATGCATTTGCTGTGGTCCAGCCCTCTCTACCCGTCTCCAACCCACAACCCCCCCAACCCAGATACTGTCGCAGGGAATTTTAGAATGCCAACTACAGTGCCAGATATATGCATTATTGTGTATCTTCCTTCCATTAAGTCTCTTTGCTCACCAATGTGCTCAGTCTAATTCATGCAGCTGTCAATCTAACAGCTGACTTGACTCCTCCACGCTGTCAGCAAAGGTATACTTATTTGTGTGTCGCCCTTATGTACAGTATATGGTCCGTATATGGACATTACATGACTATAAGGACTGTCTGAGAATGGGGTTGAGGAGGCTTGCGACTGGAAGGGCTGCTGGAACAGGCAAGGAGGCCTGTTCCTCACTCTCTGTATATTGTTTCTCTGCTGAATCTTCTTAAGAAATTATCAATACTTCACCCTGAAGAACTTGTCATTCCTTCATCTTTGGAAGATTATTTAATCGACAACAGCGCACAACCAACATATCTTCATACACTATTCTGTCACTGTCGGCAGAAACCTCTCCATATTCTAACTTTTTGCGTTTTTTTCGTACATTAATGCTACTGTACAGCGTCACACAAAAGCATCAAAAGTAGAAACGAGCTTAAAGATCTGCTACTTTTGCTATTTGTTTTATTTTTATCCATTGTTTTTTACATTTTCTGTTTTTTATGTAGCCTATCCTTTGTCGTGGAAGAGTGTCACACAAAATTCGACGTGCTGTGAGCTTGTAGATCAGCAATTAGCACTTTAATTGAGGTGATTAAGTGCATTTGTGGATTTTATTAAATATGTATTAAATGGCAGTATTAACAAGAGCTGTGGATGCGGGGCATCAAAAACTAAAACAAAACAAAAATTCTCCCTCGCATATAGGCCATCACCTCTGAACCTATGCTCTGAACACAGGCTCCTCTCCAATTCCCGATAAAGTAATGGTTTTGGACATACAAGTATCCACCCGACTTTGACAATATGCTGCCACGCTATGTACAGTACGATCTTTTTGAGCGAGCCCCTTGCACCGGAGCTGCCAGGCTAATTCACCAGGATTTAACAAGTTGCAGCCCAGATTAGTGAGGCAGCTCAGACACCATAGCACCTCGGGCAGTTAATCCCATCCATGGGAGGGTCAGCCACCTCTGCTACCACTATAGACAGTCAACCTTATATGCCAGGGGCCCTCCCTCGTACCTCCAGGCCCTGGACCACCACAGACACACACACGCACACGCACATACCTCCAGGCCCTGGACCAGCCGGTTGGCCAGTGAGATGGTGTGGTTGGTGCGGGACACCTCCTCCTGACACATGACCTTCTCTGTGGTGGCTCTTTGGAACTGAGATGTAAGGTTCTGTAGGTTCACGTCCAGATCCTGTACAGACATGCACAGAAAAGTCAACAATGCAAATAAGTTAATACATTATAACGCTTTCTGTGAAGGCGACATATTCATGTAATAACCATGGGAATTTGTCGATTAGTTGATTTTACCACATAAACATAGATAATAAATCTGTCTTTGTTGATTATTAAGACCAACCTGAGACAGCCCTAAAAACAAACACAAATGCACAATTAAATCAAGGTGCATACACCTAGTGATCTAATGAAATATACATACTGTAGTTTATTGATTTTATGTCAACAAAAAATAAATTTTAATTGAAAAAGAGTGTTAAAAGGGTAGCATGAAATAATGACCTCCAACTTCTTCCGGACAGCCTGCAGCCTGGCTGTGGCTGTTTCCAGCTCTGTGTTAGCTTGTGATAAAGCTAGTCTCTTGGGAGCAACCTCACAATAGACCTGTTGACCAAAAGTACAATTAGTGTACAATTACAATGCACAGACACACAATCTTTATAAACAAACGTTTCATGTCCGACAGCGATGAAATGATTCCTACGATTGTGCAAAATAACTGCCATTATATCAGGCGATTGTGTCATACTTGTGGTCAGGACTAATAAAACACTGTGTTGTGTGACTCAGACCTAGTCTTGTGTAGCCGGGAAACAATTCCACATTCTCCGAATGCTAGTCTGGAACTACACCTCTCGAAATACGAGTACATAATTTCTGTTCACGAAAATATATTTTAAAATATTAATATATCATTTTATTCTAGGATTCCATTTCCATTCCAAGCTGTGTTCCGGTATGCGTTGATTGTGATTTACAGTAGGACAAATCTGTTGCAACTCCTTGCAACAAAACCGTTTTAAGCAAGGTTAACTTAACCAGACCAACCAAGGTATGGTTGACCTTAAAACGGTTTTGTTGCAAGGAGTTGCAACTGGTGTGGTTTGGGATTAAAGATGAAACGGAAGCTGGGAGGAGGCGTCACAGCCACTTTATCCTCTGCTCATTTTCAGAGCTTCCGTTGCTCCAGACCACACCGCATTGTTGGAGGCAACAGTCTGGCTCGCGAGACACGAGATACCTCGTAGTATCAGGCGATATGGAAGGTCCAGAATAACCTTGCTCGTAGTATCAGATGATATTGATGGTGCAGACTAACCTCGTAGTATCAGATGATATTGATGGTGCAGACTAACCTCGTAGTATCAGATGATATTGATGGTGCAGACTAACCTCGTAGTATCAGATGATATTGATGGTCCAGACTAACCTTGTAGTATCAGATGATATTGATGGTCCAGACTAACCTCGTAGTAACGGACGATATTGATGGTCCAGACTAACCTCCTAGTAACGGACGATATTGATGGTCCAGACTAACCTCGTAGTAACGGACGATATTGATGGTCCAGACTAACCTCGTAGTAACGGACGATATTGATGGTCCAGACTAACCTCGTAGTAACGGACGATATTGATGGTCCAGACTAACCTCGTAGTAACGGACGATATTGATGGTCCAGACTAACCTCGTAGTAACGGACGATATTGATGGTCCAGACTAACCTCGTAGTAACGGACGATATTGATGGTCCAGACTAACCTCGTAGTAACGGACGATATTGATGGTCCAGACTAACCTCGTAGTAACGGACGATATTGATGGTCCAGACTAACCTCGTAGTAACGGACGATATTGATGGTCCAGGCACACAGGCCTGCAGCGGCGGTGGACTTGGTCCTGACCAGGTCAGGGTGGAACTCTGGGTTCCTCAGGTAGTGCTGCTTCACCACGCTCAGACAGCTGTCTGGGATGTGCTCCTTGTCATAGGACACCAGGGCCTGCAGGAAGTCATCCACCTGGCAGGACACGACACACAGCATGCACTGAGGCTAGGGGCAAAACTGGACACGTTCTCTGAGGAAATGTCCCCCTAATACTTCAATGCAATGAAGAAAGAGTCACATTTAATTAATCCATTGTTTGTTTTGTTTCTTAAAATAACTTAAAGGTATATTCAGTGATTTCACTCAAAAATCCTTAGGTTTCGTTTTTGGCTGGGACCTAAGCCTTTCATCCAATCAGGATAGAGAGCCAAAAACGAAACTTAAGGTTTTTTGACCCCCAGGGGTCAACTGGGGACAGGGAGGAACTCCTTATATGGTCAGCACACTCTATAGTAGAGAGGATTATCACAACAAAGCAAAAACATAAGTGATATTTGAATTAAGTGAAATCACTGAATATACCTTTAAGTAAGTGTTAAATAGAGTGTTTGTTCAGTATCAGAGGTCTCCCACTTTCTCCAGCTCTTAAGTAAACAGAAAAATACATTTTCAGGCCAGGATACCAATTGTATAGCCTGAAAACCATCGCATAAATTCACATTATCAAATCGCTAGGTGGGCATTTAGCAGAAACCAAAAGGTGGAAGAGTCAATCAGTGTCTGCCCTCAGGGCCCTGTATTCGACAGACGCTGAATGTCTCTTCCACTTTTTGGTTCCTGTCAAAATGCCCACACAGCACTGAAGGCCAGCCATAATGTGAATTCACATGGCAGGGATTCACCAGGCTACCAATTTGATCAATCAGGAGATTGTATCCTGTATCCTGTATGAACAGGATACACGATAAACAAGTGAAAATGGCAAGTGATGACAAAGACATGCAACACTGACTATACCATTTAAGCTGATACATTTTTATTAAAGGGGTGGGGAGATGTCCGGGAGACTGAACAAACACTCTCTAGCAATATATGTTTTTGCAATTTGTTTCTCCACACAGTCTCACAGCAGAGTATAAAACAGGTCTTAAGCTGCTAAAGGTCAAATAGCATAACAGGAAGTGGGAGGAGGCTGAGATTTTGCTCCAATCATACGCTTATGATTGGAGCTTATTCACAGAGAGGGAGAGCTGCTATAGGCGCAGGTCAGGGTCAAGGCCCGCACACAGATTAGATGGGCGTTAATCAGGCTGCTGTTGAATGACAGGGTGACAGGGTAACCTTGCCCATGAAGGCTCGCGCCGCCTTCCAGCTCCGCTCTTTGGGCACGCGGCCACGGGGAGCCAGCAGCACCATCACTGCTGCCGCCACGTTGATGACGGCCACCGGAGGGTTGGGGAAGGTCTTGAGCTCGGTCAGATTCACCTGGAAAACAGTGACAAAATGACAAACAAACGACTATATCGGCACTGTTATTGTGTCCAAAACGGTTTCTTTTCAGGATTCAAATTCAAGAGCAGCAAAAGGAGCAGATCGGCAAGCTCGAAAAGAGCTTGTGGATCTGCTACTTTTGATGCTTGTGACACTGTAGTAAAATCAAGTATAGAGAGTTAATTTACAACAACAAAAAACACAAAAAGTTAGAATATGGAGATAATAAACGTCGCAGTCCCTCCCCTTTTAATGAATAATAAATAAAGTATTTATTTAACAACAAACTATATTTTTTGGGCAGAACAAATAATTAGAAAAAAGAAAAACAACAAAAAAGTGTCATTTTTTTGCCTTCTTTCTAATTAGTTGTTCTGTCCAAAAAATGGTGTTTGTGGTGATGAGTTATCACAATCCGAGTTGGCTTTGACCGAGGCTTACAGGTCTTTAATTAAATACTTTATGAAACATCTATGGGAAAAATGAATTGGAAATTGTCTTCCCGGCCGCTCGTCGAGGGCGGGACTGCAACGCTCTATAGATTCTGCATATACTGTATACGTCTTTCTGTCCATGCCACCTCCTCTTGAGTGGAGTTAAAAATGATAAGGCCTACAGTCACATTTAAAGCAATAGTTGTTAATAGTATTGTTATTATCATTGCTGCTCTCTGCTCTCTCTCTCTCTCTCTCTCTCTCTCTCTCTCTCTCTCTCTCTCTCTCTCTCTCTCTCTCTCTCTCTCTCTCTCTCTCTCTCTCTCTCTCTCTCTCTCTCTCTCTCTCTCTCTCTCTCTCTCTCCTCTCCCTCCCTCCCTCCCTCCCTCCCTCCAGCAGATGGCCGCCCACCCGACCTAGAGCCTGGTTCTGCTCAAGGTTAGTATTTTTCCTTTGCCACTGTCACCAAATACGTACTTTCTCAGGGTAAATGTTGGTCTCTGCTCTACACGTGTCTTAACACAACTTGTTGTGATTTGGCACGAGATTGTATTGAATTGCATTGAACAGTGTTCATTTTGTCGACTAAAACTAATGTTGGTCAACTACCTTTTTTTCACTGACAAAACTGAAAAAACTAAGCTATGATGACTAAAACTATGACTGAAATTTTAGGGAGGGACTACTGGAGAAGATATCCAGCCGAACAAAGACATTATTTTATGCTTGGTTGTCTGTATCCGAAGATATCTCTACAAGCTAACGATTGTAGATCGGCTACTAATTTAGATCAGGCATTACGACACCAAAATACATTTTAGTCGACTAATTCAAATGTAGATTTAGCTGACTTAGTCGACGTAAACTAGACTAAAAGTAAAACATTTCAGATGACTAAAACTAAATGCTACTTTATTCAACAGACTACGACTAAAACTATAGACAGACAGACAGACAGACAGACAGACAGACCTTGTTGAGGGTGTCCAGCGCTGCCTTGGCTGCCTCCAGGGCCGGCTCTGCCTTAGCCAGGTCCGTTTCACAGTCTCTCTGTTTCACTGTGACCTCGGCCTGGATGGCAGCAACCTGCCCAAAACACATGACACCTGTTTCAGCCATGGTGACATTCAATTTCAAGGACCCCCAGTTTGATATGAATTAGTGAGGCCACAGAGTATACCCCCTATTTATCTCTGGGACCCCCGATCTACATGTTAAAATGTTTTCAAATAAATGTAGTGGAGTAAAAGTACAATAATTTGGATCTGAGATCTAGTGGAGTAGAGGCAATAGTGTTTTTGGAAATACTGAAGTACAAATACCTCAAAATGTTACTTAAATACAGTACTTAACACATTGTATGCTAGAGTTTTCTATTTGCTCAGGCTTGCTGGTGCTAAGCGATTAACATTGGACTTTTGAACTTTTTAGGGGCCCACAGCGAGGGGCCTCTTATAGCTAGAATCACATCGCATAAATAAAAAGTAGGCCAAACATGTCCACTTCAATTTTAAGCAGAGCAATGTTGCGCAACATTGCACTGCTCACTTCACAGGGGTGTGATTTTCATTATTATTACAGTAGAAGTATTTTTCTTATGAAAGCAGAGAGTCTTCTGTTTCATACGGTATATAGTATGTACATTTCGCTATAGGCCTTATTTTGTGAATAATAGTTCTTCTGGTCCATGCATTTTCTGAAATCCTCTCTGGTGGGCGCAAGCTGCATTCAATAGCCAATTACTGACAAACTATATTTGTATATATTTGTATATTTTCCTCCTAAAAGTAGACATTCAGGGCTTTCATTCAGTGTGTAGTATGTATATGATAATAATTTATTTATGTTTATATCTGCCTGTCAATCTCTGTGACTTTAAACCTTTATAACTCGCTATGATAACTTCATGAGGAAATGCTCACTTCACAGGGGTGTGATTTTTATTATTATTACAGTATTAGTTTTTTTCTTATGAAAGCAGAGGGTCTTCTGTTTCATACGGTATATAATATGTACATGTCGCTATAGGCCTTATTTTGTGAATAATAGTTGGACCTGAACAACTGCATTCAATAGCCTGACAAACTGTACATGGGATCAATATTATGTATTTGTTTTCCTCCTAAAAGTAGACAATTAGGGCTTTCATTCAGTGTGTAGTATGTATATGACAATAATTTATTTATGTTTATTTTTATATCTGCCTTCAGAACGATAGTATAACGGTGAGATGCGTTACTGGATCGGTGAGTTTAGTGGTTGAGGTTGACATGTCTGGACATGTTTGAGGAAAGAAGCACAGGAGAGAGAGATGATCAAATAACTGGCTGCTTTGTTGGACAACGCTATCTTCACTTTGTTTGGGCAAAGAAGCAGAGATCAGCGATGGAAAAGAGTTTTATCCACGGCAGATAAGTAATGACGTATTATCGAGGGACCGCCATGATCAACTAACTGCCTGGGACCGAGGCTACGTTGTCACCAGCCAATGCAGCCATCGCTATCCGTTGTGTGATTGTAGCCTTTTTATTCATTATAATTGCAGTGATAAGACCTATATCACAGCCGGGCGTCTCTCTCGATACCGTGGATATAGCCTACATGCACAATCACACAACGGATAGCGATGATGGCTGCATTGGCTGACGAAGACGTAGGCAGTAAGTTGATCATGGCGGTCCTTCGATAATACGTCATTACTTATCTGCCGTGGATATAAAGCTCTTTTCCATCGCTGATCGTGCTTCTTGCCCAAACAAACAAAGTGAAGACGCGATGGCGATACACACAACGGATAGCGATGGCTGGTGAAGACTGAAGACGTAGCCAGGCAGTTAGTTGATCATGGCGTGTGCCGTGTGCGTGTTGAAAACGTTATGAAATGGCGATCGTTGAAGATTATTCTTGGTTTATATACTGGCAGAGGGCAAATCGACACGACTGCGTTATATCTTTTTCCGAGAATGAGTGAGCGGTGCAAGGCGATCGCAAGGCGCAGTGGGGCCTGGGGGGGGGGAACTCAAACTGCCAAAGCGATCAAGAGACTCCCCCCACAAAGCTTCCTCGGGAGAAACCATGTAGAAACAGGAGGGGAGGGGGAATCGAGTGTATTCACAGACACTAGAGTATGGGTAACTCCATTTTAGATGCCCTGACATCTGCGTTGGTCTATGCCGTTGCCGTGCAGACCCATACGTGTAATGGAGGCATTGGAGGAGGGAGCGTCTTCGCCACAGACAGACCTCTTTTCAGGAGGGAGGGGCTTTTTACTCCCGGATCACATATTGGAGCTTCCTGGAGACGAAAGCTGTTATTTTCTTCGGTGTCCTGGAGCATAGGACGTTGATGTACAGTAAGCAATAAAAAAACGTATAAAACGTATACATACGCTTCGCGCGTACGGCGTTCGATATTAATAAAGCGTATGGATACGTTTCCAGCATTTTTTGTGTTAAGTACATCTGCTTAGTTACTTTCCACCACTGGTCGACAGAGAACTTGAATCCAGTATTAGAACAGTAGATCTGACCATCTGTGCCTCTGTATTAGAACAGTAGATCTGACCATCTGTGCCTCTGTATTAGAACAGTAGATCTGACCTTCTGTGCCTCTAACAGTCTTAGAACAGTAGATCTGACCTTCTGTGCCTCTGTGTCGGCTGCCTCTCTCTTGCGGCTGACCTTCTCCGTCTGCAGACCAACCTTGGCGATGAGCGCTTCGGTCTTCTGGCTTTTAACCGTCAACTCTGCTTCCTGAGACGCTAGTTTGGCTTTTAGATCTTCTACCTAGAAACAGTTCAAATGATGGTTAGTCTTGATAAGAAGGAAACGTTTTAGGTCTTCTACCTAGAAACAGTTCAATGATGGCATTGGTAACTCTTTATAAGAATATTCTACCTAGAAGAGTTATTATGTATAAGAAGGGAGAGGGATACATGGTTAATTAGCCATCACTAAATGGCTATTACTATTATCTAATGCATTTTGTGATGACTCAACAATCCAACCATTGCCTCAACAGTTACACTTTACAATGTGAAGACTGAAGCATGATTAAAATTATTATTATTATTATTATTATTATTATTATTATATAAATTATTTTAAGCCTAGAATAAAGGCATGCAGGATCCTGGTGATTCATGCGCATTAAACATTTGATTCTGTGAAGAAAAAAAGAAAAGAAAACCAAAAAGGATATTTATTAAATATCGTAAATCATTTTAAGTAAAGCATTTTTTTTTCCTTCTTATTTTTCACAGAATCAAATGTCTTATGGTCATTATTCTCCAGGGTCCTGGATGGCTTGATTCTAGGCTTTAAAATAATTGATATACCGGTAAATATTTGTGGAAATCTCTATGGAGAAAATGAATGGGGTCTGGAACGATGGAACCAGAAAACCAGAACCAGATGGAACCAGAAAAATAGAATAATGTCCATTTGCAGCCCTATCAGAGCGGTATGGGTACCTGGCGGGCGGTGGTGCGCAGCCTCTCCAGGCCTCTCTCCAGGCGGGTGGTGTTGTGGCGGAGCGCGGCCCGGCTCTTCCCCAGCAGGGCTCCGTACTGCCTGATCTGCAGCAGAAAGCTCTTGGGGGTGGTGTAATTGTGCCGCTTCTCATCGCGCCGGTATTTTTCACTCGCCAGGTTGACACTGGTGTGAACGTGGGCCATGAAAAGACTGATGGATTCCTGGACAGAGGGCTGTAAAAAAGAAAGCGGGGGAAAGGTGGTTGGGGGGGGGAGGGAGGGGTAGGGTGCGCGCTCAGGATTGAGTAGAGTTTAACGTCCCCCCAAGCCGATGTGTGCCTGAAATATTATCTTCATAAATTCTGAATCCATCTACAAGTTTCGCCGCCACACTTGGCTAGCCCCGACTTACTCAATCTGAAATTTAGGTGCTGCTGCAGGCAGGAATGATTGGGCTTTGAAACCACTGTGAAAATAATGCGTTTAGGAGCCGCTGACATGCAGCTTGTAAAGCATGCATAGGCCCACTGTTTATATTATCCCTCACGTCCTCCAACTTTTCTCAGCAGTGTATATGGAGCCACGCTGCGCCAGATTCATCACAGCGCTGCTCAATGACACAGAGCCTCCATTAATCACACTGTTAGGAATCAATTAACACGGAAACAAATGAACGCCGAATGCAAGGATCAAACCTGATCATAACTCACAAAAAAAGCTATTGTTAATGATCAAGGATTCAGCAGGAAAAAAAATCATTATTAATTAAGACCTGACATAATGCTCTTTGACAAAGCGTGCTGTGTACAGTTGAGACGCGAGCGAAAGTTCCCATTGATCTGCTACCTATACGTGTATCAGCTATTTGTGGGTTGTGCGGTTTCCAACTTAAAACAAATGAGCGTTTCATCTCCTCGTTTTTCCCTGCCTCTTTAACAAGATAAACACTCTGAGATTGTTTGGACCATATCGATGGCTTTGGAGGAAAGACTTCCTCGCAAACTGTGCTCATATGTTTTAACTTGTTATGAAGGATACATTTACCCCCCGGCCATGTACTGTGCGTGATGCATTGACAACAGTTGAAAGTACAGTCAATATTCTAGTATTCTACCACCAGTCTACAAAATGTTATCACAATTTGTTCTAGAGCTATTACTACTGAAACTACAGTACTACTACTGAATACATCACCCAAAAACACCCTAGCTCCAGGTCAACTCCGGCAACCTTGGGACAGTCGCCACCACGTATTTCTAAAGGTAGTGGTACCCCAAGCAAAACTATGCCTAAACATAACTACTGCATGTATAGTCCTCAGTAAACCTCAGTAAAACTATCCCTAAACCTAACTTTATTCCTAAACGTAACCTCTGTAAAACTATGCCAAAACCTAACCTTATTCCTAAATGTAACCTCAGTAAAACGAATACAAGAATACAAGAACCGCTGAGGGCGAGTGGCCCGCGAAAAACTAAACCAAATGGGGGTGAGTGTTTTGGGGCGAGCGTTCCGGTTACCCTACTACTAAACCATACTACTGTTATCTACACCTGGGTAGAGTTTTTCCGTCGGTTTTCAGAAAAACGCGCCCAGTGTGCAACCACCTTAACTCTCAGAGAACAGGTCCTGAGAATGGCAAGCAAGAATGGGAATGCATGAATGAAAACCAGAAGCCATGTATATACCGCTTACACGTTTATTTTGTATTATAATTTTGTATTTTTTTTACTCCTAGCTGTGTCTCATTTTCTGCATCTGGCCTATGTTTCATAACTGCGGTATACTGCCATGGCAGCAGGATTTCCCCAGCAGGGTCAAGTACAGTCTACAAGTACAGCACTACTTTTATGACTAGTAATACTGGAATAACATGCATACAGTACAGTATATCCTCACATGATTACACACACACACACACACACACACACACACACACACACACACACACACACACACACACACACACACACACACACACACACACACACACACACACACACACACACACACACACACACACACACACACACACACACACACACACACACACACACACACACACACACACACACACACACACACACAGCCCGGTGGCACACATTGGCACCGTCTTACGTGACGACACTTTTTTTTCCCCAGGCTGCGACAGCTGTGCCTCCTGAGAGGGTCGTTATGCAGCTTATTAATCACTCAGCCACTCATTAACATAAATGATGGTGCGTTGTGATCGTTCCGCCGCAGCGAGGGAAAACAATGATACGCCCGCGGCGCCGCGGCGTGCGTCCCCGGCCGTGTGATCAGTGATCTGTCAGCGCCTCACACACACACTAAGAGCTAACGATGAGAGATGTGTGCACAGGACAACCCAGCTGCCCCGCTCCAATTAGTAGATGTTCATTAATGCAGTCTAACTGAGTCTTCCTCTGGACAAGGATCATTATGGAAGAACACACAGGGTTACATGGAGCCAAATATCTGTCTGTACGCCAGTCTCCACAAAGCCAATGGTCTCTGTCTGGAACTCTGGACCCCAGTCCCCACGCAGCCAATGGTCTCTGTCTGTACCCCAGTCCCCACGCAGCCAATGGTCTGTCTGTACCCCAGTCCCCACGTAGCCAATGGTCTGTCTGTACCCCAGTCCCCACGCAGCCAATGGTCTGTCTGTACCCCAGTCCCCACGCAGCCAATGGTCTGTCTGTACCCCAGTCCCCACGCAGCCAATGGTCTGTCTGTACCCCAGTCCCCACGCAGCCAATGGTCTGTCTGTACCCCAGTCCCCACGCAGCCAATGGTCTGTCTGTACCCCAGTCCCCACGCAGCCAATGGTATGTCTGTACCCCAGTCCCCACGCAGCCAATGGTCTGTCTGTACCCCAGTCCCCACGCAGCCAACGGTCTCTGTCTGTACCCCAGTCCCCACGCAGCCAACGGTCTCTGTCGTGTGGAAAGCTCATAATTATGTCCAAAAACTGTTTTCAGAATTCAACTTCAAAAACAATAGTAGACTTTTGATACTTTTGTGTGATGCTTGTAATATAACCAAGTAGGTCGTTGACAAGACAAATAAACAGATACTGTAAGGGGTTTCTGCCCGGCACACATTGAAGACTATATTGAATAACTGTGTGTGAGTCAGTCAGTGTGTCAGTCAAGGCCACATTTTCAGGGGAAATTTTGATTTCACCTCAACCCAGCTGATCTCAGCCCACAAGGGGCAGTTAGAGCGTTAGGTGTCTTGCTCAAGGACACTTTGACCAGTCTTATTCCACACATTGCTGGGGCCAGGTCTGGAATTGTGACGTGGACAACTGGGGACCTCGGTTCCCCAGGCAGGCTCTCTCACCATTCAGCTATGCTACCCCAAAAAGACTGTTTGGTGGTGTTCAAGGCGTCCGTCTCACCTCTATGCCTGGGATCTCCTGGAGGAAGGTGCGGCTGACAGACTGCAGGGCCTCAGAGCTCCAGGGGTGGAACCAGTCGATGGTGGTGCAGTGGACCAGGGCCGGGAAGCGCCGGGCCCTGAGGCTGAGAGCGCTGCCCACAGGAGACAAACACAACACCACCTGCACACAGACACAGACAGAGATAGAAATAGCTCTTTATCAGTATCACTATAGAAAAACCTAGTGAACCGTGCTGCTGTGCCACGCAGCGGACAGGGTCTGGATTGGTTTCCATTACGCTACGGCTCGGTTTCTAAGAACCTAATCTGGGGCCTGCTCAAGAGGTGTTTTTTGTATTAGGGGCCAAGCCTGAAGAGGAAAATGCCCTGTCTTTTCTTCTTCCGCCACTTTTTGCAGTTCTGTGCTGTCGCTTTCCACGAAATTTGTCAATATTGGTAGAGGGTCATGGGAAACGGTCAAGAACTGAAGCTCGCAGTCCTTCGTCAAAGGACTGCTGACCATTAGATCTCCCAATTAGGATAGAACGAAGGAGGAGAGAACAACACGCCCCCGGCATCCCCAGTGGGGAATCAAACCTGGGACCTTCTAGCTTTGAGGCGACAGCGATACAGACTGCACCAGCGTTCCCCTTCATGGGGGAATTAGTATTAACCCTTCTGGGAACCCAGAACTCAGAACTTAATTTATGACATACCTGCTCTGTTGGTTGTGCAACAGTCTACCACCTACTGTACCATACCAGACTGTCTAGCGTGGCTGCTTATGAAAATTGTGTACAACATTGGTTGCTAGAGTGTCAATCATGCAACCCATTTTGACCTGAGATCAGATTGTAAAAATGTCTTCTACATCCTGACAGTTTTCTGTCAAAAATAGCAGACCTACAAGTTCATAGCGTGCCACTCGGTGGTAATGATATACTACTACTGTACGCTCAGTTTGTTTTGTTGGTGACAGAGGATGAAAATTAGCATCTCTTGCTAGATTCCCATGAATTTACAGTAAATGTATTGTTCATTTATACATGTTGTCCTAATAAATGTTGTAATGAAAATGAAATTAATAAATGAGGCATGGAGACCCCCCAACACACACACACACACAAATACTGTGCACGTGGGCAAATACAAACAGACAAATGTCTGTGCCCACAAACACGAGAGGATGTGCAGCCAAGTGCATACAAGCAAAACCCCAAACACAAGCAAAGAGACAAGTGTCATGGCACGATGCATCCATCCTATAAGCGAGAGCCATCCGCCCTCCAGTGACAGAGAGAGAGAGAGAGAGAGAAAGAGAGACAAACTGGCACACTGCAGTGTGGTTGGCAGTCTCTCCGACAGCGCCAGTCCCAGTTGGCTGCAGCAGACGGAGGCGCTCCCAGAGGCCCTGGCCCAGAGACGTGCTGGACGGCATACAGTTACAGTATACGTGTTCACTGAGACAACAATTTCCTTCCTTTTCTGCAAACCCCCCCCTCCCTCCCTGAGTCCACCACCACCACCCCTTATGTCTGCTTGCCAAAGATGTTCAACAATGTCACACTTCAGTTGTGTCTCTGTTTTGAATGCTCTAGGGCACAGACTTTCACCATACTGTATTTCATTTCAAGGACGCTTGCTCTAATATGGCATGTAAGAAAGCGTAATTGTTGAAGTCGCCTTTCCCTTGAGTTATATGGATCTGTGCGGGGTTGTGTGGAATGAAGGGGAAGGTCAGATATAAGGGCAGCCACTCTACCCATTCATATTGTGGCCGCCCGGTGTGCAACTCTCTTCCCTCCATTTAGGTGGTTAGCTGTGTCTATACAGTATAGCAATTCAAACACAAATAATCACACTGTGACACTTCTCACACAGACATACAGTACAGTAGCTACAGTACAGGTGCACAGACGCAGGATGGCGAAACATTGACTCTGGGAGGACAAAAGAAACCAACGGGACCTTGAGCTGCAGTCGGACCCGGTCCATGAAGAACCTCCAGCAGTTGTCCCTGGTGTCCAGCAGGCCCAGGGCCCTGACCTCAGCCCTCACGCCAGCCACGATGCCTTCCGTCTCCTCCTCGCCGAAAAGCTCTGGGATTTCACCTGGATGGATGGAGAGGATTAAGTCAATGTCACTGAGGCCCCTTTTCCACCAAAACGTTAGTTCTAGAAAACCGGTTCCGTTCAAGATTCTTAGAACCTTGGTGCCATAGAGCTATAATATATCTAGCGAACGGATTGAGGAGCGACAGCCCCGCCCCCGCTATTTACTTCAATGGAAGTTGCTCAGTGGCGTTTTGAAGCACCCGGAAGAACGCCGGGTAATACCCCTCGAGCGTTGATATGATTGGTTGGCTCCTATCGTAATACCCCTCGAGCGTTGATATGATTGGTTGGCTCCTATCGTAATACCCCTCGAGCGTTGATATGATTGGTTGGCTCCTATCGTAATACCCCTCGTGCGTTGATATGATTGGTTGGCTCCTATCGTAATACCCCTCGAGCGTTGATATGATTGGTTGGCTCCTATCGTAATACCCCTCGAGCGTTGATATGATTGGTTGGCTCCTATCGTAATACCCCTCGAGCGTTGATATTATTGGTTGGCTCCTATCGTAGTGCCCCTTGCGCTGTTCTTGTGGTACCTCTGCGTCACGTCCTATGTCACGATTAATTCATACATTTAACCTGGGCCCAGCCCGCCTGCAGTAGCAGGTTTTTACCAGTAGGGAGACGACTTCAACGTTGCCCAGCCATTCTGGGGCTTGCTTGGTGCTTTCACAGAACTGGCAGCCATTGTTTGGTTCCGTTTCCGAAGCAACTTTTAGGGTTTCTGAACCAATAAATTTTCATTGGAAACACTCAACTGGTTCAATATTAGGTGGGAAAAGAATAACGGAACATCCCTGGTTGATGTACACAAGCAACAAAAAAAAAGGCGCCCCTCGCTTCACACGATTTTTGTTTTATTTTTTAAGTTTCATGGATTATTTATTTGTATTTATTATATATAAACCAATGTGTTTTTTCTAATTACATTTTCATGCAGTCAAGAGTGACAGTAAATAATGATGAAGTCATGCTGGTAGCGCAACCCCGGGCCATATACAGTATAGTAGAGTACATGTGACTGTGATGCACTGGGCTCAGCTCCAGCTGGAGACCTGTGTAGCATTTCACCTCCCTCTCACTCCCGTTCTCCTCCTCCGTCACATCTAATGAAGCACAAAATGTCTTCTAAATAATGAGCTTGTGTTGTTGCTCTGACCTGAGGTCAGCAGGTCGTTGATGAGCACCAGGAAGCGCTCATCCGGTATGTGGGCGTCGGTCAGGAGCAGAGCCACACGCTGGTTCTTCACACCGGCCTTCAGGTATAGGCCTGCCAGATCCCCCTGTACCGCGCATGCACACACACACACACACACACACACACACACACACATGTGCGCGCACACACACACTCACGCACGCAGACACACACAAGGTTATATTACTATACTTGTGAGGACATCAAAGCTTTTAGGACAGCGATTTTATGAATGTCATTTTTAAGGCGATGAAGTGATGGAACACGCGTTTTTCAATATGCAGTGCAAATAAAATCATCAACCTGTATGAATGAGGCATCACTAAAATCAAAGTTTGATTGTGAACGAATTGCGACACATTTTGACATCGTTTATTCACGACGCTGCTCCTGGTGTGAAATTATCTTAAGCCTAAAGAGCCGATCTACAAGCTCACATTTTCAGTGTGCAACACTGCCGGGCAACTATGTGTATGTATGTATGAATCAAATCAGGCATAACGGCAACCTTAACCTCTAAACCTAACCTCTAAATGACAAACCTTAACCCCTAAACGTAACCGCTAAATACCTAATCTTAAAGGTATATTCAGTGATTTCACTCAAAAAACCTTAGGTTTCGTTTTTGGCTGTGGGACCCAGCCTTTCGTCCAATCAGGATAGAGAGTCAAAAACGAAACCTAAGGTTTTTTGACCCCCAGGGGTTAACTGGGGACAGGGAGGAACTCCTTATATGGCCAGCACACTCTATAGTAGGGAGGATTATCACAACAAAACAAAAAAATAAGTGATATTTGAATTAAGTGAAATCACTGAATATACCTTTAACCTAAAAAGAATGAAGAACCACGATGGAAACATGGAGTTTTGTGTGTTTTCACTCAATCAATGCCTAATCCTAACCTGAACGGTTTCCTAATTGTAAGCCTAATGTCTTCACCCAGGCACACTGGGAGAGTGACGAATATCTCACATCAAACTATTAATTTGGTGATGCCTCATTGTATTCATATACAGTTGGATTGTATTTGCGGTGAAAAATCATCCTCGTTTCGGAGAATAAACTACTGTCGCTTTGTTATAATTGCGTTCTCTGTGGATATAATCATGTGTCTAAATTGCTCCCTGTAATGCACAGTATATGTAGATTTTCCTGGTTGTGAGAACCAGGAAATCTCTCCTTGTGATGTCCATTCAAATTCTACTATAATTGTGGGGACATTTAGCCCACAAGTATGCACGCATGTACGCACGCACGCACACACACACACACACACACACACACACACACACACACACACACACACACACACACACACACACACACACACACACACACACACACACACACGCACGCACATTTTTTCAAACTGGATGCCAGTAGTCAGTGGGGTACAACAACAGCAAGATCTACCTAAACAACACCTCACACACATCCTGAAGGGACATATAGCCTACACTGTTTATTTTCAAGACAATTAAGGCCAATAAGGATTCTCCTTTAAACGGTATATATTCAAGACAAGGCCAATGAGCATTCTCCTTTAAACGGTATATATTCAAGACAAGGCCAATGAGCATTCTCCTTTTAACCGTTTATATTCAAGACAAGGCCAATGAGCATTCTCCTTTTAACAGTTTATATTCAAGACAAGGCCAATGAGCATTCTCCTTTTAACCGTTTATATTCAAGACAAGGCCAATGAGCATTCTCCTTTTAACCGTTTATATTCAAGACAAGGCCAATGAGCATTCTCCTTTTAACCGTTTATATTCAAGACAAGGCCAATGAGCATTCTCCTTTTAACCGTTTATATTCAAGACAAGGCCAATGAGCATTCTCCTTTTAACCATTTATATTCAAGACAAGGCCAATGAGCATTCTCAATGGATCAATGGATATACCACAAACTCCACGATAACACTTTGATCTTTAGAAGGCTGATTAAATGGACAATCATGTTAGCTTCATCGATAAGGTATTGAAATATTTCCCAGAGCTCTATAATAGCATCGGACAATCCTGCCTCGGTGTGTGGGTGAGGAGACCAGAGCTGGATCAATACACTGGAGGCAGTGAGAAGGAGATATCGATCCTGAGGACTTCTCCTTTCCTGTGTGTGTGTGTGTGTGTGTGTGTGTGTGTGTGTGTGTGTGTGTGTGTGTGTGTGTGTGTGTGTGTGTGTGTGTGTGTGTGTGTGTGTGTGTGTGTGTGTGCGTTTGCGCGCGCGCGTGCGTTTGAGAGCGCGCATGCATGTGTGCTTGTGAAACCGTGATCTCTGTCAATTAATCCCAGCCATTTTGCATAATTTCTTTCTCACAGGACCAGAGTGTGAGTTTTTGTCATTAGTACTAATTTTGGTCAAAAGACACAGATAAATTCTGAGGCATTCCAGACTAGAGCTGCGCCTAAAATGTGTGTATGGTCAGGGCTGCACACAACTTTTTTGGTCTAGTACTCAGAGGAACACCTGGAGGAGTTTCTTGGTGCTCCTAAAATGCGGCGACCCGTCTCGCCGGATGGATAAAAGAGGGATGAATAACTTATAGCAAAACGATATTTATTGGATAAGTGGGGAGTCAATGGAGGGTATTGCAACTCTAGATTTAGCCCTAGAATGGCTCTTGTTGTAGATTCATCCCATTATTAAAAAAATCTAAATTAGCTAAAATCTAGGTCCATGTGTGGTCCAGCCCTATGGAATGCATATTCTAATAAAAACAACTTACTACTTCCTAAGGATAATATGAGCATCAAAGCAATATTTAGATTTTTTATTATTTTGTATAACCGATCTACTAGCTCATAACGTGTTGCGACACATCGTACGGCGTAGCCCCATATGTGCCCTCTCCCTACGCTCATTCTGTAGCTCCAGAATGAGCGTAGGGAGAGGGCACATATGGGGCTACGTACGGCGAAGCATATTAGCGGCAGACACACATGGCTCCTCGTAGCCCTGGTCCAGGGCTTACAGCGAGGCTCTGTCAGAGAGAGAGCCTCGCTGTAAGCCCTGGACCAGGGCTAGGCTCCTCGGTGCAAAAATAAACAGTGTACACTACCCGACTTTACGATAATAAGGGACAGTGTGTCGAGACACGGTGTTCATGTTGGGCAGCAGCAGTGCCAGTCCGCAATGCTTTAAACTCTTCCCACTCCACTATGTCGGAACTAAAACCTTAGTACCCGTAAAAAGTCGGTGGCCGGTGCCTAGACTGTGAGAGACGGCATCGCACACGAGCAACCAGGAGGAGCAACCATGCTGCTCCAGCACCCGGAAAACAAACACAGCACAGCTGCAAATGGGAAGAGTGCAAAGCATCCAAAGCATGCCCTTTTACACCGGGGACTACAGTAGTTTGCTATCTGAAACGGAGAAGACGAAACTATTTGTGTCATGTTTTCTCAGTCAGTAGTAAACTCCTGCCCTCCTCCCAGCAGAAACCAGAAAGCAGCATGGAATCCTCCCCCTTTTGAGTAAGGACGCGCTGTGATTGGCCACAATGGCCAGTGCACTTGTGCAAGACGTGCTGTGATTGGCCAGTACTAGTAGCCACTTTGAGTGGCAGTCGGTGGAAAATGCTCTCACCACAGAATTTACTAGTATTCTGGACTGGCCATAATAATCATTCTAGGCGGCCGCGGCTGTTGGTACGCAGAAGCGCTTCCTGGCACTTGATTGACAGCGCATTTTTTATTTTGACGACGCATGCGCGCTGGCGCACCGCTTATGTGCAGCCCTGTGTATGGTATATGGTATATGGGGCTAAACTATCGTGATAGTTTTAAATCAATTTGAAAATCTGTATTTTTTTTATACCAATGAAATAATCATAGTATCAATTCCCAAAAGTCTCATGTTTGGTTGTAAGCTATTCCCAACCTTTACCTTCAGGTCGTGAACGCTGTACTGTAGGCCTTGCTCAGTGATCTGCAACACTTCCATAGAGCAGGGTT
Source organism: Protomyctophum parallelum (assembly GCF_964188405.1). Classification (NCBI taxonomy): domain Eukaryota; kingdom Metazoa; phylum Chordata; class Actinopteri; order Myctophiformes; family Myctophidae; genus Protomyctophum; species Protomyctophum parallelum. The sequence continues at coordinate 29,067,022 of NC_139698.1, read as the reverse complement.
TCTTATAGTGGGTGCCGACGTGCCGTGACACCCTAGGTAGGGTGCCAAGACACTAGTCCAGAGGTGCCACACTGCCGCAGGATACTTAGATAATATTTAGAAATGACCAGCATCACTTCAGCTTTACCACTTAGACCCTCTATGCTTAGTAAAAGACACCCGAGTTGCACTGTACTTAAAGGGGTAGTTCAATATGTTTGAGAACCACTGCCATAGAGGACAGGTAGCTTACCTTCAGGTCATTAATGCTGTAGGCCTTGCTCAGAGTGATCTGGAACACCTCCGTAGAGGACAGGTATGCAGCCAGACGGGTCAGACTCTGCTTGCCGCTGCCTCCCACCCCAACCAACAGGCCGTGACCCCGAGGACACTCTAGGATACGACTGATCCTACACCTGGTAACAATTATACACTATATTAATATACAGTAATATTATACATTATTAAAAGGAGAATACCGGACTAACTTTCTTACCTTAATCTGATGTTATTATAATATCCAAAATGACATAACAGAAGTCAGAAGATTTTGCCTCCCGTCCATTAAAATGAAGGAGGAACACTTTTGATGACGCACCAACCGGAAATTACATCGAAAGTTGCCCAATAGACGCTCTTAGACTGTAGAGTGGCGCGCTCTGATATCAAACAATTAATTCTCCGTCTTTTGGATCAATCTCCGCCCTGGGCACACTATGTAATTTACACATTGACTCCACCCTGGTGGAGCGGATCTGCCGAGCGGATCTGTTTTAGTGTGACGCATGTCCGTTTTGGCGTTCCATTTTAGATGGTAAATTATTAGTGTCAATGCTAGCGAGCTAAAATGAGGACATTCTTGCTCTAGAGAACGCCAATGTTCCAATCGGGATCACCGGACAATCAGAAAAGACCTCCGAACATCGGCGTTTGGTCAAAACCATGGAAAGCGCCGTAGATTTAGAGTTATGAGCCTTTTCAGTCGGCCTATATTCAAGAAGTGAAAGGCATGTGCGAAACACAAGGAGTCCGCTGAAGAAGCAAAAAAATAATAATAATAATAATTGATTACAGCTATTCCGTTTTATATAATTAAAAAAGCTTATTTATGACGGAATACTCCATCAGAAGCAGTTAATCTGTTAATCAAAAGGACAGAGATCTCCGTTCTGGGCCCTTTAATTTATGTCTTTCTTGTTAGTAGGATACGTCACATGTGGATCACTTGACTGGAAAAAAAATCAGTCACACTGGCTTCTCAGGGCTTCTGGGAAATGGAGGCACAATGCAAAGTCTATTGGAGCGCAATGTCTCTCAGTGCCCCGCTGTTGTTGGAATCCTTTTGGACACTATTACAAACGATCACACTATTATGAGGCGGATTTTCATTAAATGGAATGACGATCGCGGCCGGGTGGTTATTCAAAGGTTATTGAAAAGCAACGGCAGTCAAATGGGGATTACGATGAATTAATCCTGCAGTCAAACTGTACTAAATTCAACCACAAATGACTGAGATGTCGATTTGCACGGGATTACTATTATCATAGGACGTCCGTGTTTTCTGAAATATGGTAGGTAATTAATGAAAAAACTAAATTCTACCCCAAATCACCGACATGGTGGATTCGCACAGGATTAAAAACGCAGACGTCCTCCGTGATTATTAAAAATCACCTGGGGTCCTGGGGTAATACCGGTCCTGTCCGAATAGGTCTCTTCTTGACTTGAAAAAGCCTGAGAACCTCTGCTGAGACATTCATGAGATACTCACACATGTTGCATGGCGTCCTCAAACAGCACCAGGTTCATGGCGGCGTTGAGCTCGTTGTAGCTCTCCAGGGCGTCAGTGAGGACGCTCCGCAGCACGGCCCAGTCTCTGAGTGGGGCGTACACGCTCTCCTCAACCCCCTGCTGGCTGAAGAAGTGGCAGTACAGAAGAGGCTGTTTGACCAAGTCCACGTCCTCCACTCCCTGTGAAGACGTTTTATTTTTATTTATTTTCTCTCTTTGTGTCTTTAACGTCATCATCACACTTTGGCATTCGCCAAAGCAGAATTAAGACTCAAGGTGCCAGGTGGAGACATCTAATTGTTAGGGGTGGGACGATTCACTTACCGATTCGATACGATCTTAATTCCTAGGGTGGCGATTAGATTTTATTGCGATTCTTAATTTAATTATATTATATATTTGATATTGCGATTTAGATATTGCAAAGTTACTTAGAACATTTTAAAACAATATAAACCATGAAAAGTTAAATAATGCACTTCAATGCAGTCAGATAACGTCAGTCAGTCTTACTGTCATGAAAAAATAAACAAAACAAATTTGGCATTAAAAAGTGATATTTGAGTGAATCTTAATTTTTTCCCTTTTTTTTGCCCACCCCTAATTGGGTCAGATCAGTCGGTGGGAAAGTGAAGCACCTCGAAGCATTGGTGCACGGTGTCCATCTGGAGCCTGTGGAACATCTGCAGGTCTCTGCTGTCCACCAGTCGGTCCGAGTAGACCCTGCTGGTCTCGTGACACCACAGCAGCACCAGGTCCAGGCTGGACCTCACCACCTCCGGCCTGGAGAACAGGAGGCCCTGCACAACCCAGCACACAGTCAACAAGGAGAGAGATTCTTCAGTGGAAGGGTAACACGGTTTCATCTTCTGTGATGTGCTTTGTCAAAACTGCTAAAAAGAAATCGTTGAATATCAATTTATTATAATGTATTACATAGTGGTGGGGGAAAAAATCGATTAGTCAATTAATCGCGATGCCATCATGGGCGATAATTCATCGATGCACAAATGTCAAACATCGATTATATAATGTATTTTTTTTACCGGAGCAAAAGGGCGGAACTAATCTGCGACTGCGCTGCGTCGTCGTACCGGACTGTTTAGAGTGACGCACACAGCGCTCGCACACGCTTTAGCTTTCAACAACCAAAACAACGAGTTACCAACGCGGAGGGGAAGAGAAAAAAGATGACAAAAGGGAACATTTTGGATCGTATGAGGTTGAGGGGACACGAGAACTCGATAAAACTCACACCATCGACCGCCTGTGAAATGTGGCCGAGATGGGACGATGTAGTGTGGCTCCAAAGTGCTAACATGGCCCGGAATCCGTCGCTCCCCACGACCGAATGTGAACGTAAATCCTTTGCAATAAAAGTGCCGATGGACTTCGTAATTCTAGTCGCCTATTCTGAGTGCATGGGCAGCTGTCCGTGTGTTCGGGATCGGGATGGTTGTCTTGACTGCATCTCTGGATGTCAGTGGGCAATATGGTCTTGTACACGTTGTGAGTTGTATCGAGTTCCCGTGTCCCCTCAACATCATAGAATCCAAAATGTTGCCATACACTTGTAAAATACTTTAAACCAAATGCTCCTTAATGTGTGCAAACAAACAGAAAAGTGCAACATATAGTCTCAAGAACTGACCCAAAGCTTCCTTAATGACACTTCAGTAACTGAAAATTAAATCCCTGAATAAGGAAACAAAGAAAAGCACTTTTTTGTCCTAACAAAGAATAAAGGCAATTTGACAGAGTGCTGCTGACCTCAACCGAAATCCTGCCCATGTATTTCTATGACATGACATCTTATGTCATTATTAATATATATTTATTGTATGCTTGTACAAACTCATTCTTTTTTTTTAAAGAAAGCTGCTTATTGCTGTTCTGTATTTGGCCACGGTCACCCATCTGAAAATATTTTCTTCTATGGACCCCCCCAGAAGCAAAGATTCGAGTTAAAAACATGCACTGTGAAAGAATATATATTCATAATCATTATAAAGCACTTTGTTTATTAGTCACACAGTGACTGAGTGATTAACAGTGAGTGATTAATCATGATTAATCGGGATTAATCGAATCATAACATAGCCCAATTAATCAGGATTAATCGGGATTAATCGAATCGTGACCCTCGGAAACGATGTGTAATCGCATCGCCAGGTACCTGGCGATATCCGCCACTAGTATTACAGCTGTATTCCATTTTCCATTTCAGTATATCGTTGCCATCAGGCAGAAACCTCCATATTTTAACTTTTGGTGGGGTCTTTTGTAAATGAATGCCCTGCTTGATCAAACTACAGCATCACACAAAAGCATCAAAAGTAGCAGATCCACAGTACCAAAGTACGGTAGCGGTTTTGGACATACAAGGTTCTCACCCAACAGAGACGATATGTTATACCAGCGCTTCTCAAAATTCTCATGTCAAGGACTCTATCAAAGTAGCACAGGGTAGAGGCGGGGGTTGGCGATAGGGCCTTTCTGTGTGGAGTTTGCATGTTCTCCCTGTGTCCCCTAGGGTAGATACCCTCACAAAAACATGCCGTAATCCTGGTCTCTAAAACTACCTCCCCCTGGCCAGCCGGGGCGCCTGATGGAGGGGAAAGGAACTGGTCGGAATAACGTGTCCCTTCCACACGCTACGTCCGGCCGGGGAAATTCCCCTCTGTCAGGTGAAAAGAAGCAGCTTGGACTCCTCATGCATAGAAGGAGGCATGAGGTCAGTCCGCTGCCCCCCCCAGGTTGGCAGTGGAAGTGTAGCGCCCAGGATTACATTAGATAATTGGCACTGGGTGAAAAGAAAACTGGGTTACAAAATCGTGGGATAAAAATAAAAAAAAGAAAAAAAAGTAGCACAGGGTCAAGGGCCAAGTTCACACTACTTTAGTGTCACCTGGAAGACGCTGGACAGTTCTCTCAGGTTGAACAGGTAGTGGAACTTGACGGCGGTGGGCAGGAAGCTGTGGACCACCCTGTGGTGAAGAGCGATGGAGGCCTGGACCACGGCCGCAGCTGCCCTCTGGACGCCGGCGCAGAACGGCTGCTGCTGCAGGTGACCGGCCAGGATCTGACCGTAGATGGACGCCTGGGTCTGAGCCGACGGGAAGTTCACGGCAAACACAGAGAAGTGTCTCTGTGAGGAGAAAACAGGAAGTTTATATTATATGCAGTGTTATTGTTACTTGCTATGTCAACCAAAATAATTTCGTACATCTACAGTAAACCACTGGCAAATGGCAAATAAAGTGAAATGGAGAGTAGCAGGCTTTTATGTAGCGAAACAAACAGGCCAAGCATGTAAAACTAATGCTCCTTTAAAAAACAATTCCCCATAATCCTGAAGTCTGGGGTTGATGTGGAAGTTTCCAGCAGTTAAATACCTGTAGTCTGGGGTTGATGTGGAAGTTTCCAGCAGTTGTATTCATACAAGCAACATACTGAGTGTTGTGTATGTCTTTCAAGGACAGCTTCTGTCTGTCATACCTACAAAACAAAAACCTTTTTTCAGAGAGGCAGGAAAAGTGGGAGTGGGAGTGAACCTTGAATTTCGCTAATCAATAACAGTGCAGAGGGGCGTCACTCCAAATGTGGTGACATCAGTGTTCTCCGCTGTGTTCTACCGGGGAGGGGAGTACATTTTCATGTCGGGATACCAATTTCATCCAGTCAGGAGAGAGAACTCATACAGGAAACGGGATACAGATTAAACAAGTGGAATTGGAAGTGATGACACAAGCAAACAAACAAAAAGAGCAGATGCAATTGGAACTGGAACATCATACAATTGAAGCTGATAAATGAGTTCTCTCTCCTGAAAATGTAACAAGTTTTCAGTAATTTGCAACTGTATTGAAGAAGATAAGAGAAGAAAGAAAATAAAATACTGGCTTTGTGTAATACAAATAATTGAAATGATATTGTTCGTACATTTGTAAAATCATTTGGCGCTTAAAAAAACTGTGAAAAATCGTATCATGAACCTAGTATCGTGATTCATTCAAATCCTTGAGTGAGTTGAGTGAATCGTTACATGTATCCTATCTGTAATCCAGATGTTTGTGCTCACCAGTGTTTGTAGTCCAGATGTTGCCGTATAAGCGTGTGTGGCTGCACTGTGCCATAGCTGTCCACCGCTGGCATGTTCATGTCGTCTATGAAGTAGACCAGCTTCCTGTTGCCCGGCGGCGCGTAGCTCCTGCCCGCCTTCTTCTCCAAGGGTCCCTCCAGCACCGCTAAGACCCCACAACACAAACAGAACTGCTAGACGACAGACCGCCACAACAGCATAACATAACTGCTATATCTTTGTTGTTATATATACAGTATAAATATGTTTTGCATTCTGGATCTTTTGGATCGCCTATTCTCAGCAAAGAGGTTTGGTGTATAACCCATTTTGGGCGGGAACCCAAATGTGTTTTAAACATTATGTTATACTTTAGCTATTGAAAAATAGCAGATCTATAAGCTCATAGCGCACCACCTAGTGGCACGCTACGAGCTTGTAGGTCTGCTATTTCTGAAAAATCGTAAAAATGTGTCTCAAATTTTTGAATATATATTCTTTCAAAGTGAATGTTTTTAACTCAGGTCTAAATCGGATAAGGGTAAGAAGAGCAGACCAAGTACCGAGCCAAAGGTCAAGTTTACAAAGTATTGACTGTTTCAGTTGTTAAATATCTGAAAATACACATTAACATGGATCCTGCTTCATCTCTCTCTCCGCTAAGAGGCCTGAAAAACATTGAAGACCCCTGATGTATGTACACAGCATTTAACAAACTGGAAATACTTTTTCCACGTTCTGAAGATTACCACAACCTGGTACCACAAGATGGTGCTAAAGTTCAGTCGATGTGCGGCACTCTGAGGCAGTCAGAGAAGAGACAAGAGGAGCAAACGTCCACTCACTCTGGAGCATGAGGTAGGTGGTGTAGTAGTTGAACGGTACTCTGGTACTCACTCTGGAGCATGAGGTAGGTGGTGTAGTAGTTGAACGGTACTCTGGTACTCACTCTGGAGCATGAGGGAGGTGGTGTAGTAGTTGAACGGTACTCTGGTACTCACTCTGGAGCATGAGGGAGGTGGTGTAGTAGTTGAACGGTACTCTGGTACTCACTCTGGAGCATGAGGGAGGTGGTGTAGTAGTTGAACGGTACTCTGGTGGTCATGTGAGACGCTGCCGGCAGAGAGTCCAGCTGGTTCCTGATCAGAGCCGTCTTCCCCACGCCACAGTTCCCCACCAGCATCACAGGCTGTCCTCTCTGCAGCAGCAGAGACAGCAGGTAGCCCAGACGAACAGTCTCCACGGTGGGCACCAGGACAGACTGACCATTAGAGAAACAGAGGGGGAGATCATTTGAATCAGCTGCTTAAAATTGCTTAAAATGTACTGTAAATTCTACAAACTGTTAATAAATATTTCAATCAATCAATCAATCAATCAGAGTCAAGTCTCTTTTCTTTCTTCTTTGTGCTTTTTTCAATGCTGTTGTATCCTACTGACTCACCTGCCAGTGAGGAGCCCCCACCGGCTCCCGTCGAACACTCCCCGCTGACGGGGCACTACCCCCAGCCCGTAGGATTATGTTTTACGGTGACAATTATGCCCCTCCCTGCCCGGCTTCCCTCCGTCGAACACGGGCCGTATTGTGTTCACATACTGTAGACGCCCCACAAAGCCGGATGCACCACAATGGATTCAAACCCACAACCTACAACCTCTGCAGTGGTGGACTGGGCAGGCACTTTAGCACTGCGACACCTGCGCCAGAATCAGAGTCATCTTATTGTCACATCACAGGTTTACAGGTGTATAACGTGTGGGCGAAATTAGTTTTTGTACAAGCTCCATCGTTTGTTATTTCCATAGGAGAAAGGGAAGAAGAATGGGGGGAGGGTGGAATGGGGGCAAGGGGTATGAGAGGGAGAGAGATAAAAAAATAAAAAATATATATCTAAGTGCCTGTGGTAAGCTGAGGTAAGACATATTGGTGAAGGGAAATCTAGGGCTGTCAGGATTACACATTTTACTTGACGATTAATTGTGAACGGTTGTATTTTTGGCATTGAACATTGGAACATATGAATATACAGATGTATGTCTGTTGACTGTTAGTCTGTCTTAATAGGGCAGATGTGACAAAATACTTAAACATACAAAGAAATTACTGATATAATAAATTGTATACTTAACTTATAAAGATCTACAAGCTGCTCATTTTTATATTTGAAAAGGTATTGTATGAAACATTTTCAACATACATTTTCGGCGAAATAATTTTAATTATCTCAAATAATTGTGATGATTAAGTAATAATTGTGATAGGTCTAGAAGACAAAAATACACAGTTATCCAGTCAAAGTCAAAGTCGTACGATTAGTCACACAGGGCATTTGACCCATCTCTTGGAGCGGTGAGCCGCAGCGTGCGCCGCGCTCGGGAATCATTAGATGATTTGACCCCCAATCCAACCCATTGATGCTGAATGCTAAGCAGGGAGGCATTGTGTCCCATTTTTACAGTCTTTGGTATGACCCGGCCGGGGATCGAACCCCCGACCTCCCAGTTCCAGGGCGGACACTCTAACCACTCTAAGGCCACTGTCATCCAGTGTTGGGAGAAGTACTTTTACTTAAGCAAAAGTAACAATACCACATTACAAAACTACCCATAGGTCACATTCTCACCTAATACTTCGGTAGACTCAGATCCGTATGGGCGGGGAATTGGGATTATTGCATTTTTAATTGGCTGGGGTTTGCCTTCACACTGTCATTCGCAGCAATTGGAAACGCAGCAGAGGGGACCTTTATCAATGTGTTCCATTCATAAACTATAGCCTACACAGTGAAATCTATGGTGATAAAATTACACTCATAACGTGCATGTGTCGTGCCGTCTGGGACCCCCTCTCTCTCTCTCTCTCTCTACGCACGCAGCCGCCACACACTGTTCTTTTGGGCATGCAGCACAGCGCTGCATGAGCGCACTGATATAACTCCCCAGTCCCACACAGTGACAGCACTCCATGTTTACGGCACGCACAGACAGACAGACAGACAGAATATTATGTAGGCTATAATACACTGCAGTGTTTTTATGTGTTTTCTTAAGCAATTGATTAATGTACACGTCCTCATTTCGATCAGGGCTTCAGTCTCCTTATTCGACCACGTCTATCCACAGTAACGGGACATCTTTGCGCTGCGTAAAATATGCCTTAACCGTCTCCAACTGTGTTCAGCTCCTCACCCGACACATTATGTTTGCTTCATTTCCTTTATTTACTGCGGATTGCATTCACACCTGCACCGAATCGTAGTCAAGTGCGATTCGAAGCGAAGCGAAACCCATGTTTTTGGGCGGAGTAAAATGCGGTTATTTGCTGCGCATTAGGATTCGAATGAGCCTTCACACCTGCCAAACGAAGCGCACTTTCTGACAATGCGCAGCAGGATTCGTTTTAATCGCAGCAAAGCTCTCTGGTATGAATGCGACCTTATATAAGGCCTGTATTAAAAAACTGTAACTTGAGTAAAAAGTACAAAAATATTGCCATAAAAAATGAATTACAGTACGCAGTAAAAGTAGTCATGAATGGCATATATATACTTTTTTGTAGTATATGAAGTACTGAAAAACAAGAAATATGTACTCAAGTACTTGAGTACTCACACCACTTTTGTTATCGCGGCCGTTCTCCTGCAAATGTGATTTATTGACAAGACGCAGTTTGGTTCTTGTTGTTCTGTGATTTTATAATGTCTCCTATTTCCCCCTGGGCGCCACGACTATATTCTGTCATAATAGCGTCATTTGCTAGGAACAAAACCCCGCTAATTACACCCCGGCGGGAGTCTTTTAAAACGATCGCAGCTGCACGCCAGAGCGCCAGGGGAGACAACAGCGCGTGGGTGAAGAGCTCAGGATGCCTTCACCTCCACACTCTCTTCTTAGATGGCAATCACACACAGTGGCAAGCCTTTTATGTGTTTTACAGACCCCTGCCATGACCCTCATGACACGGCCATGCCCTCTCTCTTATAATTATTATGCTCACTGAGGCGTGCAGATATTTTTAAACAGACTGTTTTCAAAGAAGAAAGCTTGCGGAAAAGTGTCCACTCTCTTTGGAAAAGTTTGTGTGCATGTCGTCGTGTCTAAATCAGCTGAGTTTTCGATCAAACATCACTGGAGTTTTTGAGTGGTGCAGCCACTCCGTTACGGAGCTTTGTGTGTCCCTGGGTGCCTGGATCCCTGGCTGGCTGGCTGTGTCTGAGCACGAAAATAGCGCGTCACTGTTGCGCAGCCTAACACACTAACACACACACTCACCTGTAGCGGTGAGTCAGGTTCTGGTGAGATGATCTCACCTGTAGCGGCGAGTCAGGTTCCAGCTCAAAGTGCCGCACCGTGTCGCTCCACGGCAGGAAGCGCCTGGTCAGCGGGTCCAGGAAGTAGTCGAACACTGTGCCCTGCACCGGGAGCTTCACCGTCTTCATCTCTTTGGTCCACCACTGGCTGAACTCCACGCGGTAATCATATGCCTAGTGGACACAATCAGTTATTTTTACCAATTTTATTTATGGGCAGGCCTATTTTCAGTCACGCTGAGGACCCATTTTTCTACGGCGCTTCAACGGTCAACTACATTATCATCATCATCATCATCATCACCAAAATCACCCTGTTGTGCTACAGTATGTGATTTGAGCCGCTGGCCAGGTAAATTGCTCTGCCTCTTCTGGTAATAACCGGACAGCCACACTTAATACCTGATCTTGATGTAAGGCTCCTCCAAAAGCCCAGATGCAGGCGAAGGTGAAGTATGTCTCATAGAGCTCCCTGGGAGACTCAGACGGGATGTTTGCTGGGGTCAGCAGACAGTCCAGCAGAGCACACAGCGTCTGAACAGAGAAAACTAAAGTCAAGGACCCCCAAATTGATATGCATTTGGCCACAGGCCCCCCATCTGAAAAGGTTTTGTGCCAGGGAGGGACCCTTAGAAGAGAAGATATTTATTAACCCATTCTGACCTGAGATCAGATTCATACGAGGTTTCCGCCGGACACACACTGGTCTGATGAACCCATTCTGACCTGAGATCAGATTCTAAAAATGTCAGTCGCTCTTCGATTTTTCAAAAATAGCAGACCTACAAGCTCGTATCGCGCCACTCGGTGGCGCGATACGAGCTTGTAGATCTGCTATTTTTCAATAGCTAAAGCATAACATGATGCTGACACCAAAATGGGTGCCCGGTCAGAATGGGTTAAAAAAAAGAAATCTGGGCGGAACAAAGAGAGAAAAAAACATTTTAAAATCTTATGATATTTATTCAACTAAAACTAAACACTAAAACATTTCAGATGACTAAAATATGCGTGCCACCATAACCCTTATTAGCCACATTTTACTATTATTTTAATACATTTTAATCAGCTAGCTAGCCGATCTACATCGCCACGTTGTGAGCTTGTAGATTGGCTATTATTATTTTTACTGTTTTTCAAAATAGTAAAACAAGATAGGGCACCAAGACCAAAACTAAATAAAACCACTATTTTGGTCCAGGCTTTCACCTGGACCATGGAGTTCTCTGGGATGGGAGTGATGCTTTTGAAGGTGCTCCTCATTTGCTCGATGCAGCGAGGAAGGTACTTGTCAAACAGGATGATGAGGTGGGCTCTCTCTGTCTGACGCACGCGGGTGTCGATCCAGCTGGCAACGTAGCTGAGCAGCACCAAACAAGAACAATACACGTTACTGGAATCTGAATGAATTTATCACATTTATATAGAATGTGTCTTGGGACTATATTGGTCAGTTTCACAGTAAATTGAATAGTTAAGGCTCTACATTGTGTAATTATTGCTATAGAGTTTTTGCTCAGTAACAGGCCCTTTAATACTGGCTCATGCGTTCAGTAAACAGTGAGTACTGTAGGTGTGTGTGTGGGTGGGTGGTTGACTCACGGGCTCCATCCCACGTCCTGGGGGTTCACACAGAGGATGCCGGCGCGGGACACAGTGGCGGGCGTGGCCGACCTCAGGTGACTGACCTCAAACAGTAGCCGCATGGACGGGGTGAGAGGCACGCGCTCGTTACTGGCCAGAGTCAGCACCTGAACACAGCGCTGCGCGGTTAAGGAATGCAGTATTCTGACATCAGTGCCACTAGACGGCGCTATCCCCCCCTGGGTCGCGGCGTAATTTTTTGTATTGGATGTTCCATAGGGGAATCTTAGATGGTGTCATTTGTGAAATTAACATCAACCTGGTGATTTTACTCATATGCATCAACTGATGGTGACGCAGTACTATTTTCTCCGAACACAGACGTTATCACATGTAACTGAATATCATAAACTACACAGTCACGAGTTCGCTCCCATTTTTACCCGCTCCCCGATTAAAAACGCCCCGCTTCTGTTGTACAGCATGTACAGCATGCATGTTGTATACCCAGCATTGTGTGTATCGTAGAGTACAGTACAGTATGTTGTACATTAGCATACGTGTGAAGAGGAGGGTGGGCACCTTGTTATCGTCCATCACTGTATTGAGTGATTCAATCCACATGGGATCAATGTCTCCGTCCAACACCATCCACTTAGGACCGCTGTGAGCCACGCTGGCCTGTTCCCTCAGCAACGACGACAGCAGGCCTGTGGAGTGGAACGCCAACCATCATTAGCAGGGATGCTTAGCTGTCGACTGATCTTTGATCAAAAGTTCTTATCTATTGGAGCCTTCTGTTGTTATGAAAAAAAGTACAGTACAGTATTTTTCTATACTGTTATAACGTTTTTTCCCTGTTTTTCTAACTGTGTATATGATGATTTTTTTCTAATTGTTCAAGTCTTTAGTGCTTTTTCTGGTTTTATCCTCTTAGCAGATTTTGTATTGACCTGTACACTACTTTCGTTGAACTGTACCCATTCTACAAACTATTAATATATATTTTCAATCAATCAATCTATTTCTTTCTTTCATTCATTCATTTAAATATTTATTTATTTCGTTTCTGTCGGGTAGACACCTCATATTTCCAAGACTATTACTTTTCAGGATAGCAGATCGACAAGCTCAAAAAGCGCCAGTGAAGTGTCATAATCCCCCCCCCCCCCCCCCCCCCCCCCCCCACGGCAGGTGCCACTCCTCCCCCGGCAGTGCCGCTGCCGGAGAATGCACCCTCTCCTTCAGATTTTCGCTACACAAAAGTATCAAATAGTGGTTTTTAAGTTATTCCAACGTTAACTCATTGTTTACCATCTTTCCACTCTCGAGTGGCAGGGTGAATGAAGCCGAACAGCTCGTCTGTTTCCACAGCCTTCGGGTTCAAGTCGCTCCACACAGGCTTCCTCTTCAGGTTGGCGTATGTTTTGTTGAGGACGCGTAATATCTGCTCAAACCCATAAGCATTGTTTTTACATTCCAGAGGTCACCTAATATTATATACACATTTATTTATTTTGTATTGTATATTTTACAGTTGATTTTATATTTGCATTAATTTTACAAATGAGCGGCCAAATAGGGGCCACATTTTCTTACATTCAAGGCCCAATATATCTACAAATGCTACAAAACCTGTGATGTCCAGTTATTTTATTAAAAAATGTAGGGGTACATTTTGGTCACAATGAATGATGTTCGGTGCATGTTCAAACCATTATAGCCTATACTTTACATTATTTCAAACCATTTTCCAAAGCATGCGTCTGTATTCTATAATGTTTTCAAATACATGTAGTGCAGTACAATATTTGGATCCAAGATGTAGTGGAGTAGAAGTAAAAGTATTGGAAATTGGAAATACCAAATGTACTTAGTTACTTTCCACCACTGCATAAGGATTTAATGTTGAACACAAAGCAGGCTGTTCTGACCTGGCTCTTCCCAGTGCCGGCGTTCCCGATCACAAAGACAGAATGACGGACGGCCAGCAGCTCTTCCAGCTGCACCACCTGGCGACATTAATGAACACACATTCATAACCAAACGGCTAGGCTGTCTGACTGCAAATTACAGTTGGGTTTTAACATCACGAACCAAACCGGCTTCGTCGGGCAGAAACCTCTTATCTCCATATTCAAACTGTTTTTGTTGTTCTTTTTTATATATATATATATATATATATTATAGATTAACGCCCTGCTTGATCACACTACAGTGTCACACAAAAGCATCAAAAGTAGCAGATGCACAAGGTCAAAGCACAACGCTTTGTGTCCAGTTCTGAACTTGTAGCTCTGCTACTTTTGCTACTTTTGAATTAGGATCCTGAAAAGTAACAGTTTTGGACCTATGAGGTTTCCATCCGACAGGGATGATTTGCAGATTTCCCTTGTTGATTTATCGTTGTGAATTATGATTACTAGTCCTTACCCGTTGTGAGATATTTGCCCCCCCCCCCCCCCCCCTTTGTGGCCGTGAAGGGTACTGCGCCCGGGTGCGTTTATTTGACTAATAAATAAATTAATAATCATTAATGTGTCAAATCGTTACGCCCTCCATATGCATATGGTCATTGCCTGTGTGAAAAGTGGGAGCGATTGGTGCAGGCAGTAAGGAGTTACGGCACTGTTTCTGACAGACACACACACACAGACACACACACATTCGGTGAATTATAGTATGATGTGTTGGGGGATTGCGGTTTTGTGTTATTTTGGCCAGTATTATGTTAATGATCTGGTGAGGGTTAAGTTATGTGTAGGATGGTGGCACTCAAACTATCATTGTTTAGTTTGTTTTATAAGTTGGACTGTTTAGTCTATATAATGGAATGGAATGTGCATTGATTTACTGGCCACTCAAGTACTGTATGCACTGGTTGATAACTGCATAGTGTGTATTTTCTGGTCCAAACAGTCTGGTGTACAGCCTGAGAAATTGTTAGTTAGAAATGTGTTTCCCAAACCCTATAAGTATAACCCTATCAAATGCTAGGCAGCTACAGTTCATGTACAAAGTAGAGTGTACACACGGACATGAAAGATTTAAATGAACAGGATTTGATGTGCACTAGTAACCAGGGGCCTGTTTCACGAAACTTGGATGAACTAATCCAGGATTTAGGCCAAAGCCAGGCTTTTTAAATCCTGATCTTTACAGCCTGGTTTATTCCGTTCCACTAAAGCCAAGCGAGGCTCAGAATTGACGGATTTGGCGAGCCGGGATCAGCAAGCCTGGCTTAATAGACAGTCTGGCTTTTTGTCTCTAGACCCATTATGTGGATCACAGATTTACTGATCCTTCTTCTTCATGGGGTATTAAGGCAGTTTGCATCCTTAATAGTTGCATTACAGCCCCCTTCTGTATATCTCATTATCTTTACTAATCTATTCAAGACTTACTGATACAAGGACTTAAGCTTCTAAAATAAATACTGCTGCTGTAATTAAAGAGAGAACATACTCTCAATAGTGGATAGACTGAATGATTAACTACCCCAAAAATATAGTTTACATTTTACCACTACTATTAACTTAAAACAGAATTCTTAATAATGTAAGCATAATGATATTGTCGCATTGTGATATTTGGCCATAACTCCCTCCTCTGAGGGAGCTACCTTTGAGGAAGGGGGTTGTTGTCCAGACAGGGGCCAGACTGGTGAGGGTCATGGGTTCATGTAGCATGCCAAAGTTTGTGCTATTGCCATTGAGAATGCATTGGGCGTTTAAGTTAAATAACTCAGAAACTACAAAACATTTCAAAGTAAAAAGTTCCAGCATGTGTCTCCACAGTAAGCTGAATTTTACAAAGTGTGAATGGAGTTTCTAGGTGAAAGTGATTTTTTGAAGTGCCACTATCTGCCTATAAATGTCTCAAATTTAAAAGCACTATATTTCTAAAACTATGAAACATTACAAAGATTCCTTTTCAGGCACCGTAGGATGAACCTAAATAGGTTTGAATGGGGTTTCTAGGTGTAAGTATGTATAGGACTAGTAGTGGGTGAAACGTTACAATGGTAATATGTTGTAAAACAATGAGTAATGGTAATATTTAGTGGTTTTCACTTTTACAAAAAAAAAAATATATATATATAATATAATATAATAATTCTTCTTAACCATGCACTTGCACGACAGCAAACCTATTCATGGGGAACATTCACCAAAAGCAGCTGATCTACAAGCTCACAAGCTGTCATGATGTTGTGCAGCCTATATATTTTGGTTATTTGATTTTATATAGTGCTTAAATTAGTCCTTTAATGCAGACCGATACAAATAAGGCAACATAAACGCATAATAATTGAATAAATCTGGAAAACATCATTGGTTTGTGATCAGTTTGACTGCTTAATTAACAGTAAAGACATCAGGATTAGGTTAAACCTGGCTGTTAGCCTGGTCCGGAGCAGGCTAAGTCCAAAGCATTAGTTTCCATGGTAACTAATGTAGCATCACTTTCATGAAACCAAATCAAGCCTCAACATATCCAGGTTAACTGGTTAAGTTAATCTGGCAAGATCAACCAGCTTTCATGAAACCGGTTAATCACTGATCCAGGATATATTAAGCCAGGATATGTGTTAAACCCGGCTTAATCTCTAATCCAAGTTTCGTGGAACGGGCCCCAGGTCATGGCAGAACCACCTTGAGAATGAACCCCTCCTCGGGCTGCAGCCGGAGCTCCAGGGTGGTGCGGCGAACGGCCTGTTCAAACTCGGGGTCTCTGTTCCTCTCCACCAGCAGGCCTGGGAACAGGTCTCCCAGCAGGCCCAGGAAGATGGCCACGTCCTCTGTGACAATCTTGGACATGTTGAAGTCCCTCAGAGCACGCATCAGCACCTGCAAACACAGGACCAGGCCAGCATGTCATGGTGATTCAAGGCAGTCGTGCAGGTGACATTATTCTGGCATAGATGGATTGATGTGACAGTGACCTGGTCCTCTGGTCTGGTCTTGTCCCCTCTTCTCAGCGCTCCTGCCACCACCAAGACAGACTTCACAGCACGAAGGCCCCAGTCATAGTGGTCCTGAAAGTATAATATTCCATCATCATTCAAAATATGGCTGGTAATGAAATGATTCACTATTAAAAGAAAAACTGAATGCAACACTCAAGATCACAAAGGTTGTGCAGAATTCAAAGTAATTTGTAAGAAATAAAAAAAAGAATGCTCATTCAGGAGTGTGGCAGGAGTGTGTCGTGTGCATTCACCTCTCATTCAGAAGTGTGCTGTGTGCATGCTGCACATCCCTCAAAGTCAAATTTATGTAATTGTTCTGTTTAACCATTCCTCCTATCTGTTTGGACAGGAGCTCTCTACATAATTACTGTGTATGGGGTGTAGGCTCAGGGTGTAGAGGTAGCCGGGGAGGCATACTGTACCATTTTTCGGTTTCTGATCCAGTCTGGAGCAGAAAGAGCTTACTCCATGTTGTAGTCAGTGTCACTGGTTTGTAGTCATCAGTCATTCCTTCCGGAACCAGAATTACCCAAAATAATTCACCGCGATCAAGGGCGTCATAATTTTAGGGCCTACCTGATGCGCCATATGAATCCGACAAGTTTCTTCAAGTTCTTATTGCGCAAAGCTTGTAGATCGGCTATTTTCACTAGCTTTGGTCCCGGGCAAACATCTAATCTATCTTTTACAGGGTGATGATGTACAGTACCTGTTTAGACAGCAGTTCTCTACACAGCGTGTACAGGGTGATGAACTTCCTGGCCAACAGCTTGGCGCTCAGGAAGCCTTCGGCCACCAGCATGATCTCACAGATCAGCTCCACGTCTGGAACCACCATGGCACAGGGTCTGAAAAGCAGGACCAATTGGACCATCATCACATATCGTTGCTGTCTCCACTCTCCATATTTCTTCAGAATCCAGAGTGATTTACAGTAATCAAGGTAAACACGAGGTAATAAATCAAACGCTAAAGAAAAATCTATGATCTGTACATTGAAACTAAAAACACTATAAGATGCAGTGGCTGGGGGGTTGCAGTGGCTGAGGAGGTAGAGTGGACGCTTGGGAACCGGAAGGTTTCCCAGTGCGATCGCGGTCTCCCCCAGAGTTAGTGTCAAAGTGTCCTCGAGCAAGACTCTACTACGGCCATGTTTTGTTTTGTATGGTTTTGCCTTCACTCCCAACCTGAACAGAGCCTTGAGGTTCTCTGGGAGCTCCGTCCGGCCTGCGTAGCCGGGGTTCATGGTGATGAAGATCCCTACGGAGGGTTTCAATGAGATGTCTTCTTCCAGGAACAGGAAGCTGTGGTAGGAAACATAAGACAGTTTTATTTTTAGAGAACATTTCAACTAGCCTGACACTCGGCCTGAATTGTCATTTCACTCCATTATTCATTCCGAAAGCCCTCTCAGTGCAGCCATTTTCTGAGACAAGGCAATTCAATGTGCTTACTGCTTTACACTTCAAGCAAAGACAACACAATCATACAATGACATTTGGACTACATAAAACAAAAACAAAACTCAATCACAGGCAGTGGCAAACAGAACGTTTTAGTTGTGTAACGTTCGAAGAGTGGCAGGCTGGCAGCAGACCTGCAGTTTTCTGGGAGATTGTTCCAGATAATGTGCATGGTGCATAAAAACAAGTTTATTTTTTACGGTAGGAAAACATTCAAATCAAATTCCTCATGTTCCTCATGTTATGTTCACTTTCACTTGGAAATACGCCAAGATACGAAACTTTGTTACTCTCGAAGGTATTTCAAACTGCTTTTTAGTATTGCCTGTTGTATCTCTATCTATGGTACCACATCAATACAGAATGGAATTGTGGACAAAATCGTATTCAACAACAACAAAATATAGAGGGTATGCGCATGTATAAAGTGAGTGGCAAATCGAGTGGCAAAGTGAGTTTAACGTCCTTTAACGTTGTTTAATGCAATCAGATATGTACTGTATGGGCTGTCAATGTATGTATTTTTTGGCCACTCAGTAGGAACTCCCGCATAACTTCCGGGTATGATGACGATGTCACGCGCATACCCTCTATTCTAGGTTTTGGGTCTGAGAAGCTAAATCTCATCAAATAGTGTCTCAAGTGCCAAATAAATAATGGGCCTCGATATAAACAGGGTTGAAAACCACTGCTGTAGAAGAAGCGACAGTGACGTACCGTTTCTTCTTGGTGCGTATGGCGTCCTGTATGGTCTTGACCTGCACAGCCACCACTGACAGAACCTCCACAGAGATCCTGTTGAACTCGTCAAAACATCCCCACGCACCGGTCTGCGTCAGGCCTTTGTAGATGTTTCCAATGGACTGAAAATCATACCAGAATGCAGAAGAACATTAGACCAAGAACCCCATATACATTCCAGAATTGACAGAAATATGTGCTTAGAGAAAAAATAATTATCATAAATGTAAAAGCAAACTGAATCATGTGGACAGCTCATAGTCACGATGCCATAAAATTTTTATTTTTCCAACGTTTCGGCAACAAGTTGCCTTCTTCAGGGAATGACTACATTATTAGAAGAAAAAAAGCATCCAGCCTAAGTGGAGTTAGGAGGTTTTGTCCTTCATTGATAAGAACAGCTGACCCGGGTGACCCCCTCTGGTGGAGTTAGCTGGTTTGGCGGATCATTTGAGGATCCAATAGCTGGTTTTGTCAGAAGCGCATTTTAATACTTTCCATTGGTTCAATATTCTTTAACTAACACACAGACGTAAAAGGGTGTTCAATAGCGTTGATTAAAAAAAAAAAAAAAAAAAAATCATATATATACTGTATACAGTATATATACAGTATATATATATATACATATACGCTGATCTGTAGAGCGTCTGCCAGACTTAATCTAGACAGACACAAAGACAAACAGACAGACAGACCCTCCCTTATATCTAGACGACTAGACTGCTGAAGAGTCTAGTCTAGTATTCCATATGGTGTGTGTTGTGCCTGACCTTGTAGTCCATCTGCTCAGAGCAGTTGAAGACATACACCATGACCCCCAGGGCTCGGCCCAGGTCCTTAGTGGTCTCCGTCTTCCCTGTCCCAGCAGGGCCGGCCGGGGCGCCGCTCATCGTCAGGTGGAGAGACTGGGTCAGTGTGATGTAACACCTATACAGTACACACAGTAGAGACTGGGTCAGTGTGATGTAACACCTATACAGTACACACAGTAGAGACTGGGTCAGTGTGATGTAACACCTATACAGTACACACAGTAGAGACTGGGTCAGTGTGATATAACACCTATACAGTACACACAGTAGATACTGGGTCAGTGTGATATAACACCTATACAGTACACACAGTAGATACTGGGTCAGTGTGATATAACACCTATACAGTACACACAGTAGAGACTGGGTCAGTGTGATGTAACACCTATACAGTACACACAGTAGAGTCAAGTTTTCTGGGTTCATTTAACTCTTGAGAATGTACAAATATAACGACATGTATCCATCCGTAAAGGTGGTTGCACACTGAAAGCGTTTTTCGGAAAACCGAAAAGCCGCAAAAAATCCAAAAAACGCGCTCTGTGTGCAGGGACATTAACTCTATACTTCACACAGTTACAGATGGGTAGATGAGGGTTTTGGGACCTTAACTCTATACTTCACACAGTTACAGATGGGTAGATGAGGGTTTTGGGACCTTAACTCTATACTTCACACAGTTACAGATGGGTAGATGAGGGTTTTGGGACCTTAACTCTATACTTCACACAGTTACAGATGGGTAGATGAGGGTTTTGGGACCTTAACTCTATACTTCACACAGTTACAGATGGGTAGATGAGGGTTTTGGGACCTTAACTCTATACTTCACACAGTTACAGATGGGTAGATGAGGGTTTTGGGACCTTAACTCTAGACTTCACACAGTTACAGATGGGTAGATGAGGGTTTTGGGACCTTAACTCTATACTTCACACAGTTACAGTTGGGTAGATGAGGGTTTTGGGACCTTAACTCTATACTTCACACAGTTACAGATGGGTAGATGAGGGTTTTGGGACCTTAACTCTATACTTCACACAGTTACAGATGGGTAGATGAGGTTTTGGGACCTTAACTCTATACTTCAGTAACTTCACACAGTTACAGATGGGTAGATGAGGGTTTTGGGACCTTAACTCTATACTTCAGTAACTTCACACAGTTACAGATGGGTAGATGAGGGTTTTGCTGATTTTTCTTTGACACAAATTGACACGTTTTGATGTTGCTATATCAAGATTTATATTTCTTATTTCATCTCTTGTCGACAATGGCTGCCGTTGCACCTAATAATATAGTTACACGTGATCTAATCTTTGACATCTCATCCCGTCTGGATCGTAAAAGATTGAGTTATGAGCTTGTAGATCTGCTACTTTTGATGCTCTTGTGTGACACCTGTATATGATCGTAGGGCAATTATTTTCATTTACGAGAAAAGTAAAATTTGGAGATAAGGGCTAGGTTTCTGCCCGACAGCGATGATATATTGGATCCTTATCTCATGGTGAATGTCAAATAAAACGTTGAGAGGCTCTGCTCTACATGATAATACTGAATAGATGGCGTGTGTTAGTTAGTCTACCTGTCTGTCAAGGGTGTGATGACCAGGTGGGGGGTGTGTGTTACCTGTCTGTGAGGGGTGTGATGACCAGTGGGGGGGGGGGGGGGGGGGGGCTGTGTTACCTGTCTGTGAGGGGTGTGATGACCAGGTGGGGGGGGGGGGGGGGGGGGGGCTGTGTTACCTGTCTGTGAGGGGTGTGATGACCAGGTGGGGGGGGGGGGGGGGGGGGGGGGGGGGCTGTGTTACCTGTCTGTGAGGGGTGTGATGACCAGGTGGGGGGGGGGGGGGGGGGGGGGGGGCTGTGTTACCTGTCTGTGAGGGGTGTGATGACCAGGCGGGGGGGGGGGGGGGGCTGTGTTACCTGTCTGTGAGGGGTGTGATGACCAGGCGGGGGGGGGGGGGGGGCTGTGTTACCTGTCTGTGAGGGGTGTGATGACCAGGTGGGGGGGGGGGGGGGGGGGGGGCTGTGTTACCTGTCTGTGAGGGGTGTGATGACCAGGTGGGGGGGGGGGGGGGGGGGGGGGGCTGTGTTACCTGTCTGTGAGGGGTGTGATGACCAGGTGGGGGGGGGGGGGGGGGGCTGTGTTACCTGTCTGTGAGGGGTGTGATGACCAGGCGGGGGGGGGGGGGGGGGCTGTGTTACCTGTCTGTGAGGGGTGTGATGACCAGGCGGGGGGGGGGGGGGGGGGGGGCTGTGTTACCTGTCTGTGAGGGGTGTGATGACCAGGCGGGGGGGGGGGGGGGCTGTGTTACCTGTCTGTGAGGGGTGTGATGACCAGGCGGGATGACCAGGCGGGGCAAACATGTTGCGACCGCAGGTCGCAACATGTTTAGGCACAATGCAAGGAATAAATGCATTCGCCATGTATCTGGAGGAAGTCTGATCCAATCATTTTTAGATTTCTCCAGTTTAATCCTGCGTTTAGGTTTTGTTGTGTTCAAGATCTGATTTTAGGCATGTTTAAGCCTCCAGGGAAATCCGTGTTGAGGTTCTTAATCCACTGTTTTTCATTAAAACGTCTTTGTCCTACTGTCCAGTTGGGATTGTGTTGGAGTCCAGCGCATTTTAGAGCTTCAATGCCATGAGCCATGAAATGTTGCACAAATCTTGTGGTTGTCTTTTTTCCATTGTTAATATTGTATCTGTGTTGTCCCAGCCTTGTACCTATTGTTTTACCCGTTTCTCCGACATATTGTAAACCACATTTGTTACATGTGATTATGTAAATGCAGTTGCTGGTTCTGGTTGTTATTCGTTGTTTAATCTCTAATACGCGTTTTGTAGTTCTATTTTTGACTAATTGTTTGGGTTTGAAGTATTCTGGTCCCTCGCGTGCTGGTGTGTTGATTTCTTTTAGCTTGCTGTGTACTAGATAATCTTTAAGGTTTTTGTTTTTTCTGTATGCCGATATAATTTTATAATCTTTTAGAAGATCATCCGTTCGGTTCTCAAAATTCCTTTTTATTCTGTTGTTGGCTAGTATGCTCTGTGTTGAATAACTGGTTATCAGGGCCAATTTAGGGCCTGGATCACGCACTCTTATTTCTAAGAAGGTACTTTGAGCTTTCCGGAGGAATGTCCTAGTGTATCCCCTTAGTCTGAGTGCCTTAAATAGTGTTTTACAAGCTATTTTGAAATCACTACTTTGCGTGCAAATCCTATGGAATCTTAGTAGTTGTGATTTGACTATCCCTGTGTAAGAGTGTGTCGGGTGGAATGACGTTTTGTGTAATAGGGCGTGGGTGTCTGTTTCTTTAAAGAATACTTTTAAGTCTAGTTTCCCATTTGTGTTAAAGTTTGGGCCCTTGAAGATTGTTACATCAAGAAAGTCAATCCTTTCCGTGTGTGTCACAAATTTTATCGTTATGGATCTATGATGGCTATTAAGAACATCAATAAATTCCTGGAATTCTTCCTTGCTATGTTCCCATATTCCAAAAATATCATCCAGAAACCTATAATAATGTGTTGGTTTAAGTCTGCATTTTTCTAGTGCTGTCTGCTCCCATATGCTCATGTAAATGTTTGCATAAGATGGTGCAAATCGCTTTCCCATGGCCGTCCCTTTGATTTGTAAATAAAATTTGTTGTTAAAGGAAAAATCATTCTGGGTTAGATTTAAGTCTAGTAATTGGAGTAATTCCTCCTCTGGTCGATTTGTGTCCGGGTACTTATTAAATACTTCTTTAACTGCTAGTAGGCCTGCTTCTGTCTCAATGTTTGTGTAGAGGCTGTCTATATCTATTGAAAACAACAAGGCTTCCTTTCCTACTATAATAGCTTTAATTTTGTCCACAAAATCGTAAGTGTCTTTTATAAAACTGGGGTGTTTTATCGACAGTGGGTTTAGGAAATATTCAATAAACTCTGCTGTCTGATAAGTCTCACTGCCACAGTCCGACACAATTGGTCTACCGGGTGGAATTTCATATGGTTGACCAGGCGGGGGGGGGGGGCTGTGTTACCTGTCTGAGAGGGGTGTGATGACCAGGGGGGGGGGGGGGGGGGCTGTGTTACCTGTCTGTGAGGGGTGTGATGACCAATTGGGGGGGGGGGGGGGGGGGGGGCTGTGTTACCTGTCTGTGAGGGGTGTGATGACCAGGGGGGGGGGGGGGGGGGCTGTGTTACCTGTCTGAGAGGGGTGTGATGACCAGGGGGGGGGGGGGGGGGGGGGCTGTGTTACCTGTCTGTGAGGGGTGTGATGACCAATTGGGGGGGGGGGGGGGGGGGCTGTGTTACCTGTCTGTGAGGGGTGTGATGACCAGGCGGGGGGGGGGGGGGGGGGCTGTGTTACCTGTCTGTGAGGGGTGTGATGACCAGGCGGGGGGGGGGGGGGGGGGCTGTGTTACCTGTCTGTGAGGGGTGTGATGACCAGGCGGGGGGGGGGGGGGGGCTGTGTTACCTGTCTGTGAGGGGTGTGATGACCAGGCGGGGGGGGGGGGGGGGGCTGTGTTACCTGTCTGTGAGGGGTGTGATGACCAGGTGGGGGGGGGGGGGGGGGGGGGCTGTGTTACCTGTCTGTGAGGGGTGTGATGACCAGGTGGGGGGGGGGGGGGGGGGGCTGTGTTACCTGTCTGTGAGGGGTGTGATGACCAGGCGGGGGGGGGGGGGGGGCTGTGTTACCTGTCTGTGAGGGGTGTGATGACCAGGCGGGGGGTGTTGCCCAGGTACTCATAAGAGTAGAGGAATTGAGCGTCACAGATGTTAGCGTAGCAGTGCTGCTCTGTGTCGTCCCAGCGGTGACGCAGCTGAGACAGCCACCTGAATGCCTGGGAGCTGGTGACCTGGGGAGTAAGACACACGTGATATATCAACCAAAGACCCATTCTAGTCAAAGATTATCTCTTTAGTTTTGTCAACGTTGACAGCCAGGTTGTTCTCCTGACACCATTGTGCCAGGTTCTCCACTTCTCTCCTGTAGGCTGTTTCGTCATCGCTCGTGATCAAGCCTATATGGCTGTGGTGTCGTCTGCAAACTTGACCACTTGGTTGGAGCTGAACAAATCCACGCAGTCATGTGTGTAGCACTGTGTACAGGGAGTAGAGAAGGGGCCTCAGAACACATGATCTAACCTTTAGACTGATGAGGTAGGACACCACGTCTCTGGCGTGGACATCAATGGTACAGACGGTCATGATCTTCTGTCTGTCTCCAGAACTCAGATCTCCCAGCAGCATGTTGATCAGCGAGTTCAGCTGGACAACCTGGGCCATTGAAGGAGGAGTAAAAGAAAGTGAAGGCTTTAGTGTTTAATCAGTATAAACAATTTAGTAGATTATAAAATATCTATTAGAATATTAATTCTTGCCTTCTGGCTAGGGATGTCCCGATACTGTATCAGTATCAGAAAAGTATCGGTATTGGCCCTTTTTGGTCATATCGTATCATATCGGTATCGGCAAATATGCCAGTCTAACCACAGATCCG
This sequence comes from Protomyctophum parallelum, assembly GCF_964188405.1. Classification (NCBI taxonomy): domain Eukaryota; kingdom Metazoa; phylum Chordata; class Actinopteri; order Myctophiformes; family Myctophidae; genus Protomyctophum; species Protomyctophum parallelum. The sequence goes on along the minus strand of NC_139698.1, from coordinate 29,041,787 downwards.
GCACAGGGGTAAGGGGTTGACACTATGGCAGGTAAATAAAATGTTGGGGCATGTGGAGTTTGCTTTGGAGATGCCCAAACTGCAAGTGAGCAGACACGAGATAAAATAAGTAATTTTCATTTTTTATTTATTATCATAAATATTATTCTCTGGTATCGGTATTCGGCATTCGGTACTTCTGGCCAATGGTTAAAGACCCCTTCAACTAAAAACAAGAGGTACAAATTCTCATTCATACCTACTTCTGGAATGACTTGCAAACGACATTGAAGCCACATTGGTACCCTTGAGATCGTATTGAAATTTGTCTTAGCTTTTTATTTGTAAACCTATGTAATTCACATGCATATCTTTTGTGTTTCTTTTCCTGATCTTCTGATGTATTGTGGTGTTTTTAGTTTTCTTCTATATGATATTGTATTACTCGACAACACTGAAAATGAGTTTGATTACTCAGTGTAATTTCGAGAATAAACCAAACTTGAATGAACTTCCATTCATGCCGGAAGCAGGAGGCTAGCTGTCAGGGGGTGGGTGGTGAGGATGGCTGTAGTTGCACTTTATATTTAATATTATCTGGATCTTGTGATAGTGTACATATCTATGTCTGTTCTTGTTTATGTATGCGTTTACTGTAATTTTAGATTTTTTTTAGTGGTGGGCATAGATTAATTTTTTTAATCTAGATTAATCTCACTGCAATTCTGGAGTTAATCTAGATTAATCTAGATTAAAATGGCTCATTTGAACTCTGCCGAAAGCATTGAAAATATGTGTGCGCTACCTAAATAATGACCAGAAGTAAATCCTTGAACGGGCCACGTGGCCCATTAGACCAGGAGCCCTACCCTATCATAATTGGTAATGAAAATATAATAATAATGTTCAATACGATGTACGTGTGTTATACATTGTTCATTCAGTTAAACAAGAATAACCATAAACACGTTACCATACAGGCAATTTGAAACAGTGGGTGCAAGAACAACCCCCTTTTCTGGGATATGACATTAATTAAACTGTAAACCTAGAGGTGATGAAGAACTGTTTACAGTCAGTAGTTTGATGAACACTTTTCCCCGGAGCCATATTAGGTCACATTCTCACCTAATACTTCGGTAGACTCATGCGTTTGGGCGGATCGAGATTTGGGGATTCTTGCATATTTAATTTGCTGCGGTTTGCCTTCACACTGTCATCCGTAGCAATTGGAAACGCAGCAGGGGGGACCTTTATCAATGTGTTCCATTCATAAACCTAGCCTACAACACAGTGAAATCTATTGTGAAATCTATAACGTGCATGTGTCGTGCCCCCTCTCTCTCACTATACGCACGCAGCCACAGTGCCACACACTGTTCTTTTTGGCATGGAGGCACAGCGCTGAGCGCACTGATAACAGACAGCAGCGCAAAATGTGTACAGTTTATTGAGATGAAAGTTCCAGTCCCCACACAGTGACAGCACTCCATGTTTACGGCACGCACAGACAGACAGAATATTCTCTAGGCTATAATACTATTACACTGCACTGCAGTGTTCTTCTTTCTTAAGCAATTGATTAATGTACACCTCGCGACCAGGGCTTCAGTCTCCTCATTCGACCACGTCTATCCACGGTAACGGGACATCTTTGCGCTGCGTAAAATATGCTTTCTCGGTCTCCAACTGTGTTCAGCTCCTCACCCGCCACATTGTTTGCTTCATTTCCTTTATTTACTGCGGATTGCACCGAGGTTTCCATTGGGAAGCTTCTTGTAAAGAAATTTCCCCTGAAGCAAACCCGGGTTCACAGAGTCCTGCATGCTGAGTGACGTTTGATGTGGCACGCCGCACTGTTCATTAATTTCACCCGTGTGCGGTTAGGTTAGGATTTGTTACCGCCCCGCTCTCAGAGTAATTTATTTCACCTTGTCCCTGTTAGGTTAGGACTTCTCCCTCCCACAGAGTAATTCCGCCAGGTAAAACTATCAAAGTGAAATTCCTAGTTTGCTCGCTTTATGCAGTCAATGCAGACCCAGCTCCCAGACCCAACTTTGAGAATAGATTAATGGCGATAATTTTTTTGACGCGCGATAATATTCTCGCGTTAACGCAGCACGTTAACGCCGATAACGGCCCAGCATTAATTTTTTTTATCATCTGCCTTAAATTGAGTTGCCCAGATTGGGACATACAAATAAATGTGACCTTGACGATGACACACTTCTCGATTATTTGATGAATCAAAAAATGTAATCAATACAGCAATCACTAATAAAAAATAACCGTTAGCTGCAGCCCTAATATTGAAAGCTATGCAAAGAATAGTAGCCTGACGTGTTTACAGTGTGCCGAGCGAGGTTTCCTCATCCGTCCAACGCGTGTATAACGTTTTAGAACCATTTGTTTCTGTCAGAAGTGACATTGCTTGCATTATGCAAGGTTACACATTCTTGTCTGTAGGCCAAATAGGCATGAACCTCATCACCAAAGGGTGTGCGTGTGTGTGCCATTGCCCCAATGTAATAATATGAACACAGTGTTCTGGACCCTCATAACATCACGTCAAATGAGAAGTAATCTCGCACACTCCCGTTTCCTCTTTTGACTAAAACACAAGTGGAGGGCCTGCATTTATCACCAGTTGGTGCATGACAGCAGATTCAATCAGTGCAGTAGTAGAGAGAGTTGGGGAGAGAGAGAGAGAGAGAGAGAGAGAGAGAGAGATTATTCAAACAGCGGGCCAAGGACATGCTAACCTTAAGTAGCACTGATGAAACTGACAGCATTTATAATACACCAACTGTGAGCTCAGCCCCACAGCATGGCTACTGAACCCCCAAAGCCTTCCACTCAGGTCACACTGACAGTGGGACAGAATGGAACAGGTGTGTGTGTGTGTGTGTGTGTGTGTGTGTGTGTGTGTGTGTGCGTGCGTGCGTGCGTGCGTGCGTGCGTGCGTGCGTGCGTGCGTGCGTGCGTGCGTGCGTGCGTGCGTGCGTGCGTGCGTGCGTGCGTGCGTGCGTGCGTGCGTGCGTGCGTGCGTGCGTGCGTGCGTCCGTGACCTGACAGCTGTACCCACCTCCACTGCAGGTGCATGGATGGAGTATTTGGAATAAACATAATACCGTCGTTGTGGGGCAGATACCTCCTATCTCCATGTTTTGATTTATCTTTTATTTTATTTAAACATAGAAATCATAAATCAACACCCAACTTAATCACACTACAGCGTCACACAAAAGCATTCAAAGTAGCAGATCCACAAGTTCGAAACGCTCCACTCTGCTACTTTTGCGATTATTTTATTTTAATCCTGAATAGGAAGTAGGAACAGTTTTGGACATACGAGGTTTCCACCCGAAAGAGATGATATCGTGGTCTGGGCTGCCGGGCCGTCTTGTCTTTTTTATCCCTACAATTTATGCATTTTGTGATTGATCCCTACAATTTATACATGTTGAAGTTGACAGCTTCAAAAAACGAAACAAAGAAGTGCTTCATAACAGCAATGTTTTTTGTTTCTGTAACCAAGGTAGATAATCTTTTGTTCTTTCGAGAGTTTGAGATGAGTTGGCTAAATTGTTTTAGTTGTCCAGTTTACAGGACGTGTTACAACAGGATAACATGCAATTAATTTAACCACATGACCCTATAGTGTCACTACAATTGGTGAGAATAGCAGATTTATAAGCTCAATCTACAAGCTTGGCTAAGAGGTTTTGTGTAATAAAGTACCTGAGGCCAAGTATACAGATCCCTGGGGAACCCTAGTCAACTTAGTATATAGGTTTTATTAAAGCAGTAGTTCACCCAATTACATCAATTACACATCCCATGAAGCCTTGAATTAATGGATATTTTTAGTTGTTGCCACATTCCTAAGCCAATAATTTGCTGTCGGCAGAGTCTCCAGTAGAAGACTTGCGGAGCCTCCATTTAGACATGTATGGGTGAACCACTCCTTTACAGTGGTTGAAATCTATAAAGACAATGTTTAAAATTAAATCCTCATAAAACCTACCTGTTTCTTATTGTAGTCTTTCAGAGCGGACTCGAAGCCTTCCTCCAGCCTCCCGAAGGCCAGGTCCATATCGTTGCTCCACCAGACCTGAGAGCCGGTGAGAGCCACCTGGCCAGGGAAGTCCAGCACCCACTGCTCCCTGGGCCTGTCCTCGTACACACACACCGCCTCGGACAGCTGACCTCTGACACTGGCCCTCATGGCGCTCTCCAGCCGGGTCAGCCAGACCTCCACCTGATGCAAGGGCAAGGCAACACGTTAACCTAAAGTAACTAAGTGCATGCACTCAAGTACTGTATTTTGAGGTATTTGTACTTTACTGGAGTATTTCCAATACTTTTTTACTTCTACAGCTCAGAGGCAAATAGTGTACTTTTACTGCGCTACAATTAGCCCTTCACTAAGTCCCTCCCCAACCCATCCTTGTCCAATAGGCACGTTGGCAGCGAAGAAAGCTTGACCTGCATAGCAACCGTTGCTGAACTATTTGGATTGGCATTGGACAATCGCTTTTTGGGGTGGGATTTAGTGAAGGGCTAATTATTTAAAAACTTTTGATTATCATTACAAAACATACAGTAAGCACTTACTTTCTTTGTTTGTTTTTTAAGTTTATATTATTATTTTTAAATATATTTTTATTTATATATTTTTTTCTCCCATAGAGAATCTATGGGATTTTATCTCGGAAACGGAATTCAAATACGTTACACGTTTTTTTTTCGAAATCGCAGTTCAATCGCAGGCCACCCGAAATCGCAGTTCAATCGCAGGCCACCCCCTTAGAGTGCGTGGCCTCGTTGAGTAGAGTGTGGACACAGCATTCTTCCCTCAGGAATCTACCAAAGCTGTAGGCTTTGTAATGTTGACAGACACAAGTTCCTTTGAGACAAAAACAGTAGCCTAGTTTTTTCTGCATTTCAATGGTGATATGGCATAGTCACAGTGTTTTGGAATTTTAATTTATACACGGAGGAGATTTCAGTGCAGTGCAGCAACAGCAAGCCTTTTACCTGCGCGTCGCGAGGACGAAGAGAGAAGCATGCTGCTAGGACAGAATTGGGTTATGAATAATACACATTCCGGAAGTCTGCCTCTCGGAGTGTTTTTCCAAACGAACAATTAACGTACATTGTAAATACATAAACTTTATGGACTGTACCAGCGTTCCCTGTACAGATACGCGCAAAACCCCGGACACTTGAAGGAATTCATAAAAAAACCCGGACAGACCCCAAAAGAGGAAAAAGGGATGTACTGCAACATCCTCTCTCCTCCTCCCTTCCTCCTCTATTCTTCCAGGCTGTTCCATTCTTCATTGGTTAATGTCTTCTCTCCTTTCAGTGTTTCAAACAGTCTTCTGTCTCGTCTCATGTCCCTCCCTGAGGTGTCCGGTGCCTCTGACAGACCCGTCTTCTCTGGAGTCTGAAGGCCCAAAGTGTCCTCTGTTCCTTGTCACCACGTCTTCTACGTTCTCCAACAGCTCTTTCACTTCCGAGATGTCCTGATTGATGCAGTCTAGTACATGGTATCTGTGGGCACATTTATCCAGGATCCTCCTCGGTGGTTCTCCTTCAGACTATGTACTCCTCAACACATCTCTCTCCCAGACAGAATCTCATTGTGAACAGAATCAGAGTGTCTCAAGACTCTGTCCCCCAGCAGCTCCATGTGTTCCTCTACTGATCTCCTGTCAGCTTCAGAGAAACTGGTGTAGACAGAGTAGACATCAACATTCACCAAGACAGTCACACCGTGTAGAAGGACATATTTGATCTTCTGTGTGATGCAGGTGTAGTCGACAGATCACCACACCCACATTTCTGTCATCAACTCAGCTCTGTCTCATTCTGCCTGTTCAATCAGGAATATGTATACACGGTATATATATACCGCATGTTAGTTATAATAATCAATGCGTGTGACTAGGAGGTTTTTAAATGACTATTCTGTACTAAATAAAGACACCCTCCTTGTCTAATAGCATCACAGCAACACCAATTACAGCAATGAACAGCAGTAGACATGCAGGTACCTTCTGCAGACATCCCCAGTAGACATTTAGGGCATTCAGGTACCTGTCCTGAATGTCTTGAATGTCTACTGGGGTTAGACCATGACCTGAAGGTACAGGCTGTTCTCCAGGCAGGGGCCTGACGGGCTCACTCCAGCTCAGAGTGAGTGGTTCTCCTGGTTGGGGAGGAGGAGCATCAGCATCTCAGAGGCTCTGTGAGTGGTTCTCCTTCCCGGTGGGGGGAGGAGCAGTAGCTCAGAGGCTCTGTGAGTGGTTCTCCTGGTTGGATGGAGGAGCATCAGCATTCCAGAGGCTCTGTGAGTGGGTCTCCTGGCCGGGAGGAGGAGCAGCAGCCAGGCTGCTGAGGTAGTGGTGGATGTTGAGCATGGCTGCGTCTAGCAGAGAGTAAATGTCCTGGAGACACTGGAGCCTCTCCTCCTCAGACAGCCCCGTCAGAGGAGCCGGCATGGACGAGGTGGAGGGAGGAGCAGCCGGCGGCACATGGAGCAGCCACGACGGAGCTGGCGGGAAGGAGAAAGCGGGGAAGCCGGAAGGGAGCGTCTCCCCCGGAGCAGCGGACGGGGTTTCCCCCGTGGCCTCCTCTGCGTCAGCAGCACCACCAATACCACCACCAGGGGGCGCTCCAGAAGAGAAGGGAGCCCAGACGGGGAACAAGGTGACGGGAGGAAAGCCAGTCGGCGGCAGCGGCATTCCGGGAGCCGCCGCGCCAGCAGGGGGCGTGGCGAGCGCTTCGGCCGAGGCTTGAGCACGCTGAAGGGGAGCCGCCGTGTGAAGCACGTCGGCGCGGCAGATGGGACAGGTGCGCTGCCTCTGGAACCAGGAACGCAGGCAGCCACCATGGAAGATGTGGCCGCAGGGCAGCTTCTTGGCTCCGCCCACCGCCGGCTCCATCTCCTCCCGACACACCACGCACGTGCCGTCTGCGGCCCGCAGGTCGGCCGCCGTGGCGTCGGGGTACGCGGCGTTCATGTGGCGCACGGCGCGCCGCGACATCACCACGTCCGTGGCGGCCCTCCGCAGCGTCCGCAGCGCCAGGTAGAGTGGCCGCGTGGCGAATAGCGGGAAGCTGTGCGCCCAGAGCATGACGCAGATGAAGGCGAGGTGCAGCAGCGCCGTCGCGCCGCCCGTCACCAGTTCTGTGTAGAGCATGTAGACCGCCTTGTCGTGCCAGGAGGACGCGGACGCCCCCTGGTGGCCGCCACGCAGCTCGGCGCTGTGCAGCAGGTACTTGACCAGCGTGGTCAGCACCATGGTCAGCATCACGGCGTACTCCAGGCCGAACACCAGCTGCACCGACGGCCCGCGGCTCACCACGCTGCGCCAGGCGTGCCGCACGAACAGCACGTCCAGCGTGGCCAGCAGGGACAGCAGCGAGCGCACGCGCAGGTGGAACAGTGGCGAGGCGGCGTCGCGCGGGATGCTAACCATCGTGTCCACGCGGTCCTCGGCCAGCCAGTGGAAGCACTTGAGGAACAGCAGCAGCGTGAAGAGCGCCACGAAGCGCGGCGACGCGTCGTCGCGGAACACCGTGAACGCCACGCACGTCTCGGTGGCGGCGTAGCCGCAGCGCTCCACCAGGCGCTCCGTCTCGGCGGCGCGCAGCGAGCCGAAGAACACGATGCGGAGGAGGCGGCCCAGCAGGAAGAGAAGCACCGCCCCCTGCAGGTAGAGCACGGCCATGCTGGGGCTGCTGCGGCCCAGGTACAGCACGGCGGGGTAGAACTGCTGCTTGAGGATGTAGGCGTGGGACACCACCGCCCCCGTCAGGGCCAGGCTGGTTGCCGTGACCAAGGCCGCTCGCACCATAGCTCTGGGACGGTAGCAGATGTCTGGTAAAAATGTATGATTTTCGACACAGGGGGGTTTGGTCAGTTATGTCAGGAGGTAGCAGGGGGTGCACACGGCCAAATAAGTGTGGGAACCCGCTCGCTGTCTTCAGTGTCTTATAGGATCAGAATCTTATTCAGTGTCCTACAGGAGACTGCCAGTGTCTTGAGGCAGTCCAGTTCTATGTCAGGGTCTTACAGGATCAGTATCTTATTCAGTATCTCGGAGGAGTTCGACATCAGGAATGTGTCCTAGGCTTCCGGATGGTCGATATTATGTTGCACTAAAGTATTCCATTTGGACCGTTCAACATGTGTTCGAGCCTCTCAGCCAGTCAGTCTGTCTGTCTGTCTGTCTTCGACACATATAATTCTGTATATCTGTCGGTCTGTGTATGCCCTGGTTCTCTGTGTGTGTATTTGTCTCGCACAGTATACCCAAATATGGAAATGGCTGTGGTCATAGCAGTGACATCATGGCTGCAGACTGGCCTCCAATACCAGCCCTTCCCTCATTAGTACCATTATTACCATGAAATTATGAACACTTATTGTGCCCAGGACGTCCCCACACATCTTTATAATTACACCCGTAGGAGGCCCAGGACGTCTAGAGACGTATTTAGAAAACGCGATGGCTAAAATCCATGTTGTACAGCGTCCGTTGCTAGGCCCACTCCTTGCTCAGTGCTCCCGGACATGTTTTGCGCATGTGTGCAGCGATTCACTTCCTTGTTTACGGGCCGACAAAACTTGCAATTATTGAGGGACGCTAGACCCTCCAATGTCCGGATTTGATGGTGTGTGTAAACATACCTTGTCCTAACACAAACATTAAATGCCATTGATGATGAATGGCCAGTTTTGCGTCTAAACAACAACATTGCGTGAACACAAAAATTGAAGACGAAGGTGGGGACGCAAATTCTGATTGGCCGGAATGAGATGATGTATGATGATGTACGATGATAAGAGCGCCCCTCACTTTACACGAGTGTGATTTTCTCTAAATCTACGGTGCTATCCATGATTTTGATCAGGTGCTAGTAATGGAACATTATGTATTTTGTTCTCAGAGACCGTAAGGCGTAAGCGCTAGTTACAAAACTTGGAGGGGAGGTTCATAATAATTCATTATTACATTTATTTTCATTCATAATGACATGCGTCGACCTCATGGTGGCACTATAACAGCACACTTTACATTTCGCCCTATAACTCTTGAACGGTCTCCCCATATAGGCCACGCTCGTTTGTGTCAGGATAGATTTTCCGCCATTTTGAACTTTCTTCAAAACACACTTATTGCTCCTCCACCTACAGATTTTGTCCAAATCGGTACACATGATCTCTGGACCTATCCGATTAAAACAGCACAGTCCGAATTTTGATAGTCCGTCTCGTTCAGCCGCAATCGACTTCCGAATTTAATGGGAGGGGCCTATTTTACCCAAAATGCCACAAATCGCAAACGAAATGTCCAATCCACCCCACATTTGAATTACATGTCGAGGGTGATGGCATCAACACAGAGCCAATAGAAATTCCATTTCCATGATAGGGGCGCCGCAAATGCGAAAAATGTAACCGTTTGTTGCAAACCCTCCGAATTACTTACACATGCTCACAGGTGTGCACACCAAAATGGAGGGAATGAGTGTCAGGGGCCTATAGTGATTGGGGCAACCACACTTTGCAATTTCCCCAGAATTGCATCTTTCTAGTTTGTAATCGTGATAGTATGTTCGCACATACTATCACGATACCAGTGCACAACAATGTACTGTATACCAGTCCCTTTAGATAGAGACGAGGGTACACTTTTCTTCAACACGTTCTACTGTACCAGTGGATTTCGGAGGCTCTGATATTGAATGTTTGAAATCTTACCGGACCATGGCAGGGACACTCGGTCTGGAATGGGACATATTCTCTCTCTTTACTGTACATGCCGACTGCGACATCCCCCGTGTCCCCATGATCGCCCTCTGAGAACTCCACGTCACACATGCTGTCAAACAGTTTGGAGAGGTGGCATGTGATCTGCAAATGACATCACACGGTTCAATTTACACAGGATGTATAATCAGCATAATTCATAAAGTTAAAGGTTCTGTCATGTTAAATAGCTCTATATTGCCATAGCAATCATTGCTATAGATACTGTGTTCAGTAAAAGGGTTAGGGTTAGGGTCTCCCCCTTTCTCCAGCTCTTTACAAAACAGAAAATACTTCTTCTGGTCAGGATGGCAATTTCATCCAATCAGGAGAGATAACTGATACAGGAACAGGACACAGGATAAACTAGAACTGCACTCTGTTGAGTGCATACTTGCTTGTTGCACACTAGTAGGCCATAAATGGCCAACTAGTGCGCAAGCAGAGCGCGCAAGTATTTTCGACCGCTGTAAACTGTGGAATCTCAGTATCTCTGTGAAGGAACATTTGAGATGTCTAATTATTAGGTGTAACTATTTGCTACCTATCTACTTTATGCATGTAAACACCTAGTATTATTAAGTATGGTTCAAGTTTCTATCTATATAAGAAATACACTTTTATCAATTTAGAAATATTCTAGATCCCTTTTTAGTTTTTCAAAGAAAAATAAATCATTGATATGTGATGAAAAAAAAGGTATATAAACTGAATTAAAATATGTTATACAGTATAATTATTTTATTATTTATTGTAAATTGTCAATTGTTTTAAATGTATTTCATCTTGGACTATAGTGATATTAATACTAAATCATGATCAGAGTAATATGTGTCTCTAACTTCAATTTCTGTAATAATACTTGTAAGTTGATTAGCGGTATACTGTGGTTACTTTGCGTCAAAAACCGTGCCAGCCAAACCGCCACTTGATGCGTATTCAAATAAAACCGCGGATTTGTGCCTGGTTTGCTGGGACCAGATTACATAAATGACCATATTTCTTACGTCATCATTGAGAGCTAGTCATACATATACACACCATGTACTCTGGTCCCAGGAAATCAGGCACAATTTGCTATTTTATTTTACTGATTATGTATATAGTATACGTATGACTAGCTCTAAATGATGACGTAAGACATACATATACATATACTATATAGAGTATGTAGTTGTAAGTTGATTAGCGGTATACTGTGGTTACTTTGCGCCAAAAGCCGTGCCAGTCAACCCGCCACTTGTTGCATATGCAAATAAAACAGCAGATATGTGCCTGGTTTGCTGGGACCAGATTACATAAATGACCATATTTCTTACGTCATCTGATAGGTATTTTCTATGCATTTTGGTGGTATTTTGTGGGTGGATGGTCATTGACCCCTTTGACCTTTTAATCTGGTTGCCCTGTGCTCCACTCATATGTAGATATTATTACTTCACGCTGTCTCAGCGTCTAGTTAGTAAGAAATGTAGTTTCCCGATTACACTGCATAATGAGAGGTGTCTGCTGCCTGCGTATGACCTTGCTCTTGTGCCGGGGAATCTTATCAACCGGGTGCCATGGCAACGCCAGCCTCTGTGCTTTCTCGAACTACAGGTCATTCCCAAAACTACATATCCCATTACATGAATTAGGATGCTCCTCTGTATTGCCACGTCTATTTTGTACCATTCTCCATTTTGAGTAAATAAGTATAAATACCCAATGCCATTTTGGAACGGCATTGAGAGACCACGTTGGACCGGCCCTGCGGGGTCTGTCTAATCTGATTGTATTATTATTATGCTGAATATGTGGATCTTGTTCTGTCTCTCTGAATCAATATAAAATATGACTAAAAACCTCACTCTGAATGGACTTCTCCTCTGTGGTGGACTCAAGGTAAACAATTTGGTATATAAAAGGTAATTATCCTAGAGTAACATTATTTATATTGGCTATTTACTTAAAGTATCCTGGTTAAAGCTAAGTATATATTGTAATTCGATTACTTCTAAAAATATTTCTAGAGTTCCGGTGTTTCGGAGCTCTCAGTTCCCAGTATCATAGCTCTGCTGTCGAAGCTATTTATAGTAACTATTTTGAATACAGTCCTTGGTCCTTGTTTTTATAGTCTTTAAAGCTATATGGTGGAAAAATACCCATCATCATCATTGAGAGCTAGTCATACATATACACACCATGTACTCTGGTCCCAGCAGATCAGGCACAATTTGCTATTTAATTTTACTGATTATGTATATAGTATACGTATGACTAGCTCTAAATGATGACGTAAGTCATACGTATACATATACATATACTATATAGAGTATGTAGTTGTAAGTTGATTAGCGGTATACTGTGGTTACTTTGCGCCAAAAACCGTGACAGCCAACCCGCCATTTGATGCGTATGCAAATAAAACAGCAGATTTGTGCGTGGTTTGCTGGGACCAGATTACATAAATGACCATATTTCTTACGTATCATTGAGAGCTAGTCATACATATACACACCACGTACTCTGGTCCCAGCAGATCAGGCACAATTTGCTATTTTATTTTACTGATTATGTATATAGTATACGTATGACTAGCTCTAAATGATGACTTAAGACACATGGTCATTTATGTGATCTGGTCCCAGCAAACCAGGCACAGATTTGCTGTTTTTTTTGCATACACATCAAATGGCGGGTTGGCTGTCACGGTGAACGAAGACCGGGCGAAATTATTACTTGCGCGCTCTGCTTGCGCAAGTCAAATGGAACTTATGAAACAAAATAAATGAACAGACAAATTTGGAACTGGGATAAAAGCTGATGAATTATCTTTGCAGGGTCCTCTCATAAACATTTATTTTCGGCTTAATAAATAGCTGCAGAGACGAGGGAAACCCTGTTATCGAACAAACTATCTATAGCAATGATAACGGAATATAGTCCTGTAACCTTTTAACAATACACTTTTTGTTTTAACAAAGAAATATCACCTTAACCCATTTTGGTCGGGAACCCCTTTTGGTGTTAGCGTCATGCTATGCTTTAGCTATTGAAAAATAGCAGATCTACAAGCTCATAGCGCGCGCCACGAGCTTGTAGGTCTGCTAATTTTGAAAAATCGAAGAACGACTGACATAGAAACATAGCTTTTTTCAGAAAACTGTCAGGATGTAGAATACATAAATGGGACATACCGCTCTGGGGCGACTGCCCTTAGACAGAATGTCCAGTAGGTCTGCTGAAGACACAAAGTAGAAGCGAGGGAAGGCCAGTCTCTTTGTCTCCAGATACTCCGCCAGAGCCTTTTCGCACAGCGCCAGTCTTTAAAATACACACAATGTTTCCGCAGTCAGCATAAAATGTAACGCTATCACTTATATTCATCATCAGGTGAACGTTAACCAGCAAACCTTTTCTGTAGATCCTCCAGCTTCTCAAATAGATGCCGTTTGTTGGTGGCCTCAATGACGTTCTTGGTCTTGGCACTGTCCAACATCAGCTCCTATAAGCAAATTCGGAGATTAGGGAATAGTTGTCAGGTTATGCGAGACTACGCAGGACTGGACACAAAGACAGACACACAAACATGATCAGGTACAATATCCCAACCACGTATCACTCAGGTAAACACTGAAAAATGCTTAAATCGTCTTAAATCAATGCTATTGAACACCCTTTACGTCTGCAAGTATACAAAAGGTGCTTCTGAAAAAAAAACAGTTAAGTCTTTGTCCCTCAACCTGTCCAATGTCCACCCCCTCTCCCTCTCTCATGCAAGTACAGTATCTGACAATATAAATTATAAACTCACAAAACCATCTTTGATGAGGCAGTATTGCTTTGTAAAAAAAAAAAAAAGTTTTCTTAATTTCCTGAAAAATGTAGCTGGTTTCTGCCCGACAGCAGAGAAATGAGAGCTGACCTGAAAGGCGGCGTCTATGTCCTGGAACCTGCGCGCGTCGGTGGGCAGCTGCAGGCGGATGTCGTCACAGCCCATGAAGATGCTGTGCAGGTGGAGCCAGGTCCTCTGGACCTCCATCCACACCATGAGCACCGAGTCAGCCACCGTCAGCCGTCTCTGCAGCCCCGACACCTCCAGCAGGAAGTGGGCCACGTGTTTACTCTGAGAGACGCCCTGCAGCTGCACCTGGAACACAACAATATCCTTTCAGTCAGATAACGCACGGATAGATTAGGCATACACTGAGAAATGTATACATCTAAAAAGTATATGGTGGTGGATGATGATGCACAGTAATTGGCTGAGGCAATCAGGATGCCTGCCAAAAATATATTAGTGTGTGTGTACTGTACACACAACAACCAGGCATTCGATCCAGAAACACTCAAACAACTGGTGGTTTAGACGAGAGAGAGAAAACTCTTCACCAACAGAAGCTATGACAGATAGTGAATTCCATATAATTTTCTCATTGGCATGCTGTACTATTGGAGACGGGCAGAAACAGTGGGGGGAGGTAGGGAAACATTCTTTCTGTTTGCACAAAGGAGCAGACAGTGGAAGAGGCAACACTTTTAATTGCTGGCTGAGACCGTCGGTGTGTGTGCTGTACTCGTACAAAGACCATGGCTGTACAACAATGTCCCGCGTCCCGAAGCAGCCATAAATCAGAGGCCTCAATAGGGACCTCTGCGTGGTCTCAGGAGTGTTGTTAGACAGTCAGACAGGACGGGTCAGGAGTCAGGACAGGACAGCCCCTCACTGCACTCTCATCTCCATTCATACTCAGCAACACTGACGCTGAATTAAGATTTAGATGTCTTTACTCACAGCTATGGATTAGTGTTTCCCAAAGGGGAGCCCGGGCCCCCGTTTGGCACAGAGTGCACCAAAGGCGTGAGGCCTCGTCTGTTTGGAGGCAGTCCAAACCGGCAAAGCATCTGCGTCATTTTATATTTTAGTCATATAATGATATACCTACCGTATTTAGAAACATATGTTATTCAGAAAACTCTTTCACTTTGTGCCGCACTGCAAGCTTGTACATTTGCTATTTTTGAAAAATCTTCTCTTCTGGGGGTCGCTGGCACTAAACATTTTCAGATGATGGGTCTACGGCCAAATATACTATAAATGTGGGGGTCCTCCTTGGCAGGAAAACTCAAAAGATTAGAATATGGAGATGAGAGGTTTCTGCCCGACAGCGACGATATGTACCTGACAATTGCTGTTAAAAATTCAGTTCTATGTAGATGCCAGTTATAGGCTACTCCATAATGGAATCCAGCATCCACATAGTGGGTTACAATGAGGGACAATTAGATTAATTGCGTGCAATTATAATGATACATGTTTTCACCTCCATGAAGGAGGAATCCATGATCGTGCACCTTTAATCCCATGGATGGATGTATAGCGTTATGCTCTCCCCTTATTTGCACTGCAGTAATCTGATCGTAGGTCAGCTTACTGTTACACATCACTTTCAGAATCACTTTCACACATCACATCATAAGACATGGACCAGAACCCATAATTATGGGTATTGGGTATTTCTGGTTTGGGTGGACCTTTGAAGACCTCTAATCACAGGAAAAAGAAAGAAAGAAAGAAAGAAAGAAAGAAAGAACCTTAAATGTAGGCTAAAATAAATGTACCTGGTGATCCTCAAGTGTCTCGATAAGATCCTCATCACATCGAAGAAGAGGCAGAGATGTTTGGACGTGGTCTTCATAGCAGAACTCCATCGTCGCCCATGTTTGACTGATCTCCATTATAACCTGAAATGAAACCGTATAGTCAAAGCACTGCTGACACAGCAATAACCATCTATACCGTAGTGTAAATTGAAGTTTTATTGAGATCCATGTTCATATAATTGACAGGGTCCTGGTTTGATGTTGTGCTTTTGTCATTTGCATCCTCTTTACACCATGGTACAGAATATTTGAACATCTTACAGGCCTGCATGGCTCTCAGATCATGATGAATACTTTTTCAATTAAGTGCATTATCCTCTCGGGTGCTTCAGCGACACAACTCGATCAAACAGAAGATTCAGACAAGCATTATTTAGAGAACTCTCTGAACCTTCTCTATGGCCATCTCCTTGACAGCCTTATCGACCACGTTGCGAACTTCCTCTTCATACAGATGCAGCCGCAGAGCCAGGAGGTCCTCCAAGGTGGTGCTATCCGTCATGGTGAAGTCCACCTACAGAAGAAGAATGAGCGAAAACAAAGATGCTTCATTTATGAAGATAGACCATCCCAATTGGAGCCACTAGAGGCAAAATGGTACACAAATCCTACAAAAGGTAACCTAAACACTATATACTTCATTCCCCAGCCCCCCAGGGGTCTGTAATGGGTCCCCTCCTTTGTCCCTCTTACACCAAATCTCTTGTAGATCGGCTTACTTTTGCCAAATGTTCACCCATTCTGAACGTATGACATGCCCAGAATTGCAGTTCATGTGTTTAATCACCTTGGTGGTTCTAATTAGCTGCACCCAGTGGCGCTGGCGTATCGCCAGGTTCTGCAGCTCGCTCACGGCCCTCAGTGACGTCAGCAGGTTCTTCACATACAGGTCCAAGCCGCAGTACACGTCCCACGTGCGCGCCTCCTTGTCGAGCCTCCTCATGTCCTGACACGCAAACAGAAGGAAGGTAAACACAACGAGCCGTGTCGTCTGTTCCCAACAGCAGCGGTGCATGTGACACAAGACGGCAGGAGAGACCCATTGTTTGGGAACCAGTGCTCTATATATAGGAGGTGCGTGGTGGCGTGATGCGGCAGGGAGCTCACCTTGGCAAAGCGCCTCAGCTCCGCGTCCATCTGGCTCACGTTGATGAGCCTCCATGTGGTCATTGTCCAGAGCCCCACACTGCTCTGCACAGATAAAGACACACACGAGGTGAGGTGAATGTGTGTGTGAGTGGCTAATGAGGACATTTAGAGGCTGCATGGTTAATGCGCTGAATGATGGAGCAAACAAGGTAATTGTGGATACGGTGCTGAAGGGTGTAAAGTAAACCTTGTACTTGTATGTCCAAACTAACCTGTGGCCCATCGATCCAATGTAGTTATTATAGTCACAAGCTCTTGTTAACACTTTTCATTGGTTCAATATCCATACAAAATGACATACCCTTTTTGGGCATGTAATACTTATAATATAGGCCTATAATTTTATAGGCAAAACAACAACTACTAACAAGTAGAGATGTCCCGATACTGTATCGGTATCGGAAAAGTATCGGATCGACCCTTATTTGTCATATCGGTATCGGTGAATATGCCAGTCCAACCACCGATCCGAAACAGGGGTAAGGGGTTGACACTATGGCAGGTAAATATAATGTTGGGACACGTGGAGTTTGCTTTGGAGTTGCCCAAACTGCAAGTGCATCACATCACATCCATTTGAGTGAGGAGTCTGCTAGAAACACAACACCAGATATATAGCTAGATAGCTATAAACACAACATGAGATCACGACACTGGTATCTGTATTCGGTATCGGCTAACACAGAAATTGTGTTAACACAGAAGCTTGTAGAGTTCCGCTACTTTTTGGTATAAAAAAAGGACATACAGTAATTTTATTAAAAGAAAAAACTGGAAAAAAGTTTCTGCCCGAACGTGATGTACAGTACAGGCAATGGAGAGAATGCAGATTGTTTCAAAAAGAAATAAACGGACAAGAAATGTGTTGTCAAAACAACCACAACAACTGTGTTCCCAGGCTCCCATATATATAGTATTATTAATTTATTATATACGAATACAAGAGAAGAGCACTCGCCCTGAAACCCGCTCGCCCTGGGTCAAGCCTTCCGGTTACCATATATGCGTATGCAGGAAATATATATATATTTTGCCATTAGCGCTCACATGCACATATGTGACAAGGTCCCAGAGTTCCTTCAGGATGACGATCTCTCGTCGGCAGAGTTTGATGTCTCTGTAGTCTGGGATGGACACCTCAAACAGGTTGGTGGACTCCTGCAGCGCAGAAACCTCCTCCTCTAGACAATGGATCTGCTTCTCAGCCTATAGGATACAGAACATCTGGAGGTTACAGACGTGAACAAGGTTATATAACAACAAGCAAGGTGGCTCGCTACCTTGTGCAGTTGATTAATATAACCACAATGTCATATACCACTGTTTCTCAAACAGGGGGCTCTAGATGTGGGTCACGAAAAGATTTTAGAACTGCTATACAACACATGGGAGAACACATTGTGTGAAACATACTTTCTCCAGGCTGAGGTACGGATGCACAGAGGTATAAGTGAAGGGGGCTTCACGTCTGAACTTCTCCCTGAATTCACTCTGTTTCACCTGCAGGGTGACAGATATAAACGCACTAGATGAATGCAATATCAGAAATGAGAGAGAAAATTTGTTAAAAGTTAAAACACATCCCAACAAACATTTACAGGTGCTGAACAGCAATACTGTACGTACACTGGAGAAGGAAGGGAAGTCCGCACACTGGCCCTCATTCGTCAAAAAGTGTACAAATCAGCATATTTCTGAGCCCAGGAATTAGCTTACGCCCACGTCCACGTGAGATTTATCAAGCAGATGTACCCTGTCAATTTTAGCAGGAGATTTGTCTGCCGTTGATCAAATGTGGCCTTACTCGAGTCGCTCCACCAGTTTTTTTATGCAATTGTTTGTCTTTGTACATAATGTATTGTATTATGTGTTATTTATTAGTTTTATAGCTATACATTTTGGAGTGAATACATATGTTTAGATGCCTGTGTCAGACGATGCTGCTCCCCATGTCTACGATGGATCTATCTATCAATTCACGATGGCCATGATGCTGAAAATGCCGACAATTGCTGTGATCTCGCCGTACGCAATTTTTTTGGTGGGTCTACACTATTTTGATAAATGAGGGCCAGTGTGTCGTAGCTCCCAGTAGAGGAACAGAGTTACCTCAAACGCCATGCACTGTCGTCGTAGAACCATGACTTCTGCGTTTTGCATCGGAGCCACGTCGTGCCTCACTGCCAGCGCCAGTTTCTTAGCTGCACTCCATTTTTCCGGTAGGTCCTAATGAGAATATGAATTATTGTTTTATGTTAAGGTCCTTACACACTAAGAGCATGGCTGAAAATGCATCAGCAAATATTTCTCATCAAGCTGTTCATTTGGTGATGCCTCATTCACATAGGTTGATGCTTCTATTGGCAGTGAAAATATGCAGTTTCAAAAAATAATTATGGTTTCCCGGTTTCCTGTGCAAGTGCTACATTTATACCATTGAGCTAATAGAGCCTGCCTGCTTGCTCAGAGGACAAATTTTATCTTGACCATCAAGTCAAATTTTTTTGTCAGATCCTGTATCTATAGGTGAGTTGTGACCTTTGAACACGATCAAAATGTCTCAACAGAAGAGCAGAGAGACAAAGAAATCTCTCCAAAGAGCAGGGGGAAAGAATAATAATAATAAAGATTGTATAAGTTATATCGTATTTACTATTTAACATACTCTTCCGTACAGACTGGACAAAATTACGTTTGATCAATTAAAGTTACATAGTGCTGCTTTAATCACACTCAATAAACACTCATGGACTGTAAGGACTTTTAGTCTGAAAACATATGCAGAAAAATAAATATAAGTATCCTAAATGTGTGATCATGACTGGCTGTACATACAGTATCAGCCCCATGGCTGTTCATCCTTACCTCCAGCTGGGAGTACACATGCTCAGGTATTCTCTCTCCGTATCTCTCCAGCAGGGCCAGAGTGGCGTTGAGGGGCTCAAACATCACGTCTGTGCTCGTCTGGCGGTCTCTGACGGCCAGTAGGTGACCCATGACCTCCACCAGGCCACGGTGGTCCCCTGTAGACACGGGCCGGTGCAGCCCTTCCACCGTGGAGCCAACAAACTGCTCCAAGCCATCCAGGCTTTGGGGGGAATGAATGGTGAACCATGCATTACCGTGGGAACAGGTCAAGTAAAGTGTGTGTGCTGCCTGCTATTGCTAAAAATCAACAAGATAGCATTCAAAATATCATTTGGAGGAATTCATCGGAAACAAATTCTGCAATAAATATGTCTTGCTCTGGTGGTAAATAAATGACGATCGGTGCATTATATAGCACTTTTATCCAAGGCACTTTACATAAATTGTGCATTACACATTCAGCCATTCACACACATCCACACACCGATGGCGGAGGGAACCATGCAAGGCAACAACCTGCTCCTCTGGAGCAGTTAGGGGTTTAGACTCTTGCTCAACTTCGACACCAACTCTGGGGGAGCCCGGGATCTAACAAGCCGCTCTACCTCCTGAGCCAACAGTAGAAGCATGCGTAACTAGCAGTACCTGTCAGTGACGTAGGTCATGAGATGCTCTTTGAACAGCCAGCTCCACCTCTTGATGATGTTGAGGAGACTGAGCTTGAAGGTCTTGGTGTCCACTCTGAACCAGCCGTCAAACACCCTGCAGTCCTGCAGCCTGGACACCTCCGTGTACATCTCCTCATAGTAGTCTATCTGTAGAACCATCAACACAGTAATCTATCTATAAAACCATAACACTTCATTTTACATCTCCTCATAAGTAGTAGTAGTAGTGTTGTTCTATCTGTAGAACCATCAACGTTTGTTTTACTTAAAGATGGAATGCCGTGATTTTTCCCCCTAAGCAATACTCTGAAACTGCTTCCAGAGCACTGTAGAATGGCTACTAGTAGTTTTCTAATTTTATTTCTCTTACACAAATCCAGTATTCTCTTTCTCTCTAAATGTTCTTCTCTTATCCTCTTTTCTTTTGTTTTTCTTATAATATTTATCCCACGGCTTTGTAACCCATTTTTTCACCCAGTGTCAATTATCTAATAATCCTGGGCTCTACACTTCCTCCGCCAACCTGGGGAGAGCAACAAACTGACCTCATGCTTCCTTCTATGCATGAGCGTCCAAGCCGCTTCTTCACCTGACAGGGGGGAGTTTCCCCGGTTGGACGTAGCGTGTGGAAGGAACACGTTATTCCAACCAGTTCCTTTCCCGTCCATCAAGCTGGCCAGGGGGAGGCAGTTTAGAGACCAGGATTACTTACCCTCTTTTCAATACAGTAGTAAATGGCTGGAAAATATTATTTCTTTTTAATCAATTATCGTACAAAGACCCTGTATTTTCTTATTATATTTAATCCAATTGCCACCAGTTTTTATTCATTTTAAGCGATTTACGACATTTCACACTTCACCTACAGTATGTGCATACGGTACGGTATATACATTTAGTGACAAAAACATATTGTTCGAAGTTCCACCTGTTCTTTGAACTGGTCGATTGTAGGAGGGGCTTCTGGGATGGCCTGGGGTTGGAGGGGGGCCTCCATCTCCTCTGTGGTCAGCAGCACCTGTCCATACAGGAGGAACTGTCGCAGCACCTCCGCCCGGTCCTCCATCCACAGGTGGGTGTAGCAGGAGAAGGTGGTCTGGTACTGCTGCGCTTTGCTCAGGACACTCTCCACGCGCTCCATCACCTCCTGCCTCAGGTCCACCAGGTCCAGCATGTCCTCCATCTCAGCCTGGAACCATCATGATTCAAATTAAGAAGGGTTATAATAAACAGCAAGAAAAGCCTGAAAGAAATAATTCAAAAATAAATAAAATACCTGATAGGACTCCAAGTGCAAGTGAGCAGCCATGCGGTCCACCTTGGTGGACGTCTTGAAGATGTCTCCCACCAGTCCCTCCACCAGCTCGTAGAGGCCGTCCCCTACATCCCGCTCCAGCGAAGGGAGGAAGCTCATGGCTGAGCCGTGCAGCAGGAGCTGGGCCTCAAACAGCGGCGCTTGACACAGGCCTGACTCCATGTTCTCCATGAAGAACTCCAGAGAGTTGCTGATGGCCTTGAAGAGACCCTCCACCACCATGTCATCCACGTACTCCAGGTAGGAGCGCCATTCCTCTGAGGCCATGTCGGTGCGGAACAGGGACATGTTGTCCTGAAGGCATACGAACACATGGAGAAATAGTATAGGCATTCTAAGGATAGTAAGGGGTTAAACCTCAAACAGATTGCAACAGAAACTCTTTCCAACTTTTTTTTGTTTCATAAATATGTTAATAACAACATATCAAAAGTCCTAAGAAATCCCAGTGGTGGAACACCCCTCACACACTGTGTGAGGGGTGCTGTTATCATCATACATCAGCCAATCAAATCATTACATTCCGTGCTACAAACACACACACAAAGCTGCGCATAGCAGGGACTAGCGCTACTCAAAAATACTAAAATAGTACCGTATATGACGTACAGTATCAAACAAGGGGTTTTCATGATTCTGAATCCAATGCAAGTATTTGTTTTGCCTGAAAAACTGCTGTTTTGCTAAAAACAGCCATAGCCACTTGCCCAAATGTGCTAACCATCCCATTTGTGATGACGTCACATTTGTGATGATGAACAAATCAGCATCCAGAGTCCATATACCTGAGCTGTACCATACCTGTAGCAGCGTGTGGATGTGGTGTCCAACTGTCCATCCTTCTGTATGGAGCTGTACCATACCTGTAGCAGCGTGTGGATGTGGTGTCCATCCTTCTGTATGGACTGGAGCTGTACCATACCTGTAGCAGCGTGTGGATGTGGTGTCCATCCTTCTGTATGGAGCTGTACCATACCTGTAGCAGCGTGTGGATGTGGTGTCCATCCTTCTGTATGGAGCTGTACCATACCTGTAGCAGCGTGTGGATGTGGTGTCCATCCTTCTGTATGGACTGGAGCTGTACCATACCTGTAGCAGCGTGTGGATGTGGTGTCCATCCTTCTGTATGGAGCTGTACCATACCTGTAGCAGCGTGTGGATGTGGTGTCCATCCTTCTGTATGGAGCTGTACCATACCTGTAGCAGCGTGTGGATGTGGTGTCCATCCTTCTGTATGGAGCTGTACCATACCTGTAGCAGCGTGTGAATGTGGTGTCCATCCTTCTGTATGGAGCTGTACCATACCTGTAGCAGCGTGTGGATGTGGTGTCCATCCTTCTGTATGGAGCTGTACCATACCTGTAGCAGCGTGTGGATGTGGTGTCCATCCTTCTGTATGGAGCTGTACCACCTGCTGACGCGCTCAGCCCTGTCGTCCAGCATGAGGAGTGCACCCTTCTTGTTGTCCTTCCTGCAGAAGACGCTCTGCTTGCTCCAGGCCTTCATCAGAGCCTGCAGCAGTGTTGATTTGGACAGCAAATTGCAATTAGGTTTCAGTCACAGTTTTTTTTCAAAGATGTTCCGTGGCACAGAGGCGCCAACTTTAGGACGGTTTCCGACCCCCCCAAACCTCGAATGATGTCACATTGTAGTCACCAAACTGTATGGGGAGTATGAATGGGATTAAAATCAACACTGGCCTGCATTGCGTGGCAGTTGTCCTTGGTTCTCTGGAGGAGTCGCTCCACACCGTGGACCAGCTGCTTGGTGGTGCTGATGAAGCTCCAGCAGTCTGGGTGCTGCCACGTCAGGCTGCCCTCTGCCCTGCTCAGCTGTTGGTCAATGGCCTCCAGCTCTGCTCTGACCAGAGGAAGCTCCACTTCCAGCATGGTCTGCTTCACCTTGTTGTACCACTGGACCAGCAGCTGGAGACTGCTCACATACTGGACGAACAACAAAGAAATACATACAGTATGGAGACTGGACACATTATGCTGGATTATGGCGAATATGAATGGTCTCAAACGTTTACATTTCATGGAACTCCCTCAACTCTGACAGTGTACAAATGAAACCAGACAACAAACTTAGAGTCAGAGTTACAGACTTGTAAGGGCCACTTACTTTGAAAGCCACTGATCTAAATGCAAAAACCTAGCACATCAGCCTGAGAGTGCTACCTTCTGAAAGAAGAAAATGGCTGCGCCTACCTTCATGAACATATCTCGGTTCTGGAACACCTCCATGGCGGCAGCCGGGATGTTGATCTTGTCGAGAGCCTGGATGTATTCGACGTCTCTCAATACCCCGATCAGCTGAGATGGGAACGCAAACAGAAGGTATTGTCATAAAAACACACACAACTCAAAACATTTCTCCTCCTTTTTTTCATTTTTCTCCACAATTTGGTATTCATACCAATTGATTTCTCCCCACACACATTTGTGTATGTACTGACTCGCCCGTCGGTGAGGAGCCCCCACCGGGAGGACGTAGCAGGGGTGTCAAACTGGTGATTTTCTTTTTTTTTTATGGCTAAAATATAGGCTAATAAGTAAGGCTGCGTGATATATCGAACATGTACCTTCATCAGAGTGGAGAATATAAGTATAAATCAAGTTGAGCAAAGCCACTTCTCTGCCCATCTCTCTAACAGACACAGTTAACGATCGCTTGTTAAGTGCCTGCCAGACAGACAATCAGATGAAATGAAGGCAGGTGTAGAGTAGAGTGTAGACTAGTGAACTGAACATGTTCTCTTTATATCAAGTACTTCATACCAGCCCCTTATGGAACTACTTCTCTAAATGGATTTCATTTTCCATCCTGAATGGCAGTAACTAGCATACAATGAGAACTGAGAAGATCTTCACAAGGTTTACTCATCAAAACTGATTATAAAACTGTAACCATCAAAGCATGCACTCAACATATAATGGTTATGTGACCATGGCATGTGCATAATATAAAATCTTATGAGTTTTATCTGATATTGATTAATATGGGGTTCAATGAATCGATTATTAATCGGCAGAGCTGTCGACTATTGTCAACATATTCCCCAATTTCCACTGAGATTATGGGGTGAATGAATGTGGCCAGACCCATCTTCTCTTTCTGTCATAGTGACATTGTCCTGCATCAGATCATGTCCAAATCAGGTTCTCCAATCTCCAGTTTTTTGAAGATTTTTTGAGTGGTGCAACCACTCCCTTACGGAGCTATGTGTGTGGCTTGGCTGGGTCTGAGCACTATGTGTGTGGCTTGCTGGCTGGCTGGGTCTGAGCACTATGTGTGTGGCTGGCTGGCTGGGTCTGAGCATACATACATACATACATACATACATACATACATACATACATACATAGATAGATAGATAGATAGATAGATAGATAGATAGATAGATAGATAGATAGATAGATAGATAGATAGATAGGTAGGTAGGTAGGTAGGTAGGTAGGTAGGTAGGTAGGTAGGTAGGTAGGTAGGTAGGTAGGTAGGTAGGTAGGTAGGTAGGTAGGTAGGTAGGTAGGTAGGTAGGTAGGTAGGTAGGTAGGTAGGTAGGTAGGTAGGTAGGTAGGTAGGTAGGTAGGTAGGTAGGTAGGTAGGTAGGTAGGTAGGTAGGTAGGTAGGTAGGTAGGTAGGTAGGTAGGTAGGTAGGTAGGTAGGTAGGTAGGTAGGTAGGTAGGTAGGTAGGTAGGTAGGTAGGTAGGTAGGTAGGTAGGTAGGTAGGTAGGTAGGTAGGTAGGTAGGTAGGTAGGTAGATAGATAGATAGATAGATAGATAGATAGATAGATAGATAGATAGATAGATAGATAGATAGATAGATAGATAGATAGATAGATAGATAGATAGATAGATAGATAGATAGATAGATAGATAGATAGATAGATAGATAGATAGATAGATAGATAGATAGATAGATAGATAGATAGATAGATAGATAGATAGATAGATAGATAGATAGATAGATAGATAGATAGATAGATAGATAGATAGATAGATAGATAGATAGATAGATAGATAGATAGATAGATAGATAGATAGATAGATAGATAGATAGATAGATAGATAGATAGATAGATAGATAGATAGATAGATAGATAGATAGATAGATAGATAGATAGATAGATAGATAGATAGATAGATAGATAGATAGATAGATAGATAGATAGATAGATAGATAGATAGATAGATAGATAGATAGATAGATAGATAGATAGATAGATAGATAGATAGATAGATAGATAGATAGATAGATAGATAGATAGATAGATAGATAGATAGATAGATAGATAGATATAGATAGATAGATAGATAGATAGATATTATAGCAGTGACTGACTGAGACATTGAGCGTGCGTGCGCAACTGGTTGTGGCCCCCATCAAGTGACCTTTTGACCAATGCGGCCCTCACCCCAAGTTGAGTTCGACACCCCTGACGTAGAGCCTTCCTGCTACTACTACGTCCCTGTGGACAGGTGCGGCGGCCCCAGCCCATAGGAGTATGTGCAGTGCTATTATCACCCATTCTGTCTTGGCTTCCCTCCCCCAAACATGGGCCAATTATGTTTGTGAAGACGGTCGACAAAGCCGGATGCATCGCGGTAGATTCAAACCCACAACCTGAGTGGTGATGGGGGATGCACTTCACCACTGTGGCACACAAGTGTGGTATAATAGAGACCGTTATGCCTACAGTGCATTACCTCTGGGTTGAAGTTGACGGAGATGAGGCCAGATGAGGTGTTTCTGGAAAGGAGAGGCTGGTCCAGGTTGAAGTGACACACCCGGTCCAGACCCTGACACCAGTCAGTGCAGGCGTGCTCCTCAAACTGGTCCAAGCGGGTCAATGTGTCCATGTACATGTGGTGCTCCTGCACCATGTCCACACCTTCCACGGACCTGCAAATGAAAGAAACACAAAAAAATCTATCAATGTCCCACACCTGACAGATCATCTAGAAGAGTAATTGTTTGACAAGTTGGATTCTATATGTGTGTATTATTTATTGAATTATTGTGAAGAAAACTAAATGGGATTAAGAAATCCTAACATAGGCCAGCTGGTTCTCAATGTGAGTTCCAGGGACCCCCATGGGTCCTTGGGTAGGTTCCGGGCGATCCTCAGCTAAATAGTTGTGGTTATGAACAAAGTGATCCTTACGGGCCTATAACTCTGAGTTGTACACTCAGAGTTCAATGAACACGGAGGTAGGTACATTGGGGTCCCAGGGAGGGTTGTGGGGGGGTGGTATGTGTATTTAGTGGAAAATAAATTAATAAAAATAAAGTGTCCTTGGAATAAAATACGTACTGCATTGGATACTACATTTTTAAGTATTGTCAAGAGCGAAGAACTTTCACCAACATGTCAAAGAGAAATCTGACGTTTTCCCACGGAGTCTGAATTCGTTCTCTAAGCACTTTCGCCCACTTCAGGGCTCCTGATGTGCGCGGCATGTTCCTAGTCAACCCCATGTCCGTCTGTCAACAAGAAGGAAAAACAGAATTCATTCACTTTATAATAATGCTTCCTAGTCCACATATTTCCACCCACCATCCGTCCAGACTGTGAGATTGCGACCGCAACCACAGAAAAATGTATGAGCACACTCTGGTTGCTCACTTGGTAGAGTGCATGCCAATAATGCTCAGCCAGGTTAAATGCAATGGCATGTCCTTCCCCATCTCTCTCTCCTGCCAATTCCTGTCTCTCTCCACTGTGGCTATCAAAGAGTTTGGAAATTGCCCACAAAATGACAACTAAACTAGATAAAGTGCCCCTCAGGGCACAGGTCTCCACCAGGGCAGGTCAGGTTGTGGCCTCCTGGTGGTGCTATAATAGGCCAATGTGAAAAGGGTGCCATTTCAGGTTCAGGTTCAGGTTCAGGTTCAGGTTTATTTGTCATTTGTATAATTTATTGGATGATTGATGATTTGAGGCATTTTGTTCCAAAAATGTCCACCTATAATGTCCACCTATTTCAGGCCAATGTGAAAAGGGTGGGATATATTCTGGTAGGAAAGTATGTGAAATATTTCATGTAAATTGCACGCTGCGTTTATGGGTTCATGCGTTCTGGAAAGTTTGGGGCAGAGGTTCATCGTTGGCATCCAGGGAGTGTGTGTGCAAAATTTGGCATCGACCAGGTTAACGGTGCCGGAGATTAGCTGGTAACAGACAGACGGACACAGACACACACACACACACACACACACACACACACACACACACACACAGACGCAAAACATACTCTCTCCCCATGCCTTCGGCCTGGTGGAGACAAAAACTAAAAAGCTAGTAAATAGCATACATTTCAGAAACATGAAAAATCTAATTTCTCACTCCTGGCACATGTCAATGGTAAATTCCCATGTGGAAATTCAGATGGATTTAGTCAACCTACTCAATGAGGAGAAAAATTTATGAGGACGGCCGGATGAACAGATGGAAGGACGGAAGGACATACAGTAGCTTTGTTCACTTTATATTACCATAATGATCTGTTCTGTTGTGGCGTTCCCGTCAAATGGAAAAGGAAGTAAAGCTATGGGTTGGACTTGGTACTGTACGTCACAGTGAGTAGTCACTTACATGCCAGTAAATGTAATTCCACATAACGGTCATGCATCCCGTGTGTCATTTTTAATAGTGTACCTGGTGAAGCTGAGACTTATAAAGAAGTTGACATCTCTCCAGCTCTTCTCTGAAGTACTGCTGCAGGACCAGGTAGTTGGGACTGAAGATCTGCTTGATTTGTCTTCTCTCCAGGAAGGGTCCAGAGATAACCAACAGCTAGAGAACGATACATCAGTACAGCTTCATTCTCACATAGCTGGCCTTTTTGAAGCCTGATTTATACTTGGTTGTGTGCCGGTGTCATGCACCTCACTATTATGCAGAAGGGTTCTATGTTACTGTGCTATTGAAGCACATTATGTATTATGTATGTATAATCTGCTGTTCTTTCACTTCATGTGTTACTATATACAATATGCTGCTACTATTTTAACTGCCTCATACCATTGCCATATCAGGAATATGTGAAATATCTTACCTGCTTGCATTTATTTAATTCTAGTCATATCAGGAATAATTGAATGTCTGAACCGTTTACCTTGTTCCTCTATTCTTCTTCCCTTTCTTGAAAACATTGTACAAACCTTTTTGAGCTTGTTGATCTGCTTTTTTTTTGGTGCGTGACACCCACCTAACTATGTACAACTCATGTTACAGGCAGCCATTTAGATTTTAGTGTGTTAATGTTAATGTCTGTGTATTTGTGAAGTGTTTGTGGGTTGAATGTACTGGGAGCAAGGTGTGGGTTTCTAACTCTCACTCACCTTGAAGGCTGATTCCAAGCTGCAGCAATCCTTAAACGCCGAGCAAAGAACAGAGGCGAGGCGGCGCTCAAAGTCCTCAAGCTTCACTTTGAAATCTGTATAGTCTTTTTCAAAATCCTTTCAACCAAAAAATAAATAATTCATCAATAGTGAAAAACAGTTCATATCATTAACAAAATAACAAAAAAACGACACGCTGACACATTTTTTCATATGCTTGTGTTATGTTTTCTGAAGTAATTCTGTTATTAATTTGTATTTATTTATTTGCCTATAATAATAATAATAATAATAATAAAACTTTATTTGTATAGCACCTTTCATGACATGAAATGCAGCTCAAAGTGCTTTACAGAACAATGGAGAATAAAAGAAAAGCAAGGCAACGACAGTAATGCAATACAGTGAGGACATGAATAACAAAAACTAAAATAAAAACAACTAAAAGATCAATTAAAAGCAATGTTGTAGAAGTGGGTCTTGAGCTGAGCTTTAAAAATGTCTACAGAGGCTGCCTGACGAAGGTACAGAGGGAGCTTGTTCCATGCGTGAGTCCATAATGAGTCCGACATGCCCAAAATTGGGACGCCAGGTTTATTAACACAATATGAATGCAAATGCATGTTAATCCACAACAATCCCTCCCTCGCAATCCTTTCCATTCAAGACATTATTTGTCATGATAAGAGTGATGTCGGTTGATGTGTTGCAGGACTGGTTTGTTAGTGTAAGCAGTCTTGTTACTATGCTGAGCAGCTTTTATGAGCAGTAGCACCCGTCCTGACATGGCCTGGTCAGCATCACACCGTTCATCATGTCACAGAAGCCTTCTTATCTGTGTGTGTCCATCACAGTGAATTACAGCTGGTCACTACACTGACCTTAACAAACACACAGCTACTAGAGCGTTGTTTCTTTCCTTCAGAGGACACCCTATGAATATAATTAATATTTAATTTCATCATTTTACATCATTTTTATTTCAAATAGCAAAAACTTGTATATCGTCTCTGTCGGGTGGAAACCTCGTATGTCCAAAACCTGTTCAGGATTCAGGTTTCAAATAAAAAAATAGCCAACTCAAAGGCTCACAATGGTTGTGAGCTTGTACATCTGCAATGTTTTGGCAACGAGAAAAATTGCATGTTCTCTCCAGAATAAGGATGCTACTTATCGTCTCTGTCGGGTGGAAACGATTATGTCCAAAACTGTTACTTTTCAAGATTCAAATCCAAAAATAGCAAAAGTAGCAGATATAAGCTCGAAATGTGTCACTTTATACCCCTTGTGGATCTGGTACTTCTGATGCTTTTGTGTGACACTGTATTTATGCGGGGGTAAAAAAACACGTTATAGAAATATTACCTGAATATGGTCGTGCAGTGGGTTGTATTCTCTCTCCTTAAACACTTGGCAGAGTTGTGTGAACTCAGTGGACATGTGAGCAGCCTGCTCACTGAACACTCTGCCTTTGAGTCCCCCAAACTCCAGCTTCTCCAACCTCTGGAAGTCCAGCATGGTCTCAAACAAGTCCTGGAAACAGAACATACAATTCAAAATAGAGGTGCAACAGTAGGGCTGGGTGCAATAACCGCAATACCAATTTTTTATTTTTTGGGGGGGGGGGGGTAATAACCGCCATCCTGGTATAAATCCCATACCGCCCCAGCCCTATGCAACAGTTAATCCAACTACAGTAATCGATGTAATCGTAAAAAAAAAAAAATGTGAAAATAGCCGAGCTACAAGCTCAAAACACATCGCATTGTGAGCTTGTAGATATACGTCTATTTTCTATATTTTTGTGCAAGTATATAAAATAAATGGTTAGTCAAACTAATCAATTTAGTCGATTATAAAGTAAATCAAATAGTTGAGATTAATGGGCCATTCATACCAGGCACTAAAACAAGTCAAGTAGATGTTCACAACACAACTATAACACATCGTTGTCGTCGGGCATAAACCTCTTATATCCATATTATGTTTTCTGTTTTTTTGTAAATGAATGCCCTACTTCATTTTGAGCTTGTAGATCTGCTACTCATGGAATTTGAATCCTCAAAATTAACAGTTCTGGACATAACGTATGAGGTTTCCACCCGACAGAGACACAATAGTCAACGATAATACACTTATACAGTTGTAGTTATTATAGTTGTTACTTTGACCTTTTACAGAAAAATTCTCAAACGCAAAAGCCACTCGTCCCTCTGAAGGGATGACCTCACTTGTATGTGTAGAACACGACTGAGGAAGCAGTCGAAACGTGTGAAAACCAAGGAGGACTGGAAGTCCCAGCAGGGAGCCTGGTGGCGGCGGTGGTTGACCTCCTGGCTGGCCGTGGCCGGGGTCTTCTTTCTGTACATCTGGAACGTGTCCCTGAACCGTCTGAAGACTCTCGCCACGTTCCTCACCCTCTCCAGACCTTCCTCTACCTCGTCCCTGAGTAACTTCTCTGCACACAGGTAGTCTGAAGCCTGGAGAGACAGAGAAACATGTACAGTATGTAACACTGACATGGTTTTAAAAGTTGACATTAGAACGCGGGAGCATATCCCTGTTACAATGAGCGAGACCCCTGGGGGATGGATTGTTGAGGTAGAGTACCACACCTATCATCAGCTCCCAGTACTTACCGCACACATGACACATGACTTGGGAACCGTTTGTTCCCAAGCCTACTTACTTACATTATAAATTACTTTTATTTTATGTTGACTTCCCTTGACCCCGGCCCATGGGGAGGGGCCCCCATGTAGCAGATTTGCCCAACAACACAGAACCAACCTGTTGGATGAGAACGTTGCACAGTTCCTGCAGCAGCACCACAATGCGTGCGGGCGTCCTGTACGCCGGGCAGCGTGTCCATATCAGGGACACCATGTGGAACAGAGCCGGGACGAAGGCCTCCATACGTGGAAACTCTTCCTTTTCCAGCTGAGACAGATGCGCGCGCAGCGGCCGCAGATGGAGCTCAATGTCCCGCGATTCCTGTAGCGCTGAGGGTGAATATGAGGCATGTTGTCATGGCCACATTAGTCTCTCGAGACAGACTGAAAATGTGCAGATTGTAAAGCGGAATGTCTTTCCTTATGGAGGAAAGATGTTTGCTCATAACTTCCGTTCCACTATTAGTGGTCACATAAATAAATCCTACTATAAATTAGTCAAAGCATTTCTAGCGTGAACAAATATGACCAACAGATGACAGCTTCCATCTGCTTTTCAGTCTTTCAGTAGATGTACAGAATCTAAGTAGCATTCCAAGATTGTGGAATAGTTTTTTTGCATGAGAAACCTCCTCTCTTTCAATTCCATACAAATTCACCTAGCAATTATAAACAAAATGTGTTAATAATTGCAAGATGAATTTTGATGGACAATAGGCCATAGTAATGTTCTCTTGATAATGCTGTTTTGTGCAAATTGTACATTTAAGTAACAAATCAAATCCTGTACAAATCCTGTGACCTTGTTTGAATCAGACAACAACATAGGCTTACCATCAAACACGTTTCCAATCAGAGTGGTGATAGCTGGGTGATAGCTGCTCTCAACCACCTCCAAGATCTTCACCATCTTCTGAACTATGGGACTCTGAAGCTGAGAAAGTATAGGTAGTAAAACATTAACATTCAGAAGGACAATGGATCATTGTGTTACTGACCATCAAGGAATAAAGTGAGCGTTGCCTGTTGGTAGATGTTCTCTATGTTGCTCTTCCTGGACGACCAGAAGTCCAGCTCTGTGTAGGGTCCTGGGTTACTGCTGGTTCGAAGCAGCTCTGATGAATCCTCCTTCAGAACCTTATGGATCAGGTGGGTCCAGGTGATACCAAGGGACTCGATGGTGTGGATCAGTGTCCTGTCGTAGCCGTCACACCTGATAGAAAGTTTTGAAGGAAGAAGGGAAGAGGCCCAATTTATTTCCAAATAAGGCTGCTGTGCATATAGCCTATTGGCTAATATGGCAGCAGGCCATTTCTACTTCCCAACACAAACACCGTGAACATTGTGAGTGTTGTTCCTTACAGTTGCATGGTGCGGTAATAACCGTCAATGTCACATGTTCCCGGAGGCACAGGGAGGACAGTTCGTCCCAGACACTGTCCTCTGACCACAGACGTCTTGTTCCTCATCTTCTCAGCATGGCGGCTGATGTCCTCACACATCAGGTTGGGCCACGTCACGTGGTTGGTCTTGGTTGACAGCAGCGGCACACACACCTTGACCCATTGAAACCAGGAAGTGTCATTTTAGATTTTAGCTTTGCAACATTTCAGAAAACTATTAGGGTGGTTTAGAATAGTGGTTCTCAAAAACAGCAGATATACAAGCTCACAGCACACATTTCTGTGTTGTCACTGCGTGTTGTATCCTACCGACTCACCTGCCAGTGAGGAGCCCCAACCGGGAGGACATGGAGCCTCCGTCCTACTCCTCCCGCTCAACACTCCCTGCTGACAGGCGCGGCCCCCAGCCTATAAGAGTATGTGAAATGACCAATATCACCCTCCCCACCTAGCTTCCCCGAACACGGCCCAATTGTGTTCGCATAGGCGCCCTACAAAGTCGGTTGCACCACGGTGAACTCGAACCCAAAACCTCTGCGGTGGTGTACAGTGATTTTACCAGTGCGCCACGCCACCCAAACTTGTTTTACCTTAACCCATTTAGAACTGAGGCCTATAAAACCTACAGTATGGCCGATTCCAACAATAACCCATAATCCATCTAGTGACTAGAATAGATGGATGACAGGCTAAGTACATTTACCTGTTCTACAGTGTTTGACAGTTGTTGCATTGCTGACTGAGACAATGACCCAAAAAGCACCAGTTCCCTGCAGTTGTCAGTGTCGAGTGGAACACCTCTCTTCTTCTTCAGGAGGTAGACATGCTTGTGTAGAGCTGGAGCAGGTGGAACCTAAACGTTGAAAGAAGTTGAAACGTTCTTCCAGGATTCAGGTGTAGCACTAGTCTGGCAGGCTCAAGCAATAACGAGAATACACTACCGTAAAACTTGGAATTGTAGGCATTATGATTAATTGATTTGTTTTCTTTATTAAAGTGTCATGCTTCCAAGGAAACCCAACCCATATGGACTTACAGGACACTCTACATTTCATATAACACGTGAATTAACTAACATGCTGATTCACAAACAATTATCAAAAAATTAATCAACTAACTCATCCAAAACATACAGGGCAAATTAATAACACAACCTAAAATAGGTTATTCTCAGTGGTGTAAAGTAAAGGCTCATTCATACTCCATGTATATGTATGAGCCTTAACTAAAGTACTTCTACTCAAGTACTTAGATCCAAATATTGTATTTTTACTATTTATTTGAAAAATGTAGTTACTAGAACACTTTGTATAGATTTTGACAACAATGCATGCCTCTTTCTTAAATTTGACACGTTAGCCACTTGGTATTAAAAAGGTTGTAAAAGTAATTAAATTGTCACTTTAGAATAAAATGCCTAAATTGTACACATGTGGTCGGGCGGGATGATAACACTTCCTTATTGAAAAATATTAAGTAATATATTGCACAAAGACAAGTTAACATTTGGGGCAAACGGGTAAAGCACTTTATATTTTGCATATGTTCGGAGAAGTATACGGGCTTTACTGGCGAAAGTGTGGGCCAAGAGTCTTAATTGGCTAGCGTCTTGGCTAGAGTTTTGGCTAGCTCACTTTCACCAGTAAATTGTCTTGGCCCAAGAGACTATCGTACATACGAAAGTAAAAGT
This sequence comes from Protomyctophum parallelum, assembly GCF_964188405.1. NCBI lineage: Eukaryota > Metazoa > Chordata > Actinopteri > Myctophiformes > Myctophidae > Protomyctophum > Protomyctophum parallelum. The sequence goes on along the minus strand of NC_139698.1, from coordinate 29,007,222 downwards.
CAGACTCGATAAAATATCTGCTTATAACAATGTGTGCATTCTTACCTCGATGTAAGCAGCCAGAGAACCGTCAGAAGACAGGCTGAAGAATATTACGTTGAGTCTCTCCAAGAAATGTGTGATATGTGTCTGAACCTCCTGCTGCTCTGTGACGCTCTGCTCCCATGTCTGGAGCTGCAGCCCCAACAACACACACACTTTACCGCCAATAAACCTCACCCTGGCGTCCTCCACGAAGCATGGCACGGTCTCCTCCGAGTCGGACATTATTAGTTACTTTCAGCAACAAAACTGCAATGTTTCTGTTTTAAATAGACAGTTTTGGGGCCTTTTCGTAACTTTAGAGCGTCTCTGTGCTCTCCACCTCGATGCCATCAGTCAGCATTCCAGCTGATGTTAGGGGGCGTGGCAGCGTTGCGTTGCTAAGCGACACCAAAAGACACAAGTTCTGATTTGTCTCTAAATGAAATCCGTCTAGCCTGCTGACGGTGTCGGCCATCGGCGTGTCGCTTACCGACAACAAGGACAAGCTTGCATGTCGGAAAGCATCGTCGTTGACGTCGTAGTCGTGAGATGGAGACATGGACTATAAATAAAATCTCTACAAACTAGTTCAAAGCTGCTGAGGCCAAATAAATCAGATATAGACATCGTAATGTACAGTCCAGTGCCAGTGGTTCTCAAAGTGTGTTTGAAAATGTGTTAAATAGCCTAATACAGCAACTCAGAAATGAATTATAGCCTACAATCGCTATAACATTTTCAATTAATCAATCAAACAAACCACTGCCCCCCTAGCCAAAAACTCCTAAATTCCTGTTAAAAAATCCTACCAGAATTGGAACCAATCCTACTAGATTTGTTCTTATAGAATTACTTTCCTATTAGGAAAATCCAACACACACACACACACACACACACACACACACACACACACACACACGCACGCACGCACACACGCACACACACGCACGCACACACACACTAACACAGCAGGATTTGTGTGAACACAAACATTGGCTGATGATTGGCTGATCATCCCATAGCAATGATTTGATTGGCTGTGCAAACAATGTACATGTCACCTCTTTTGGCCTGTCTCTCTGACATCAAAGTCTGGATGACACAGAATTTCCTTCAACTAAACCAGTCAAAAACAGAGATAATTTTATTCGGCCCCCCTACGTCAACCCTCCTATTACGCTCACAATTTGGTTCCCTTTCCACAAATGTCACACATGCAGCCCGCAATCTCGGTGTCATTTTTGACTCAGACTTAACTTTTAATAAACAGGTAACAACAGTCGTATACAATCATGCTATTTCCAATTAAGAAATATTGCAAAAGTCAAGCCTTTCCTGTTAGCTCCAGACCTCGAGATAGTCATACATGCCCTCATTTCATCACGCCTCGACTGCTGCAATTCCCTCTACTACGGCCTTAGTAAGACAATCACATCCCACCTACAGTTACTGTAATCCAAAATTCTGCTGCCCGACTGCTTACCAACACCAAGAAACGAGACCATATTACACCTGTACTGTACTTGTGTCTCTGCACTGGCTGCCTGTGAGCGCCAGATGCGACTTCAACATTTTACTCAAAGCCCTAAATGGGCTGGCATACATGTTCATAGGGCGCCCCTCACTTCAGACGAGTGTGATTCTTTATTTCAAGAACCCCCAGCTTGATATGCATCAGTCCACAAAGTATCATTAGTGTTCATTTAACTCTGAGAGTGCACAAATGAGTTAGACCATAAAGGGCAGTGTGTTGAAATTGTTTAGTTTCTTGTTCTATAAAGTAGAAAGCTCTAAACTCAAGGCTTACCAAAGCTAGAGCCAGGTGAAAGAGGCCAGCATTGAAGTCCACCAAAAAAACAAACAAACGAAGATAATTGTGATACAGAAATATTTGTGTATTTACAACAAGCATGTATATAGGCCTATATAATAGTGAAAATACTGCAATGGAAATTAATGGTCTCACTATTAGCAAGTAAGCAACATCAGGAAGAAGCAGGACTCAACCATCAGAATTCAAACTCCATTCTTTATTGTATATGTCATCACACCAGAGAGAGACTAGTGTCTCTCTCCAGAGCTTCCCTCCGAACTCCCCACACACATCCCCAACACATATTTTATACTTTCAGCAGTGTACAGAGTTTCAGGAGTAACAAGAGATGGTCATTCCTTAAATGGACTCTATTCTATAGTTAACTCACACAGTTTGAAATAGGTTCACATGAGTCGGCAGTCTCTATTGAGTTTGTCAGTGAGGAACAGGTGGTAATTAGAGTGTAGAGTATCATCTACTAGTAGGCTACATTCAATGAATCAATACCATAGTGTTTATGTGCATTTTTGCCACCACAATACACAGTGTGCAAAAGAGAAATGAGTGTGCGTGTTTGTGTTTGTTTCTTGGTCTGTCACAGTCCATGAATGTTATTGTTATTTTAATGACGTGTCATTGTGCTGCATACAATTCCATTAAAGATATTAGGGGAAGTCCAGTTCAATAAACCCCATTTAGTTGATTAAAGCCAAAGGCCACTTTTATAGTTGTGGAACAAAATTCCTCATTGGCAAACGACAACCGTATAATGGTGTCTACAGTATGTCGGGTGGAAACCTCATATCTCCTAAACTGTTCAAATTTCACGTTTGAACTTGCAGATGATGATCTGCTACTTTATGCTTTTATGTGACGCCATTGTACGACCAAGTAGGGCATTTATTTACAAAAAATATATAAAAATAAATGAAGTTAGAATATAGTGATAAGAGGTTTCTGCCCGACAGCAACAACTATGCCCTAGTAGGTCAACGCAAATAGCACAACCATAGGGTCCAGATGAAAGGCACTGCACTGGAAGGCAAGGAGCTAGAGGTGAATGATGAATATCAAACTGAGGTTCTGACATATACGAGTCAAAAAGATAACAGGACTGTAGCAGCCATGCTCATAACTCAATGCTAATTGAGTAACCCGCTTATGTCACTGTGGTGCGCAACATCTCACCACTATTCTGCTACAGTGGTTCTCAAAGTGGTGTCCAGGGTTCCTCGACAGTGTTCCAAATGAGCCCTTTGAGGTATGTAACTCTGAAAGTGTACAAATTCAACCAAAGGGACCCGTAATGGGTCCAATTGCTTCAATTTACACACTCTGAGAGTCATATGGGGGTCCTTAAAATGTAAAAGTTTGAGAACCACTGTGCTATAATATTGTTCACTTCTCTCACTCTGAGCTTCCATTCCAGGCTGCTGTGTAATTACAATGCTGCTACAATATAGCTACGAAACTGGAGGTGGCAAACCGTATAGGATGTGATGTGTACAGTCTGTGGTAATCAAATATGCTACATAGGCATGTGCATGGTAAAACATTTCATAATTCATGTTGATTGATTGAGGGTTGCATTAACTATAAACATAATAAAACAAAAGGTTTGGAGAAATTCTGTGTTGTGAGTAGATTATTTAAAGAAAAGAAAGAAAAGAAAGAAAAGAAAGAAAAGAAAGAAAAGAAAGAAAAGAAAGAAAAGAAAGAAAAGAAAGAAAAGAAAGAAAAGAAAGAAAAGAAAGAAAAGAAAGAAAAGAAAGAAAGAAAGAAAAGAAAGAAAAGAAAGTTTCTGGATGCTAGGATTCATGTTGGTTAATCAATATTGAGCTATTGATAATCATAAGTCCCTCCGGATGCTTGCAGTGTGTCAATAAATAGGATGTATGAAAGAATAACCAAACTATAAAATGAACAAAAGACATATGGTGAGGTCACGGTGTGGGTTTAGGGTGGAGTATATGGTCATCTTCACTTGAGGGTTTGTGTTCACTTTCCATAGCAACAGTGTTTAAATAGGGTTGAACCCTTATACTCACACTGTGTGAGTAAGCAGCCTCATATACATTATGGAGGACAAATGAATCAAGTCATATATTTGGCCCCATGAGAATCCCTTCTGGGAAGATTTTGTGCCAGGGATTATGTTTATGTGATTTTCACAATGTTGCTGATTTCCGAAGTGGGTGGGTCCTTATCCCTGGACCATTCTCGCACATGTTCCAAAAGAGAAGTTCCAAAGGAGAAGTTCCCAGGAATGGGTGGACCAAAGGAGAAGTTCCCAATTCCATTGTTTGTCTTTGCATGGCTTTTGAAGATGACTCCACTTCACTTCACCAACCAGACACTTTCCTGGGGGTTTTATGTCTATAATATGTGTTTTTAGATATTTTAGTCACAAAGCCATGTGACATGTGTTCATGACCAATATGTGTCATGAAAATGGGGTCTCACTTCTTTCCTGAACCTCCACAAGTCACACCTCCACGCAGCCTCCCCCCTCTCCACAAGGAGGGGCAGTGCACCAAAGCATTATGTTCATTGTAGTAATTCAGCAATCCAGTCAAACCATAGTCAAAACACACGTAGGCCTACCTTCATTATTTTTCTGGCCATATAGAGTGCACATTTCAAATTTTGCTACTATTATCTACTATAAATACTATTAACACTGACTGCAGTTTCTTCCTTTCTTCCAGCAGTGAAATGTCCCTTTAAGAATAAGAAATTCACCCTGCACTTCTTGACACCTGTAAACCCGTCGTGTGACAATAAAAAAGGATTCTGATTCTTTATTGTAGAATTTGCATTTATTGGAAAAATGTGACGTGGCTATTGTGAGAACACAGCAGGTGACATCAGCACACAGTCTATCAGTGTACACACAATATGCAGTCTATCCATGTACACACAATATACATAAACAGTACATAAAAGTCACACTTGTGTGAAGTGAGGGGCGAGTTATCATCATACATCATCATCACATTTTGCACTCAGCCAATCAAATCCTCACATTCTGCTTCTGCTACGGTGTGTGTGTGTGTGTGTGTGTGTGTGTCAAGTCACAAGCATAATATTTGCTCATGGTTTGACGAGAGTTTAAAATTTCAGGTCTGAATAGGCATTGCTCACAACATAAGATTATAGTTTCAAAGGTTAAGTAAGGCCCTGAGGCCACATCATGTGACCTTGGGATGAGGGTGCAAGGGCGCCCTCTACGGGGCAGTAGAAAAACCTTCATATAATTGGTAGTCACTAATGTTCATGATAAAATGTCACATACATTTTGTTCTGTGGAGGGATGTGGGCAGTTCAGAAACCCGTCCACCAGTGACATCATCGATGGGGAATCCGATAATGGAAGCCATTGTTCTCACGATAATCAAAATTATTGGTATTTTATCATGAACATGCATGAGGACCAATAATATGAAGATAGGCTGAAAAGTGTTGAAGTGGTCCTTTAACTGTGGGGTGGAAGAAGTGCTACGATTATTATTTTGTTATAACTTAAAACAGTTGCAATACCACAACGTAGAATTACTCTGTTACAAACAGCATTTGCATTCAATGTTTTTACTAAAGTTAAAAAATTACAGCCTTAGCATTCATCAAAATGTAGATTGAAGACTACAGTAGTATAGCAAGTATAATATGCAGAATGCCAGTAAACACGTAAAGCCCCATTTTATACTAGGATCTTCAAGATCACAATATGCATCACAAAGTGACACGTTGTGAGCTTGTAGATCTACTATTTTCGAAAAATATTGAAAGTGTTTTATTCAAGAATTTGGTTAATTCAAAAGTCAAATAATTGTTGTGGAGTAGGCTACATTTGCCCCTGTGATGTGAGTTAGAAATATTAAATATCAAGAAATAGTAAAAGTAAAGTAAAAGAACCTCAACATTGTGCTTATACATTGAGTAAATGTATAGTTACCCATCAGTTTATCAAATGTGAATAGAAGATTTGACAGGCCTGCGAAAACATACTATAGGCCTAGTATGTGGGAATGTAGGCTGCATGCGCTGGACAAATAGTTCTATTAACATCCACACTTGATGAGGAGATAAATGGTTAAAACAAAATCTAATTCCAATCAAATCCCACAGCATATGGAACTATGAGTAAATGAAAACAAACAAAGACAATGGTTATTGGTTACAATGGTAAAACAGAGATTAACTTTGCTTGTGCGTCAGTGCGTGACTTCAGTGGAACAATGTACTGTCTAACATTGCAGGTCCTGCAGAGGGCGCTGGTTGGTCTCTTTTAAATTATCTTTAGTACTGAACTCATTATGACTGTCTGACCTGAGAATCCATCCTTCCATCCTTCCATCCTTCCATCCATCCATCCATCCAGTTTGTGAGTTTGAAAACCTAATCCTTATGTTGAGTAGCCTATATGGACCAAGACCAAGTGGCTACAAGTATAACGCAAGATCAAAATACATTTCTTGTGAAGTTATGAAGCTTTTAAAAATTGCTAAAAGTTAGGCTAATAGACATACAGGCAGAGCATAGACAATATATGTCTATAGTGGGCCTATAGTTCTATTATGTTTAAGAATAAAACGGCTTCACTGTCTGCCTGTGGAATCTGTGCTGCAAAGCAAACCTGTGGCCATGCATTCACAGTCTCTTGTGGTGTTATGTAAGCCAGAAAGGGACAAATTTGTTCTCCCACACCCTAGGGCATCTGCTGTTGATGGATCTGCCGTCCTGGGGGACTCCCTGGCTTTAAGCCGCAGTACAACAGCAGGCCGCTTATCTTGAAAGGCTTGTTTTAAGTGTTCCTCTGTTGAAATACAAAAGATTTTAGGGTACCCATTACCTTACAATAGCTGTGCAATCCCTGTTGTGTTCTAAAGTTTCCCACTCCTAGTTAGAACATATGCTGTGTATTAGGATCAGGCCAGGAAACCAAGGGGCTTAGAATAAAACAACAAGGTCTTGTAAAAAGTCTTCTTAACCCACAAAGAAATTCAATATTTATCACTTCCACTGCATGGGCCATATACAAACAGCATAAATATGTAGTTCGCCTATTGAATCTATAATCCACCTTCGCATAACATCACACTCCAAGTCTCCAAAGTGGTTTGAATTAAATTAACTTTGCATGCTGAAAAACAAAACAAAAAGAAAACACAAACGCACACACGCACGCACACATGCCACACACACACACACACACACACACACACACACACACACACACACACACACACACACACACACACACACACTATAGTACTGCATTATAGTGTATAGGTTATACTATTTATTAGCATGTCTTGAAATGCACCAAATTAGACAATTTTGTCACATAATGCATCAAATTATCTCTCTTTCAGGTGTGTGTGTGTGTGTGTGTGTGTGTGTGTGTGTGTGTGTGTGTGTGTGTGTGTGTGTGTGTGTGTGTGTGTGTGTGTTGGGTTTGGGGGTATACAGTGTATACGTGTCATATGTGCTTGTGTGTGCATGTGCAATTGAATTGAATTGCATGTTTCTCTCTCTCTCTCTCTCTCTCTCTCTCTCTCTATGCATTACACACTGTATATTATATATATGTGTGTGTGTGTGTGTGTGTGTCCGTGTGTGCATGTGGAGTCCCTGCATGCATGCATGGGACCAGGCTTCGGGGGTCTATAGCAAGGGCTCCCTGGAGGCCGACCGGCCGGGGCCACTGTATGTGTGTGTGTGTGTGGCTGTGTGCGTGTGTGGGGGGGGGGACTCAGGGTTTATCCTACTTAATCAGCATCCTGAGAGACTGGCACTGCCCCCGTGCTCATAATGCCTGGGGGTCACCGCTAGGCTCCGCCCAGTGAGCCAAAGCCCCGGCACACAATGTACACGTCAATCATTCTTAACCTGAGCTGCTCCCTTTCTTCCTCATATAGTGTACGTGTGTAATCATTCACTCCATAAATGCAAATTAATCTCACCAATGTTTTGACAAACACGGGACAATGAATGGTCCACAGTGACGCCATTTGCATTCCCCGCTCTCAGTGCTTGTCTTTGCGAACACACACAATGCATGATGGGTAAAAGGGCCAGCATTGCCATTATTATAAGCAACTTTGGGCACAGTTGCGTTTTCTGGTTGTTCAAACCAGTAAACATTTTCATGGCAACGACCCAAAATTTATATGTAGCCTATTTGTATGCAGACCCCCCCCCCCCCCACACACACACACACACACTTCCATTTGAAAATATTTTGTGAGTGGCTTTTGAAAGTTGTTAAAGGTGCTGCGCTGTAAATGATTCCATTTGTTATGTGTTAAAAGGCTCTATATTCTGATCATTGCTATAAGTGTTTGTTCAGTATACTAATCTCCCCAGCTCTCAAGCTCTTTACTAAAGATCTTTAGTAAACAGAAAATGCATTTTCAAGTCTGGATAGTGGATACCAAAAACTAAAAGTGAAATAGGAACTGATAAAAAAAAAGACAAGACAAAATTGGAGCGCTATAAAATTGAAGCTCAAAAATAGGTTCTTTCTCCTGATTGGATGAAATCGGTGTCCCACCTGAAAATGTATTTTCTGTTCGCTAAAGAACTGGAGAGGAGAGGAGTTATTATCCTTCAGTACAAACACTCTAAGCTATGATTGCCATCAGAATCTAGAGCTTAAACTTTTGTCATTTTTGTTTTGTTTTAACCAAAACAAATATCAATCACAGAGCACCTTCAATATGGAAGACATTGCTCATAACTGGCTGGGGCCTGGGGGGGAAGGGGGAGGTGGTCCGGGCCAGGGGGGGAGGGTACACAGACGCTCAGCTTCACCTACAGAACAGCAACATGTCCCCCGAGAGAAGAAATACATTCATCTCCAAAACCAACAAGATAATGAAGACACAGGCACAAACGCTTCCTGCAATTTGCCTCTGCCTCTCTTCCGCCACGTAATTTGTACTTGTTTGGATCATGGCACAGGCAGGCAGTCAGTCAGGCAGTCAGTCAGGCACACAGGCAGGCAGGCAGGCAGTCAGGCACACAGGCAGGCAGGCAGGCAGGCAGGCAGGGTGGTTTGGGGTTTGTAGCGGTAATGTCCCGGGGGCTCCGGTCCTGTCAGTAGTAGCACTGCGGTGCGGTTATAAATGACACCGCCAAGTGAGCCCACGTTGGCTGCCTCTCAACACTCCTATACTCTAGTCTACCGGCCTCCTCCGGGTCATTTGTCAGAGCGTGTATGTGTGTGTGTGTGTGTGTGTGTGTGTGCGCATGTGTATAGTGCATGTGTTTGTGTGTCCTTTTTATTTCCTAATCCCAGCACCAGCTATATGGAATTCTGCCCCCCCCCCCCCCCCTCCAGACACATACACACACACACACGCAGGCACGCACGCACGCGCGCACACACACACACACACACACACACACACGTCTCTCTCACACACACACACACACACACACACCCTGCATGAGATATTCTGCTCACAAACTGTGATTTATGTTCCAGAGGCGCGCTGCATGCGCACTGGTTAGGGGTGGGGGGGTCGCAGGTGTGTGTGTGTGTGTGTGTGTGTGTGTGTGTGTGCGAGTGTGCGTGCGTGTGTTTTCAGACCCCACAGTAAAAAGTTTTAATATGCACAACCCGTGGTCCCCTGGCTGGGCCCCGGTTCAAGGATTACAGCCATTCGGTGGCAGCCGGGTGGGTCAATAAAATGTTTGAAATGCAGTCGTTACAGTCACATAGTTATTATACAAACACACACAATGTCAGAAACCTCTTATCTCCATATTCCAACTTTTTGTGTTTTTTGTTGTAAATGTATGCCCCTAATTTGACCATACTACAGCGTACAACGTACAAGATAATTATTATTGTACGTACAAGATATTATCTTGTACGTACAAGATTATACAGACAAGATAATATCTTGTACGGAGAAGATAATATCTTGTACGGACGAGATATTATCTTGTATGGACAAGATAAAATATATTTTGAATGTATGGCCATTCAGGGGCTCCGTTATCTTAGAATTTGCAGTGATATATTCATCTATATATCATCAGTGTTAGAAGCTGTCTTTCTTAGTTCTGGAGTGAACTAAGAAAGATATAGGCCTACATTTCATAGAATCTATATGTGAAATGTATGACCCCATATGTAAAAATGGATAATCTATGTCAGTGGTTTTCAGCCTGTGGTCCGGCCGGGGACCACCAGTGGTCCTTGAAGGGGTTCCAGGTGGTCCCCAGCTAAATGATAAAGAGTTGGTAACCAAATGGACCCTTATAATTTAACTCTTGGGAGAGTAGAATGAAACCAAATGGACCTTTACGGATCCATTTGGTTTCATTTTACGCTCTGGGTAGTTAAATTATTGTTAAAAACCTTAATTTACAAGAAGTATACACAATTAGAGGACGTAGAAGAATTGTTATTTTGATGCCTATCATCTCTGTGGTACAACATCAATACAAGATGGAATTGTGGACAAAATCTTGGGCCTGAGAGGCTACATCTCATGAAATGGTGGTCCGTGGCTCAAATGCCGAATAAATAATGGACCCTGATATGAAATGGGTTGAATATATATGAAAATATATTCTGGTACTTTTGCAGTGTGAGGAGAATATAGACTTATTTTCTTTCAGCATCATTTCATCAGAAGCTTCCGTTTAAAACCGTGCGCTGAAATCTCAAGTGTATAGACCCTACTAAATGAAGTGCCAGTTGTCTGGTCTATATCTTGTCTTGTCGTTGAGAACACACAGGCTGACCTTTGCGTGTGTCACACTTAAAGTCGCAACATAAAATCAAGAGTGTGTGGTGAATGGCGTTCTTTCAGGACACCCGCTCAAGTGTTTGCTCTCTCTCTCTCTCTCTCTCTCTCTCAAGCAGTCTGCACATCAACTGCTGTTCACTTTATATAGTGTAAGTGACGCTCTGAGAGTTTGACCTTTTCTTCATAACAAAGTGGAATGACGTCACAGCCGTAGCTTAAGTTCCTCTGCTATGTAGAAATAAGAACGGTGGAAAGATTGTCTTGTTGACAGATTAATGGTTCTGTGAATGAATGACAAATGCAGGTCTGGTTACAATGTTTCTTCACATACGTGAGTCTAATGGGCACTTAATGTGCAAGTATTGTAGCTAGTGCACTCTCACTTCAGCCTGGGATGCATCGATTGGGAAATTCTGGGCAGATACTGACGTTTAAAACAACTATTTGGCCGATAGGCAATGCTGATTCATTTTGTTTTTGTTGTTATTCATTCCCTCTTTTTGTGCCATGTAAAAACAACATTATGGAAGTTTATATGTCTTTCATCCCTTCATCACGTCATGTTTTAATGAGCACAAATGAGATCATAATATATCATAATCTATAATAAATAATATAAAATTCATAATATATCATAATTTGGCGATACAGCAATGGCAGTCAACAAGGCGAGCATCGCCCTTCCACAGGCTACTTACGATACATCGGTGCATCCCTAATTTTAGTTCTTGTTGCATCAAGAATAAATACCACCTTAGCGTGTAGCGCTGAGGTAGCTATCATTTTAACGAGTCTTCCTCCTGAGCACAAGGCTAGAGAGAAAGGGCAAGCAGATGTAGTTTCTGCGGTGCAACGTGGTGACATCATCGTGATTCGTATCCCGTCGTCACTGAAAACTTTCCATTCAGAAATGCTTTTACATTAGTCGGGTCCTTCGTGCCAAGGGAGCAGGATCTTCTTTTTTGCCGTGACACGTTTGCAGACAACTTCATGTGCGCCAACAACCTTTCCTCCATCATTTTAATAACAGACTCAGTGATCTGTTCACGAGCCTCCACAGCCCTCCTCCTTTGCGACGTTCCTTGCCAGAGGGATTGCTGTAAACTGCACCGATTTGACCTGACTCGACTCCAACCATCTAGGTCAGATGTTACCTCCAACATTAGGCCTACAATGTTTCACTCAACAGTAAACAAACCAACATACAGTATAAGTGTATACAGGTTTTCTGCACATTAATTACTTTTGACATCAAAAGTAACTATAAAACAAACAAAAAAAATTGTCAACATTGGTCAAATTGTCAAAGAGAGACAAAAAAAGAAAAATCGCTGATCTACATGCACACAAAGCCTCGCCTCATCAACAATGGCCAAAATGCTAAATATTAACTAAGAGAGAAAGGGGGGGGGGGGGGATCAAAATACTGTAGCTGATCTACATGTTGTGTGCATGTAGATCAGCTATTTTCACAATGTACCTGTACCATGTACCTGTACCTTGTAATGCCGCAACTCCTACAATTCCAAGTGCCTCGTAGCCGTGGCTGCTCTTCACTGGATGACTTTAGCAGAGTGAGCTTTTCAACTCTCCACTCTTTGCTTCGCAGTGAATTCAGGCTCCTGAGGTTTCCAATGTGTTTTTGTTTGCCTCTTCGCTGACTCGTTTGGTCTATTTGTACTATATTTCCACATTGCAGTACTTAAAGGTATATTCAGTGATTTCACTCAAAAAACCTTAGGTTTCGTTTTTGGCTGTGGGACCCAGCCTTTCGTCAGGATAGAGAGTCAAAAACTAAACCTAAGGTTTTTTGACCCCCAGGGGTTAACTGGGGACAGGGAGGAACTCCTTATATGGCCAGCACACTCTAGTAGGGAGGATTATCACAACAAAACAAAAAAATAAGTGATATTTGAATTAAGTGAAATCACTGAATATACCTTTAAAGGTCTGGTGGTGACATAATAATTTAAAAAGTATTTTTTTCTTTTCTTTTTTTCTGAGCTCAATTGCACCCAAAAAACCTGAACTTTTAACATTCAGTATATTTTTTGTGGTCTGGGGTTTTCTAGCTCTAACAAGTGCTCTGATTTGCCTGTGGACTGTGATGAAAACAGTCCACAGATCCCATAAATAAAGATTTGCCAGCAGTTGTCACTGTTGAGGGATTTTGCCTGGGATTCATTGCAGCTCAAAAGGCTTCAGAACCCACAGAGAAAACCCCAGGCCACAGAATATCTACTGAATGTGGAAACTGATTTTGCCTGTTTTCACTGCAGCTCAAAATGCTTCAGAACACACAGAGAAAACCCCAGGCCACAATCCAATGATTGTTCACAGTTCAGGTTGTGTGGTTATATTTGAGGTCATAAAACCTAAAAGAAAAATGAAAAATAAACATAACTGAAAATGTCATGAAATCTTTAATTAGCTGTTGCCTGAAAAAATCTAATTCAATGAGCCTCAAGCAGCGGATGTGCAGTGTTGCAGATGCAGGAAAAACTGCATATCGTTGCATGCTGTTGAAACCTTGTTGATGAAACCTTGTTTCTCCATATTTCAAATTTTATTTTGTAAATCAATGCCCTAGATCTGCAAGCACAATGCATAGCGACAGCTTGGCTCTTTTTTATATATATATATATTTGGGCATTTTAGCTTATAGATAGGAGATAGTAGACACGCAGAACAGGTCGCCGGGATCTTGAGTGGAACCCGCAACATGCTAACAGAGAGCATGAGCAGCCTATGGGTGCCCAGACGGCTACACCAGCCGTCCGGTTCCTAGATTGGCTATTTGAACTATGTTTAAAATATGGTTTCCACCCGACAGCAACGTTCGAAATAGGCTATTCTGGAATTCAATCAATGCATTGTCAATCAATGAATTGATTGAAACCAATTCCCTTTGTGTATCCTTGTAATGTGTTATATGTTATTTTATTTCATCATCATGCTAGAACAGCTGAAATGGTTTATGCAGACTAATGCAGCCTCAGTTTCACCTCCGAAATGTATGCTATGAAATGTGCCTCCTCCTCCCCCAAGGTTACACAGCACAATCATTTAGTCCCCCACCTCGCTCCCTCCGTCCCTCTCCTGTGCCGCCTCCTCTCCTCCTCCTCCTCTCCTCCTCCTCCTCCTCCTCCTCCTCCACCTCTTCTTTCTTTCCCATGTCCATTAGACCCTGCAGACTAATCGAGCAGCACCAATTGCTCCCGCGGTGAGATCATTAAGTAAATTATTTTAAGATCAAACGGCCGGCCGGGCCACAATGAAGTCCTATGTGATGGTAAAAAAAAGCTTCAGAAACCACCTCCACACATACCCAACCACCCCCTCGCTCAAATTAAGGTCCGGGGGGGGGGGGGGGGGGGGGGTGGCGGGTTCTAAAGCTCTCAGGTGGATGCCCCCTCCATTAGGTGCCTTTTAGCCACAGGCTAAGGTAGGAACCTCTAATTGGTCCCTTGAACAGGACTAAGCCACTGACAGGCTCAGACCTGCACCGCAGGGCTAAGAGGGCAAAATTGTTCCGGGGGCCGGAGTCGGCAGTGATAGACAACTGTAATGGTTCACAATCAGTGGTGGAAAGTAACCAAGTACATTTACCGCTCAGTACTGTACTTAAGCACAATTAAGTTTGAGATATTTGTACTTTACCTGAGTATTTCCAATACCAGCATTTCCAAAAGCATAGATTTCTATACATTTTTATGCCAATTCTTTTGTACTTTGAAGTACATTTTGATTTCTGGCCTTTTACTTGTAACAGAGTATTTCTATATTGCAGTATTGATACTTTTACATAAGCAAGAATTGTCTTTTGTACTTTTTCCACCACTGTTCACAATATGGAGAGAGAGAGAGAGAGAGAGAGAGAGAGAGAGAGAGAGAGAGATAGAGTTCGGATTATGTTCCAAAGAAGAAATACGAATAAAATGATGTCAACATCTTTTGAGATCCTGCAGTGGTTCTCAAAGTGAGCTCCGGGGACCCCCAGGGATCCTTGAGTGTGTTCCCCAGCTAAATGTGCATGCTAGCATGAACGCATATAATACAAGCTTGTCGATCAGCTAAAACGTTTAAGAACACAAATCTTGCATGCATGGCACAAGATATCTTCAGATGGGGGTCCGTGGCCAGGTGAATATAAATTCTGGGGGTCCTTGACATGAAAAAGTGTGTGAACCCCAGGCTTATAGTCAACATTGATGTAGATTGTGTTTGAGGTCATGTCATTCAAAGTGCTTTTCTGTTGTCTGTGGTCTCGTTGTCACCAATTAGAGTGACGCCGGGCCTGCTGCCGCTCTGCGCTCACTGAAGGCATAGGACACCCAAGGATAACACTTCTGATCACAAACACTGCATTAAAAGACTAACAAATGTGTGTGCGTGCGTGCGTGTATATTAATATATGTGTGCGTCTGTGTGCGCGCGTACCGTATATGTGTGTGTGAGCCGGTGTATCTTTGTGTCTGCTATGAATCGACTGGTTTCAGAAGCCATTAGACAGTGATTAGTCACAAAGTGCTGCTTGTCCCTGGATGGATGCTGGATGGGTTGACAGCCTGCCTCTGTATGGGTCATATTTACAACAGAGGTCAGCACAATTAACAGCATGTTGTTTAAGGCAGGTCAGTGTTCTTACAGCATTATGGTGTTGTTGTTCGTGCTGAAGGCCACACTCAATACAAAAAGTATATACATATACAAACACGCACGCACACACGCTGACACACACACACACACGCGCGCGCACACTCAGACACACACACACACACACACACACACACACACACACACACACACACACCCTCACACACCCTCACACACACACACACACACACACACACACACACACACACACACACACACAGTCACACACAGAGAGAGAGTATATAAGAACTAAGACATGACAATGAAAGGCAAAGGCAGCCATCTTTGTGCAGTTGATGGAGTGTTGAAGTTACAGTAGCCCTCGCTGCGTGTGTGTGTGTGTGTGTGTGTGTGTGTGTGTGTGTTGAAGTTACAGTATAGGTCTTTGTGTGAGTGTGTTGTGTGGGACAGGAAGCAATGCAGCAAAGTGACGAGGGTGATTTATCCCTGTTTGGCGCGTAGCGTAGCGTCCGTGTCATCAATCACCTGCTTTTAATTAGTGATGCTTCCCTTTGTGGCTGAGAAATGTGCATGTAATTCAATTTGGGACTCCCTGCTGCTCGCAGGCAGCGCCCCATGTGAAGAGCAGTCAATCCCACCGCTAGGTCCTGAGAGGACCACTGCAACGGGAGGGAGGAAGGAAGGAAGGAAGGAAGGAAGGAAGGAAAGCATGGAGGAAAAGCATGGAGGTCTAACGCTGTCAGTGCTGGCATGCATACTGTTATTCCACACAGAAGCAGAGAAATGCATGACATGGAGTTTGTGAGTATCTTCAACAATATTTGTCCTCTGCATTTACAGTATATCTGCAGCAGTCAGTGTAGCCAGCACTTTGCCAGCACTTTTTTGCATTGCAACGCAATGCAACGCAATGCAACACGACACAACACAACACAACACAACACAACACAACACAACACAACACAACACAACACAACACAACACAGCACAGCACAGCACAACACGCCTTAAAGCTACAACAGAATCCCACCTGGGACGGTGACGTTATGTGCTGACAGCACAGAGCAGCAGTATCCTCAAATCACCCGCTGACCGCTGCATGACCGTCTCATGGATCTAATCATGGAGATCAACACTTGGGGGGCGACACAAAATCCCCAACAAATCCAGCTCCACCATACGGTTACTGTAAACAACCGCCACAAGCTTATCTTATAG